>NC_052054.1:41332666-41654920 GCF_903992535.2 Arvicola amphibius
GCTACTTAGAACAAGTAGTGATTACCAGCTTAGGGTCTGAATTCCACACAGCTGTTCCTTCACATGCTGCTTAGGATTCAAGCCAAAAGTGTCTACTGCACATTTCTTGAAAATGTTTGTACATTTGTATATTTATATTGTCTATGTATTTGTATACTGTCTATGCACATCATATATGCAGTTCAAAGTTATATTTACCATTTTTAAATGAGCTGAAACTCATAAAGCTTAATTGGAAGAATATGTATTCAGTATGTAAAATATGTTTTTTTATAGAAACTTAAAAATATGACAATGTAGATACAATATGTCATGTACAGTAGAGAATCTTATTATGGTAGCAGCCCAACTATTGCTAAACTGTAGTTGCAGGGGAGACAGCATAAATAACAGTTAAAAATTGAGCATGAAGAATTAGTCAAGACTGAACTAAAGTCCGATTGTGATTCTTTCTTCTTGTGAGTTCTTAGGCAATTTAGTTTTTCTCATACGTCAGCTTTACTATCTGAAAATGGAGATACATTGATTGGCTTCTTTCCCTTAAACATAGTGTTGCTTGTATCAAACAGTGCTATGCAAAGTGTTCTAGAACACAATACACTTTCAATTACCACTATTATTAATTCTGTTACTTTGATTCATGAAGGCAATCTCCAGTCTTAGAATATTAATTACTTATTTCAATATGAGTTCACTGGGCATACATGTTTTTGATCTATATTCCTTTTCCTTTCCCATTTAAAACACATTATTTACAGGAATAGTGTATCTAGAGATGGATCACTTTAGCTATGGTAAAACAGATGCAGATCGTCTCTCAAGGGATGCTGAAGAGAAGCGGGGGTGGGGAGGCAGAGGCTGTGTCTGTTCAGTGAGGTCACCAGGAGTCTGGTTTTCTTTTACTTTGTTGTCCCTTCTTCCCTGTGACGATGCCTTCTCTTACACGAACTTTGTTCATTTCTAGCCTTTGGGGCAATGAAGAAAGAGACCAAGAAGCTTTTTATTTTTTTGTGGAGACTGACCCACAAGCAGAATATTTCTATCTTAGTCACATCCTTTGAATCAGGGTGTAGACACATGCAAATCCAATCTGCAAGTGATGTAAAGGGTGATGTCTAATTATAGGGCCATTTTTGAGGAGAATATTTAGGGATGAATCGTATTACTAAAGTGAAGGACTGTCATGAGCAGTCTTTGCTAAAAAGAATGTTATATTGAATAAAAATTATATTTTGAATGGGGCCAAGAGAACTGGGTTATGCATTGGATCAGTTCAAAGTAGTCATGTGACCTTGAGATGACTGAGTGGGTCTCAGAACTTTCTAAGTCTCTTATTTCTTACTTCCATGGAAAAAAATTCACTGCACAACATAATAATAATGGACACCTATTGAGCCCTTGTTATGTGGGGATACTAACTTTTTCCTACATAGATCATCTCATTTACATTTTTCTACACTGCTGTGATGTAGTCAGTATTATCTTCACTGGGTAGACAAGAAAATGAAGACATGAAATAGTTAAGGAATGTCCACAGTTGAGATTTGATTCTAGATCTCCTACTTTTCCAGAGCTGCACAAGTGTTCAAGTGAAAAGTAATAACATGTTCCATTTTTTTTTCTGAACTGCTGAGTTAGATTCCTGCCTTAACATCTGCTGTAGCTCAGATTTGGTGGCTTAGAAATAACACACATTCATTCCTTATAGTCCTGGAAGTTACAAGTCTCAAAAGTATCTCCCTGGACTACGGTCAGGGCATACCATTCCTAGGGTTCAGTCAGGACATACTATCCCTAGGTTACAGTCAGAACATATCATCCCTAAAGTACAATTAGGACATACCATCCCTAGAATACAGTCAGAGCATACTATCCCTAGGTTACAGTCAGAACATGTCATCCCTAGAGTACAATCAGGACATACTATCCCTAGGTTACAGTCAGGGCATGCCTTCCCTGGGCTGCAGTCAGTACATATACCATCCCTTGGCTACAGTTAGGACACCATGCCATTCCTGGCCTCAGTCAGGACATATCATCCCTGGGCTACAGTCAGAACGTATCATCCCTGGGCTACAGTCAGGGCATGCCATCCCTAAGGTACAATCAGGAATACCATCCCTAGGGTACAGTCAGTGCATACCATCTCTAGGGTACATTCAGAGCATATCATCCCTGGGTTACAGTCATTGTACACCATCCCTGGGCTACAGTGAGAGCATATCATCCCTGGGCTACAATCAGGGCATGCCATACCTAAGGTACAATCAGGACATACTATCCCTAGGGTACAATCAGGACATACCGTCCCTAGGGTTCAGTCAGGACATACCATCCCTAGGGTACAGTTAGAGCATATCATCCCTGGGCTACAGTCAGGACACACCACCCGTGGGCTGCAGTCAGGACCTGTCAGGACTGATTCTTTTGGAAGTTCCAGGCAAGAAGCCAGTTCCTTACCTTTCTGGCTGTCAGAAGTTGTTTTAATTCTTTGCCTGTGGTACAGCCAGCAATCACATCAGTTCAAATATTGCTCACATCATCTGATTAGCTTCTGTCAGTCTCCTTCCTCCCTCGTTCACTTGTGGGGGTCCAATTCATATATTTAATCACATCTGCGAAGTCTTTTTTGTCATATAACGTAAGGTATTCAGAAGTTGCAGGGGATCAGAGGTGGATATCTTGTGAGAGCCCTTATTCTGCCTGCCACCATCCTTTTTCTGAAGGATTTTAATAGTATATTTATCATCTTAGGAACTTCCTTGGGGTTTCCTACCCATGACCTATGTGTAATATTGATATTATCTATTACATACTCTCGCATTAAACTATGACAACTTGTAATTTACTAATTATAACATGTTAGGATTTGCACCATTCAAACAAATTATTTTATCTTTTCAGTTCATTTTTTTCTCTTTGTCTTCAATCTTGATGGTTCCCAGGGAACCTTGAATCTCACCTTTATACTACATGGGTCCCTGTTGCATGTGATTTTATAACAGAATCTGTAATTAGTGTACTGGTTTCAAACTGGTTTTGTTCTTGAATTTCAGCATAACATTTTCAATGTGTCTGCTAAGCTAAAGTGTCTCCTGCTACCTCGGCCTACTTCAGTGAAGCATTTCCTGCTGAGATGACGGTCTGTTTTGCTATATCTGGGATTAACTATTTTTCCCCTTTGTCTTCCCAGCAACTTGTCCCATGGATTCACTGTCCTCTCAAACTCTTCTTGCATTTGGATGAGCTCCACTTGTATAATTTATTATTTTATTTCTTCTAGTTCCTCGATCCCCACTGCAATTTATATGTCTATCTTATTAGCATATCGGTCTATTTCATGCATTGGTGCCCTTTAGCTCATATATCCTTATTTATAAAATTACTTACGTTACCAGATCCTTCATCATCTCCTTTCAAAATTACTTCTTTCCTGACATGCACTTATCTGCTTTTTGCCTCTGGCCCCTGGGCTTCGGTTTCTTGTTCATCAATCCCTTTCCCGTCTATGTCCTCCTACTCATAATTGCCTTATGCCTGGAAGTTCTTTCTCATCCATTAAACATTTATCTGAACGCAATTCATTCTTTAAAATACAATTTAGTCCTCTACATCTACCTGGAAGCCTTCATGTAATCCCTCCCTTTTTGAATTATCAGATATTTTCCATCTTTATTCAATGTCATGTCTTTTATTCATTTACATAGTTGTCTTGACATGTCACTGAAGACTATTTGGCTCATCATTCAATGTTTTTAATTAATATTCTTGCAGTCATGGACCTGTAAAATTGGAAACTTGGATTAGAATAAAGAATTTTAGTTTGCAGATTAAGAAAGGAATATCATAATCTCATGCTTATGTGATTGTTTTATAAGATATGCTACAGGTCATAAAATACATAAATAAAACAAGTATTTTAATATTTAAGTATTAACAAAGAGCCTGTCTTTTGTTGGCTATTATATCCATATGTAGTAATGAATTTCAGTTTGGTGCTTTGAAGTCAGCTTCTTCACTGAAACTAGGTCAAACTGAGCAAGAGTTGATAGGATACTCAGCCTCCCTGGTCTTCATATGCTGTGGGAGCACATTCTGCTCCTTCAGCCAATAGCCTTTAAGATACCAGCCCACTTGGACATGGTCTCTTATAGTTTAAAAAGCAGTAGGAACCGTGTGCCTCTTCTCTTGCTTCTGGCTACCATTCTGGCTGCTAGACTCTGTTTCCTGTTTGTGCTCAGAGGTTGTTTAGGATGGTGATCTGTAGTTTTTCCCCTTAAATAAATAACCCTTTTTATAATCAATAATTCTGAACTGGTGTGGGATTGTTTTACAGCATCATTCATAGGAAAGATGAGTGCTAGCAACAGCCTTTTCATAAGGTGCTTAGTAGACTAATAATACACAAAAAATAGACAGAATAGGATCTTGCATATTTAGAGTTTAATTAGGTATTTGAAATCAATATAATTAAAATATTTTATAGTGTGTATATGTGTTTGCATGTTTGCACTTGTACTACAGCATGCTCTCTCTTTAAGGAGCCAACAAATGAACTCTGGATTATTAAAGAGCAAACATAAGCAAAGAAAATGTTTGTGGTTTCCTCTCCAGTAAGGTAGCAATTAAGTAAAAAGAGAACTTTTCATGAGCTGATAAGTCTGCGATAGCAACATAGTAAGACATACAGTAAATATGTATATAATATGTATACGTGTATACATAACTTTATTTATAAGTAGAGTGAAAAGTGAAACTAGGGAAGTTTTCCTGTAGTGATAAGGAATTCACTAAGGGAATAGGGCAACTTTGTTGAATTGGTTTTCCTTCTAATTTTACATAGGTGTGAGGGATTAAATTCAGGTCATCAGGCTTGAGTGACAAGTACCTTTACTGGTTGACCATCTCACTGATCTCCAACCACTATTTCTTAAAAGTCATTGAGTTGAGATTTAAAAAAATTCATTAGCATATCCTATCCCTAAATCTACTTTTTTCTTCCCTCCCTCCCTCGGTCCCTCGGTCCCTCGGTCCCTCCCTTCCTCCCTCCCTCCCTCCCTCCCTCCCTCCCTCCCTCCCTCCCTCTCTCTCTCTCTCTCTCTCTCTCTCTCTCTCTCTCTCTCTCTCTCTCTCTTTCTTTTCTTTCTTTTTTGCAAGTCTCACACTGCAGTTCAGTAGTTTGGGCTGGCCTGAAGCCATTGCTATAGTTCAGGCTGGTCTTGATCTCTTGCTCCATTTTATCCCCTTCCCCTCTAGAACATTAGGATTACAGGCCTGAGTCACCCTTCCCAGATTCATACACACACATATATAATACATACATACATTTACATGTAATAAATGATAACTACTTATTTTAATTATAGATTTACTGAAAATCATATTTTTTAGATTTAATAATTTTGAGTCAGTTTTTTTACTGTTTTTTAAGCTTTTTCCATCTGTGTCATCAAGCCCATAAAGAATGGAGCATTGTGCAAAGCAATTTTGTGGGAAAAAGGTATTGTGTGTTAATTGAGTTCATCCTTTTTCTTTTTCTAGTGCTTATAGTTTCTGCCTGTAAATAATTAGTTTACTACACTGGCACAAAATTTGTAAAGTTTCTACAGCATATTGCTTTTTATGTTGCTTGTATTCAAAAAGCCTATTCCTTCCTCTGGTATTTGTAATTTGTTACTATGTTTAAAACTGTTTCTTTGTTTTGATTTTTTTTTTAGTTTTGAATTTTGTGTTAACTAGATTGCATGGACCAAATAAAGTGTGATTCTGTGGAAGAAGTCAATGATTTATTAGTATTCTAAACACCTGAGCAATTCTATATAAATAAGCAACTATTTGTGAAAATCAATTTTGAAATTGGATTTCAATTTTTCAGGCTGCTACTGAAAAATTGTTTACCACTGTCTGCATATTCACGGTATTAATTGAGAATATTGTCTTATCTATACCCAAGTTGCTTGAACTAACTTGGATTGCAGTCACAATACATATACTCTTTCCAGCACTGTGGTATAGACAGTGAGCAAAGCAACTTGCCCATCACATCCTATCTACTTGTGAACACACAAAATTAATAAACGTTTACATGGGTTTTACCACTTAAAGTTAAATACAGTTTCTCTAAACATTCCTTGCTTAAAAACGCAACATGCACTTCTGGAAATACAGAAGGTTAACTCCCTGTATGAGCTGCTTTTCTGGATGCTGTGGCAATGCATTTCATAGAAACAATTTCAGGGAAGAGATGTTTATTTTGGCTCCCACTTAAGGAGACATGGTGTGCAGTAGTAGTAATCCCCGTGTCAGTTGAAGCTTGAAGCATGGACGAGTCACCTCTTGGTGGGTCAGGGAGTCAGCAAGCAGTGACAGCACCAGAAAACCAATTTGCCTATAACCCTCAACATCTGCCTCAGCCTTTGAAAATAGGGCCACCAGCTGGGAACGAAGTAGCCAACCCATTATCCTGGGAGGGACTTTTTCCATTTAAAAGGTAATAAGTCTTTTAACTATAATGACTTATTTCTTCCTGCTACTCTCATGTGGTATGCCCTTAGTGTATGAATCTATCATTCAGTTCTTGCACAAGTTTTACTTATAACTTGGCTAGGCTAAAGAATCAGGTACACAGATGTTCCCCAGTTTTTTGAATCATAAAATGAGTGAAATTTCTCACTATACCTTTAATTACAGAACCATTGCTAGTATCGTTACTGATAGGTAAAAATAAATGTTATTTATGTTTTTTAACTTCGTTGGGAAAATCTATTGATGTTTAGAAAATACTTTATTTTCTAGGTATATACTTTGGACATAAATGTATTAAAGGGGAATGCAATGACATTGTGAAGGGTATCATCTAGTCTAACATTGCAATAGATTTCAACACATGATTGTAGCTGCAAGACTTTGTCAAGGTATTAGTCCTAGGTAATGAAAACATGCAATTAAATATTTAACACTGGTTCTCAAGTCTAGTCAAACTTTAGGCTTATCTAGGATCTTTGCAGAAATAAACCTCCAGCCTATTAACATCATAGTCCCTTGGAGTAAACTTGCAGCGGCACAATTTTTAAGAATCTTGAGGTGATTACAGTGCTCAGTCAGGTTTGAGAGTTACTAAGATGAACACCATGAGATTTTCTCCCATGTTCACATGTGGTACATATATGACATCTGTGTATGTATGTACACACACATGCAAACATATGTATACATGCATATTAATGTATATACAGAGGTAATGAAATGTCATTTAAAAGTTTGCATTTCATAATTGTGCTCTGATATTAATGACATCTATTGTTATAAAGCTAATTTAGTGAAAAGTGCTTATTAGCCACCTTAATGTATTCCCTTGCTTAAGCTTCATCATACTTATGTGGTTCAGCCTGCTCTTTCTATTTACTGAAAGTAAAATTGAGCAAAGTGGTGGCAAATTCGTTGCTCAAAGTCATACTACTGTGAAGCTACAGAGCCAAAATTCCTAAGTGGGTCCCACGTATACTTTCCTGTGTGATCTTCACAGCTTACCAATTAAGTGTTAATAAGTAGAAAAAACCTTCAGATAATGGATAAGACTGTTGTGGAAATATAGGGAAGGCAATCAGAGATAGTTATGACTCTGTGCATTATTTGTTATAAAATTTACGCTATGTTTTACTGTATTATTATAAGATAATAGAAGATGAAACCTTAATGATAAGCAGAGATCTCAGAGATGACTTAGAAGTTTCCAATAAACAAGATTTCTCACTTTAGGAAGCATTGGTTCATACCTCAAATGTGTTTACCATAAGGTTCTCTAAGTTCAGAAAAATGTTTAGATAGTGTGGGTAATGCTTCACAATTCCTGTAGGTGGCAGCAGCTTTCTGTCATTGGGCCTTTGGTCTTGGCAACAAGTGCTTTTGCTTGGCAGTCTTGTGGAAATTGCACATGGGAAGGCAATCTGTAGTAGCCACGTACTAAGATACCAAGGGGAGGTGTGCTTTCCAGTGGCTTTCCAAAAGCAATTTTCTCTTATTGGTTTTGAAAGGCTATAGCCGTGTCCTATATTTGAATAAGGATTGAACTGTATTTTTCTGGAACTGAAGAAAAGAGGGAAAAGAGGTCAACCAAATTTAGAGCATTTTCAACAAAAGTAGTATTTGTAAGCAATCTCTTATCATCCTTTGACATTGCAAAAGGAAGATGCACAGTTCTTCTAAGTAAAATGACTTACATGGCTTATATTCCAAAAGCAATGATCCAACAAATTTACTAACATTTCCAGTAAATTTTCTTCACGGATGCCGCATCCAACGACTGCCTTCTGCTCTTAGCTTTTTCTGCCTAATATACCATGTAATACGGTTCAAATCCAGAGTTTTATTTGTCAAATCATTCACCGGAGTGGCCAGTGAAATCGTTTTCTATGTAAAAGACACAGTCACTGGTGGTTTTGGGCACTAGGCTCTTGAAAGCTTTATTATTGCTATCAAAGCGGGGGAAAGCCACCCATGGTCTTAATGCCCTTTAAACACATTTACTTAAACCTCCTGGATGGTTCTCATTTTATTTTAAATTACATAAGCATATTCGTGTGGCTATAAATGAGAGAACTCCTTGGAAAAGAAGTTTTGTAGTTGAATAATTGGTATCAAAAAGAAGAGATATTTCAATTAGTTAGTTTAAATGCACCTAGGACATTAGTTCTCCTGTCTAAAACATGGGGGACTATCCCAGCAATGTTCAAGTTTAAGGAAACAGAGAGAAGCATTTTGTGTATCTGATCCTTTATGGAACTCATCCAAATGCCACTCAGAGAACTTTTGTCTAAGCTGTTATGTAAGCTGTTTACTGATGTCTTTAAAAAATGTTGTTACTGGGCAATAATCCACATAAATTTTATGAATTGAGACAACTTGTTCAAATTTGACAAAACAAAGAGACTGTCTCACTACATCAGCAGGTAGCAGATGCTTCTTCTCCCCTAACAGATCAGAATTGGAGAAGCATCTCGCTGTATCAGCGTCGCATCACTGGGCAGTATAGACTCCCATGGGACTGTCAAACTAATGACGGAGCAAATCCCTGGAGTAACTTGCTTCATCTTCCTCTTAAGAACAAAGTTTGCTCCCATGAACAAGAGCTCTGGGATCATTCCTTCCCATTTGGTGTTTCGAACATGAATGTTCACTCTGTTTTGTCCACTTTTGAACAAGGTTCCAAGCTCCAATCATCAAGTTTCCTTGGCATGTGGTCTGACCACTGAGTCTTATCCCCAGCTTAAGAGTTAAAGTTTCTATAAACCATTTCATAGATCTCACAAGATATTATAAGCTAGCAGAAACTTGTAACTGGTCACATGAAATTCCTTCAATCTATATTCCAGTACCCACTTCACACAATGTGTTAGTTAATGAGAGATACAGTTTCTAAGACCAGGGAATTTAGTTTCTTTCAAGGCGAGTGACCTTATGCAATTTCTCATAATTACTTTCAAAATAATTTTATAATCATGAGCACTAATTCCATACGATAATTATATTATATATATATATATTGGAGGAGATACATGAGAGCTTTGGAGTCTCATATGATCTAGGATTTTAAAGACTAGTTCTCTAAAATTATTTTTTAATTGAAATAAAAGTTTGATATAGAGATAATGCTGAATGAAAGTTCTGTTTTTACATTCCATGGCCATAGAGTAGTTCAAATAGCAACTAGCAAGGAACTAGAAAAATTGGTATGTTCTATGAACCCAAATAGGGACTTAGCAGTGTTATGAGCTCTTAAATCACTCAAGTAAGAGGGGAACATGTTCAATTAGACGGAAAAGATGTATTTGTCTTTTAGAAATTCACATACCTCCTGTTAATTAAATCAACGAAAAGTTTTACTTTATTGATGAACTACATGACCATGAGACCATGTTGTTTTTCATGAAAAGTGGGGTGGAGATGAGTATAGACAAATGAGTAGGAACAGAAGTTAGGAGGATGTATGGTGTTCGGAATTGTGTACGTATTTGTCCACACCTGTGAAAATGTTTTAACAGTGACGGAAGATGTCTACAGGATATTCAACCAAATTGTCTGACATAAGAGGCCTATGTATCTGTAGAACTGGTGTTCATGAGGATTCCTATTTCCTACAAATAGTGAAGGATGATTGTATTATTTAGTTAAAGTAATTTACTACATATTTCATATAGCTAGAAAGAAGAATTTGGAATAAAACCTAAATGTTTGAAGGGACAGATATGCTTCACTTAATTTGAGCATTGTAGCCCATTTGTATATCTAAGTTTTATGTTTCTGTGTCAGTTAAAGGTGTTAAGGTCCTAATGAGGAGCAGAAGGAAGGAGAACATGAGAAAAAAAGTCAGGACTGTGAGGGGTGTGTTCACCCATGGAGATGGTAGGACAGAACTAACGGGAGATCACCAACTCCAGTTGGAATGGGACTGATGGAACATGAGACCAAACCGGACTCTCTGAATGTGGTCGACGGTGGGGGCTGACTGAGAAGCCAAGGACAATGGCGCTGGGCTTTGATTCTTCTGCATGAACGGGCTCTGTGGGAGAATTCTCAGCTTGGTTGATCACCTTCCTGGACCTGCGGGAGTTGGGAGGACCTTGGTCTTAACATAGAGTGGGGAACCCTGATGGCTCCTTGGCCTGGAGAGGGAGGGAGGGGGGTATGAGTGGATAGGAGGGGAAAGAAGGGGAAGGAGGAGGGGAGGATATGGAAAATTTTAAATATATAAAAAAAATAAACCATGAAAAAAAAGGTGTTTAACACAAAATAACAACTATAAAACTTCTCAGAAATACACATTAATAAATAAAATATATTTTAATCTTATTGTGTGTTTAGTTACTAGAGATCTCTCCAAAACTATCCTTGAAGGAAATCCTTTGCTATCTCTCTCACCCATGGTATATACAGATGATCCAGATGTTGGCTTACCATGGGCAAATTTGAGGGTTTGTGTGCATATTAATAGTGAGAACTGTGCTTTCACTAATATTCAAGCTATATTGAAACATGGTGTTACAGATGGTGTTGAATGAAGCAGATATTTTTGTCACAATGGAGAAAATAATCATGAAAAGATTTACTGGGTCTTTGAACCCATAAAACATTATTATTAGTATTATGCAAAGGAGAGTGACCATCTGTTCTTTGTCTTCACTGAAGCCAGAACATGAGGAAACAAGCTACAGCATGAGGTATTTAGGTTAGAATAATTGAGGAATTTTCTGACAGGATTGTTAAACACTGAAGTGAGTCAGAAAGCTAGGTTGTGAAATCTTTTTTAGATTCTTTCTATTTATTCCTTACTAAATGCTGTGATTCATGTTTGGTGTCTGTCAGCTTCTACAGAAAACTGACAGACTTCTCAAATGTTTCTACCTCTCATTTCATGAAGATGTGCTTTCAAATACTAATGTCAGAGGGAGGGACATAAAAAACTAATAGTCAAATAATTATGAAGAATTGTTAGGCTTTATTGAGTAGTAAATGTATGCAAAGGGATTTACCAGTATTTTTTCATTTGAGTAAATCAATGTGTCAGACAATACAGCCTATAAGTGAAGGGGTTAAACTGTCTTACCCTCACAACTGAATTTCAGTTTTAATTCTCAGAGAAGGGCAAAATAGGTGTCTCTCCTAACAAAAGGCATTTTATCCATACTACCCTTGCATTCATGAACAAGAGAGAACAAACACAAGGCCTAAATCAGCCTCACAACATCTCAGGGACAAATCCAGCAACCCCTTTCTGAATCACATCTGGATTTGCCCAAGCCTGTGCAAGTATGTCCAAAAATGATAAGTCTAAACCTCAGCCAGTTAAAAACATACTAATGTAACTGCATTTAACCAATGATATATGAGATAACCTAACTGTCTCTGACACTTCCCCTAGCTATGCTTAAAGAGTGCCTCTTGGGGTCATCGCCATTTTGTACAGATGAATGACTGCACATATGCTGGTATAATAAACGCTCTCTTTGTTTTTACATACTATTTGAGTCTGGGGTCTTCCTTAAGCATTTCCTTGGACCCTTACATAAGGATGTGATATACAGATTCTGTGGGCAGATGGTGATGTCACAGAGAAAATCACCCATTGCTAGGAGCAGATTTGCATATTTCTTAAACTCACCAAGAGAATTTTCAGAAGAATCACCCCTTCAGTTATCATTCCATTATTCTGAGAAAATTAGAAATGTTTGGGATGAAATTTGATTAAGTCTCTTTGCATGCATTAACAGAGCATAGATCACTTGATCCTTAAGGAACACTTGTTCCTTATACTCCAAGCACATGCTGATCATTATGGGTGAATCAGGTTACAGTATGACTTTGGGCCATCAGTAGGGTGATAAATACAGTGCTTTCTCCCAAAAGGCTGAACACACTTCTACAAAATCTTTAAGTAAAGTGGCCGGCATAGTCATATTCTGCAAGGAGTGTAACCCATATTTTTGATATTTCCATGTTTTTGAGTCCCAAATGTAAATGCTTGTATGCATCTTATTATGCCCATTCCCTCTTTGTTTCTCTGTCTATCCATCCATCTGTTCGTCTGTCCATCCGTCTGTCTGTCTGTCTGTCTGTCAGTCTGTCTTATCAAACTCTTTACTTATTGCTTCCATAATGGATAAGTCCTAAATCTTCCCAGAGTTTGTAAGTCTTCTGGGTGAAAGATTTTCTTTTGTATGTTTTGTTTGTGAGTTTGTCTTTTCTTTTAACTGTAAATTTTAGCAACAGGCCTTGATTTCACAACCTTGTAAGCTTGCCCAGAATGTCACCAATGGGACACACAATAGATGCACTAAATCCAACCGAAAGAAACAATGGTGAAAATGTGTGAGTTAGCAAAGAGTTTGCCAGAATCCCTTGAGTTGATAAAAATAATGGCTGTCTCTTCTTTTGATAAGGTTTCCCAATGCATCCTGCTCTTCTGTAAGGTTTCTTGCACCCCTGTGCCTATTTCTGAGTTCTTCTCTAAGTCCATAAAGGAAAGATCACTGAACAAGAAGTGCAGAACTCAGAGTGCTAATCAAAGCTTTCAATGTGAGTCACCAAAACAGACCTCAAAACTGAAACACATTTTATTCAGGCTTTGAAGTTGTTTCAAACTATTCGTATTTCAAGTGAAACAGTCAAAAACAACACAGAAACATCCGTAAAGCCAGGTATTTCCATGGTTCAAGAAACTTATAGAATGCAAATTAATCACCTTGTAAAAGAAAAGGGAATAAATATTTTTCTAACTTTTATCAATATCTTCTTGGCTCAGGTTAACATTTAAAAGTCTAAAAAAATTATTGCTACTAAAATTCTATCTTTCCAATCAATGTGGGCTTAAGGCCTTTTATCATTTCAGGCAGCAAGTGTGCAATAGAACACAATGGAAGTGTTTGGGAGCACTTTAGAGAGTCTTAACTATTAGCGATGTGAATTAGTTTTGTAATCAAGAGGTTTAAGAGATTCTGTAAGGTGTTTCATTTGGAAAAAGGATACAGGGTAGTAGACTGTCAACTTGATGAATTTTAAATGCTCTTAAAGTTCTGATTATGTTGATAAGATCTCCAAAGATTAGTTAAAATGACTTTGTTTACATAGAGAGGATACTCACATACTCGGCTTTTCAGTTTCTAACAATATAAATTTACAACTTTTGCAAAGCAGCAAGGAGCTATCAGCTACTGACTCATAATGTTGATGGTATGATAGAAATCTTCCAGCTTCATGAATTTAGTCTTTTAAAATCATAGTTCAAATAAAGATAGATGAAATCTTAATCATCTTCACTTAAGATTGCTTATTTATCTTTAGTTATGTTGTAGGATTTCGTTTTCAAGTTAACTTATAAACCTTTTTAGTTTGAAGCAATATTAATTCACAGAACAGTTGTAAAGATGGTGCAGAGAATACCATATGTTAACTATTTATTCTCTTTATTTTATTTAACCATGCTAAACATCTCTCAGATAAGAAACTAATATAAATGTGTAACCTAACTTCATTAACTAAATTTTAGATTTGAGATTTATTCCCCCATGATTCAACCTCAAAACCAATACTCTAATTAGGTACATCTTATTCATCTCTTATGATGTGTGGAACCATTTCTGATTATCTGCTTCAAGGTTTTGTAGAAAGTTCCTCAGTTTACATGGGCCAACTATTTCCTTCTGATAAGACTGCGAGGAGGGGTTGGTGAGAGTGTCACAAAGATGTCGTATTATCATCATGTCGTATTAGAGAGCACACTCTCAAGGATTTTCCATTATTGTTGAAGAACTAAATTTCAACAAATTAAAATTTAGAGATCAGATTAAATTTTATTCATTCATAACTGAGAAACATGCAATCTAAAATATAGCAAGGTCCCAACAATCTATATTGTAGACCAATTTTGCAGGCAGAAGAAGGCAGACAAAAGTGTTGATGAGCAGACACATTCCATTATAGGGGTGTGTGTAAAATCCTCTTGGTTTTAATGACTTACTTTTTATCTCTTCTGATTTTTAGAAAGTGAATGCTTACTTTGTGTTTTAGAAGAACAAACACTATAAGAAAACAACTTAGGTTTCTACTTTGGATGTGGAATCTTAGTTTGAATGACTTCTTTTTAGTCCTCTTGATATGGGGTCCCCCTCTGCATGGTATGAATTTGTTTTATTACCATTGGTTAATAAAGAAGGTGCTTCAACCCATGGCAGGGCAGAATACAGTCAAGTGGGAAATCCAAACAGAGTTTTATATGGAAAGTATAGGCAGAGTCAAAGAAACATCTTGTAGCTGCCAAAGTAGACAGACACTGGGACCTTACTGGTTAGCCACAGCCTCATGGTAATACATAGATTAACAGAAATGGGTTAATTTAAGATGAAAGAGATATCTAGGAATACACCTAAGCTATTGGCCCAACAGTGTTGTAATTGATATGGTTTCTGTGTGATAATTTGGGTCTGGGTGGCCAGGAAATGGATGAGCGGTCTCTGTTTGCATCCTCTGTTGTTATTTTTTCCTTCAACACAGTTTATACTGTCATATACATATGATATCTGAATACTATAGTGTTTCCAGAATCCTCCACTGTAAAGTTACGTCTCTATGAGATTTTATTCTATAGAAGTCAATAGAGACAACCCACCTTCAAGATGTAACAAGGTTTGACAACTGCTGGTGCAGTACCGCAGAACCAGAAATTAGATGTAGTACTTTGAATTTCCTTGAAAAAACGTTGTAAGTGAAGCTAGTGAAACTGTGGATCTCTTGACCTTTGAGTCACATTTTTTTTTAATTTTTATTTTCTTTTATTTTTTTTTCCCAAGGACCTAGCTGGGGGCATCTTCCTGGACACCTGGGAACCCCTCTATAGTCAAGCCTCTGCCAACCCTAGAATGGCTCCCTTAAGTAAGATATATAATTCCTTGTTCCCATATCCACCCTTCCTATATCCCAACCATCCTATTCTCCCAAGCTCTTCCCATCCTCCACTTCACACTTTTCTCGTCCCATCCCCCCTCCCCCCATCCCACCTTTTTATGTTGCACAATGACATTCAGAGAAGGGATAAAGAGCTTTCATTTTCCTGTCCATCATGTAAAATGAATGTGATCCAAAGTGGTGTATATCAATGACAAAGTGACCTCTTGGAGGCACTGAGCTAGGTATTAAGGAAGTGAATGAGTGTGTCCCACCTTCAGCTGGTCAGGTCCAGACCTGTGGCACATTTTATGGTCTGTTTATAATAATCATGGAAGACAAAAAATGGTTTGCCTAATACATGCAATCTCTGGCCTGGACCCAAGAGCTATATTTCCCCACAGTTATTTATTTTGTAGTTAACATGTGCTGTAACTCTTCAAATAGTTTTAGTGCCTTATGGAATTAATACACTAGCACTGTAAAATAGTTGTTAGGGTCCAAATTTTATAGGGAAACAGAAGTTTAAGTAGTCTGGCAGTATAACCAGGCTAATAAGAGTCTCATCTTGGATTAACTTATAATTTTTCTGTCCCAAAGTATGTGATTTATACATATCTGTAAAATATATAATTTAAAAATTGTTCATAATAACAAAATGTCTGACAATGCGAATTCTCTTCTAACAAGATGCCTCACTTCATCATTTGTATACGAAAGTCTGGTGGTCATGATATTCCCAAGTCCAAGTACATCCTGATATTGTTATAGTGCCAAACTTCTCTAAGTAGTTAATGGGTCATTTCAAGGAGAAGTAGGCTGTTGAAGTTGCTGCTGGAAGCAACCTTATTTCAATTTCCGCAGAATACACACTTGCAGCTAATTTTTTAAAAATTGAGAATCAACATTTTTAAAGAGTTTAATCATTAAGGCAATGGGGTAAAATCAAATGAAAAAAGTTTGTCTTGAATACTATTCGAAAGAAGTTATTGTTTTAGTTATTCAGTTCTTATTTCTCAAAGATACTAAAAATGCTATTAAAAGCCATTTGAGCATGGAAAATCCATAAATTCCTGTGTGTAACTATAAAATTATTTTCCTGAGAGCTGAACAAAAGCTATTTGAACATATGCCCAAATCTGCAGGTGAAAAGTCCATTCCCCATGTACATTTGGAGAGCCCTCTCTAGCTTGAATATAGGCCAGAAAAATGGATTCTTTTCTATTTCCTTGACTTTTTTGGAAATGGTTTTGTACAGTTTGACATTATTCAATCATGGGACCATAGAGAAGTTTGCCATTCAAAATCATTCTGTTTGTAGTTTTGATGTCTTTTCCAATAGTAGTTACTCCAAGTCTCTCTCTCTCTCTCTCTCTCTCTCTCTCTCTCTCTCTCTCTCTCTTTCTCTCCTCTCTCCTCTCTTTTCCTCACTTGATTCACTACTTCTGTAACAGTTCTTCTTCATGAAATACTTTCAATTGTCACTCAAGTCCTTGAAAAAGTCAAATCAAATGGAAAAGATCTAGATTTTAGGACATTGTTTTAAGCCAGTTTAATCATCAAATTCCTTTTAAAGACTGCATTTCGACATAGAATCCCATGTAGAAGCCTGAATTAACATTGCATTTTCATGCACAATAATATTTCAGGTAAGCATGTTAAATATTCAAAAATTAAACTTTTGAAAGTTCGTATTTAAACATTTTTAAATTTAAAATAATAATTTAAAAATTATTAACCTTACAATGAAAAAGAGCAGATCAGCCATTTAGTAATACTTATTGAGCACTAAGTATGCATCAGTAGTAGACAGTAGAAGGAACAGTGATCGAAATCAAGATTTCTGATCTCATAGAGCCTAAGTTCTAGAGGGAGGATCTGCTAGTAATACACACATAAACACATATATGCACACAGGTCAGATGACCATGAATGGAAATAACTAAAGTGGGAAATGACATGGTGTATTAACAAAGTGATGCATTCTGCGCATGTACAATAGCAATGATGTGAGTGAGCCTGAATGTTTACAAGCAGTAATGTGAGAGAAGAGTGGAAAGAACTCACTCTACTTGACAGACATTTTAAAATACTGAGGGGAAATCAGGAAATTAATTTATGATATACTCTATCGATGTACATTACATTTCTTATGCTTAAAGAATTAATATCACAGGTAGTAAAAAAGTACCCTATATATGTTATTAGATCAAAATGCCAGCATTTATAGAATGTATCTAGAACAATTTAGGTTGAATAAAGAATGAATGATACTGAACTAGAGCAGGCATCGTTATTGCAGGGTAGTCAGCTAAGGATGCTGGGAAAATGATTTACCTTCAATTCTTGCTCTCTTGATTGATGCACAATCATAATAGTAATATCAGCATCGCTGCATTGTTGATGAGCATTTGATGTTACTTAAATTCTTAAATTGCTGGAGTCATTTTATTTGGCACTTTGATACAATTCTACTTAAGTGAGGGACTGGCAATATCCATAGGCATAATCCAGAAGGCATGTTAGAGCATTAAAAATATAGTACTGAGAGGATTATTAGGGAAAAAAATCAGTCATAGTCCAGTTGGTTATTTCAGCATAGGTTCAAAGCCATTTTTAAGTGTTGAGATAGAAGTCAGACAGTTAAGCTGGTTTTTCTTTTATAAGCATCAATCATGTGTGATATTCGCAGGGAATATTGCGAACTGCTGTTACACTTATGATACTTTCTATGCTTTCCAGATACCTCAGGACACTAAAGTCCATCCTTTAATTTTATTTGCAGATAAAATCCAGCTCTGATCAAGAAGTAGAAATAAAAAAAAATTGGATTCGCAAGATTTGATTTTAAATCTTTCTTCTTAGATATATAAATCTGATAGACTTATTATCTTGATAAAATCTTTCCATCCTTCTTATTTATAAAGATGAAAAAACAATGGCTATCTGATAGTGTTGTCATGAGGATAGAATGTTAGAAGATGTATAAATGTTCTTTATAAGAAAAATAAAGAATAGAAAATTTGCAATAGTTGTATAGAAAACCGGTTGCACTAAAGTAGACAGTGACGAACAAAATTTTGTAAGTTTCCCAACGCTTGAGCAAACTAGGATGTATCCTATCTCATGTCTCTTAATTTTGCTCCCTACAAGACCTATCCACTTTACAGGACTGATTCGTCCTATGCTAATTCAGGTGAGTTCAGTTGTAATACAAAACCCAACAAACTTGTTTAGAAAGTTTGTAAAACTGATTTCCTCTCATAACTGAAGGCAAAATGAGGGTAATGATTGAGCCAGTGAGTTATTGCATGCAGCCTAGGACTTATCTCTTCCCACCTTGTTGCTCTGCATTCCTAAGTAAGTAGCTCCCAGACATTTGTATGTTGTCCATATCCTGTCTGAAAAGAAGCTGTTCTTGTCTTCTGGCTATAAAATACCAGCCTTTCAGATTTTGTCACTTGTCAATCATTGGGTCAGTCACATGGTCAAAGAAAAGACATGGGTGACATTAGCCAATTTTTTTTTGTCATATGATCCACTCCTGGCCCTGAAGTGGGAGGTATCTTCACCAGAGCCACTGTAAATTTAAATTAAACACGTCAAGTGTGTCCAACCTTGTGGACATATGAAGCATATGAAGTCCCGAGTGAATATCTGCTGTTGATATGAGCATCAAGGGTGTCAATGCCTTAGAGCCCAATGCTCCTGTGACTAGCAATGATTCTCCTGGTCAGAGTACAGATGTTAACAGCTAGTGTTGAGAATATCAGGCACAGTTTCCTCCTTCCAGAGGACTGCATCCTGACACAGCAGCCCTACTGAGACTCCTGCTGAGAACTGGCCTACAGATTCGGCTGTATATAATAAATTTGCCTCCTTGCCGAGCTGTATGTAATATGTGTGGTTAGTTTCTGGACATTGGTGCATCCCCATCAGAGCACATTGCTTACCAGACCCCAGACTTTCTGTATCTGTGTCTGTTGCTTCTTCCTTCTACTTGCTCCAGTCAGGTCAATTGCAAAACCGGAAGGTGACTGAGCCCCACATTGGAGCTCTGGACTGAGCTCCCAAGGTCCTGATGAGGAGCAGAAGGAGCGAGAATATGAGGGAGAAAGTCAGGAACGAGAGGGGTGCGTTCACTCATGGAGACGGTGGGACAGAACTAATGGGAGATCACCAACTCCAGATGGAATGGGACTGATGGATCATGCGACCAAACCCGTCTCTCTGAATGTGGCCAACAGCGGGGGCTGACTGAGAAGCAAAGGACAATGGCTCTGGGCTCTGATTCTTCTGCATGGACGGGCTCTGTGGGAGCCTTCTCAGCTTGGTCGATCACCTTCCTGGACCAGGGGGGAGTTGGGAGGACCCTTGTCTTAGCATAGAGTGGGGAACCCTGTGGCTCCTTGGCCTTGAGAGGGAGGGAGGGGAGGGGAGGGAAGGGGGAGAAGGAGGGGAGGGAAGGAGGAGGAGGAGGGGAGGGAGGGGGGAGGAGGAGGGAAGGAGATGGAAATTTTTAAATATTAAAAAATAAAAATAAAAAAAAAACCAGTCAGGTCATGACACAACCAGCAGCCCACAGGCCGCGTGTGGTAGAGGATAACACACACACACACACACACACACACACACACACACACACACGACTCTGTTTTTAACTTATCTGTGTGGTTCTCCTATGAAAAATATGCAGAAAACATTGCTTTGCGGCAATGTCGTAAGGCTGGCTACTCTTGAGTGATAAAGAAGAATGAATGCAGTGACATGCACAAAATGTGTTCTGCGCATTCGCTAAACTCGCTCAGTGGGAATGAGTCTCTAGGATAGAGTCGTTGGGATTAGAGCGGGATGCTATGGTGGAGCTTTCAGAGACCTGTGAGAGAGGTCTTACGGCGTTCCTGGGATAGCAAAATACATCATCACCAAGCGCTCAATCCAGGTGTCAGGCTCCGGCTTGGTGCCCGTCTCTCTGAGTTACCTGCTCCGTGAACTGCTTAGGCTTTGATTTTTTCCCATCTGAAAGGCAGAATGTAAAAGCGATTATACAGCCAATAATGTTTTGAAAAACAAATGCAAGAATTCAGGTAATTCCCGAGTCACACCGAAGTAAAATAAATTTTAATCATTACCAGAATTATTTTCATTTTTCTGTAGAAAGCTCATGAGTGTAATGAGATAATTTAAATGACACACATGAAAATGTTAATATAGTATTCAGCATGTGACTATTCCTTTCCACTGTCATCAATTTATCTCCCAGAGACAGGATCATAACCATTGTAGAGGAAAGACGACCTCGTTCTGTCTACCATTCTTTAGAGGTACAGAGAGCCACTATTTCAGGGTGATCTAAGTAACACATATGAGGGTGCCCTTAGAAGAAAGTGGTGGCACTTAGAACTCAAAAAAATAACAGTAGATCTAGAATAGGCATAAACTAGAGCGTTACCAGTTAAATTTGGTAATGATATTGAAATTTTTCACATAAAATAAAAAATGCTGTAGACTATTTCCCACTTTCTCTTCTGTCAGGTTCAGTGTGTTCAGATTGATATTGAGATCTTTAATCCATTTGAACTTGGGTTTTTGCATGTTGATAGATATGGATCTATTTCCATTCTTCTACAGGTTGACATCCACTTCTGCCAGCACCATTTGTTGAAGATGCTTTCTTTCTTCCATTGTATACTTTTAGCTCCTTTGACAAAAATCAGGTGTTCATAGGTTTGTGGGTTAATATCCGGGTCTTCTATTCGATTCCATTGGTCGACTTCTCTGTTTTTATGCCAGTATCAAGCCGTTTTCATTACTGTAGCTCTGTAATAGAGTTTGAAGTCGGGGATTGTAATGTCTCCAGAAGTTCCTTTATTGTATAAGATTGTTTTGGCTATCCTGGTTTTTTTTTTTGTTTTTCCAAATAAATTTGATTATTGTTCTCTCTGGAAACAATCTAGATGCCCCTCAATGGAAGAATGGATAAAGAAGGTGTGGAATATGTACGCATTAGAGTACTACTCAGCGGTAAAAAAAAACAATGACATCTTGAATTTTGCATGCAAATGGATGGAAATAGAGAACACTATCCTGAATGAGGTAACCCAGACCCCAAAAGATGAATATGATATGTACTCACTCATAAGTGGATTCTAGCCATAAATGAAGGACATTGAGTCTATAATTCATGATCCTAGACAAGCTAAATAGGAAGGTGAACCCCTCCCCCCAAAATGTAGCTATCCTCCTGGATATTGGAAGTAGACAAGATTTCCAGGCAAAAATGGAGAGCTTGGGGGTGGGAGTGGGATGGGAGTAAGGGTAGGATGGGGAGAACTTGGGGAAATGGAACAGTTGGGATGGAAGAGGAGTGGATATGGGAGCAGGGAAGTATGTATCTTAATTAACGGAGCCATTTTAGGGTTGGCAAGAGACCGGACTCTAGAGGGGTTCCCAGGTGTTGAAGGAGATGTCCCCACCTTGTTCCTTGAGCAACTGAGGAGAGGGCGCCTGAATGGCCCTATACTATAGCCACTCTGGTGAATATCTTGCATACCACCATAGAACCTTCATCTGGCGATGGATGGAGATAGAGACAGAGACCCACATTGGAGCACTGGACTGAGCTCCCAAGGTCCAAATGAGAAGCAGAAAGAGAGAGAACATGAGCAAGGAAGTCAGGTCCTCAAGGGGTGCGCCCACCCACTGTGACGGTGGGGCCGATCTAATGGGAACTCACCAAGGCCAGCTGGACTGGGTCTGATGGGGCATGTGATCAAACCGGACTCTCTGAATGTGGCTTACATGGAGTGCTGACTGAGAAGCCAAGGACAATGGCAATGGGTTTTGATTCTACTCCATGTACTGGCTTTGTGGGAATCCAATGTGTTTGGATCTTTACCTTCCTAGACCTGGATGGAGGGGGTAGGACCTTGGACTTCCCACAGGGCAAAGAACCCTGACTGGTCTTTGGATTGGAGAGGGAATGGAAGGGGGAGTGGGGGGAGGGGAGGGAAATGAGAGGAGGGTAGGAGGTGAAATTTGTAATAATAATAATAAAAAGAAAAAGAAAAAATGCTCAGATTAAAGGACTCAAGGCACTAATAGAGACAAATATTCTAAAAAGAACAAATGTTTAATTTTCTCATTCCTCTATGCTGCCATTGAAAACCATCCCAGTCTGAAATAATTTTGATTTATTATCTTATTCTACTTCAAATATTGTTACAGTGATACATAGATCCATCCTAGTATTACAATGCATGTATCTTGCCCTTATTTTGAGTTTATCTGTAAGAAGAAATTGAACCAACCAAAACACACTGCTGAGCTCATACTTAGGTGTTTCTACAGTCTTACAATAGTAAAGCTGCTTAATTTAAACATCCATCCTATTGATGAGCAAGTGACATGTTATTCTGACTGTGTGTCAGCAATAGTGCACGGCGTTAGGTTTCTGATCTTTTAAACTTTGGAATGGGTTCTTTCTTATGTCAATTCTCTTTATGCTAGCAAAACTTGTGAAACAGATATCAGATGCCTTTACAAAAATTAAAAATAATAAAAAATAATATTCATCTCAGGCTAGGAGAGTAACTGCTATACATTCCATATAATACTGGATGTATTGATTTTGGTGTCTTACATGGAAGATCATAACAAATCTTAGCATAACGTACTAATGATTAAATTATTGAAAGAATGTCAATATATAAATATAAAAGATTTGAAGTGTTTTAAAGAAGCAAAGGAAGAATAAAACGAGGAGTAGATGGTCTTTGGCATGACGCTAATGTGAAACATAAGTCATGGATCTATATGTAGTTGCTGGGAAGGATATAGAAATGATTCCTAGCTCTGAACGTGAAAGAAATAGGCAGCAAAACACAATAAGGTCGTCCTATTTAAAGCTCTGTAAGCTATAAATAAGGGCATGTGCCATGAAAACTATGTTGGTTTTCATTAAATTCAGTAGCTGCCTCTTAAGCAACTGCTGTCCTAATTGCAACTCTGCAGCTAATAGCAGCAGCTATGCCCAGGCAAGAATTCTGTTCCCTCAGACACTGTCTATCTTTATAATGAATGATAAAGGGAACTTTATCTAGATCTCTATCCCTCTTTAGAACTCAGGATTCAAAGGTTGAGGTGAAATTCTGCTTGCTCAGAGAGGCTGAATAGCAAATAGCTCATCTCTCCTAGCTTTCATCTCCCCCGAACTGGAGCATCCTTCTGCTCAAGTCCCATCTAAGCACCCTAGCCACACGTGGTTCCTCACTACCACTTCCTGTCAGCTAGTAGCTGACTCAGCCTCCTGACTCCAGGTTAATTTTTTTTAATCAAACAAACATAACATGTCTTTGCATCATTAAGCAAATCTTCCACAGCATAAACAAATGTAACACATCTTAAATTAACATCTAAAACAAAAGCACATTTTTTTTTTTGCACTGTAAGGGAAGAAGAAAATTGTCCTGTGATGTTTTCATAGGCTGACTTTTGCCCTTTAGTCTAGGTAAGACCAAGAATATTATTCTTTAGTACTAGAAATATTTTATTATTTTCCTTCATAACTTAGTAGTTCTAACAAAATTTAAATATTTTTTCTACATTTAAAAATATTTATTTTTAATTTATGTGTATTGATGTTTTCCTTGCATGACCTCTCTAGCTCCTATAATCCTTTCTCCCCATATTTTGCAGGAGTCCCTGAGCCGGATAAAGCCTCTCTGATGGCCTCGCTAATGGCTAGACACCAATCTATGAGTATAGCAGAATATCATTAGGAATCATTAGGAATATTTTTTCATCCATCCATTCATTCATATTTAATTAATTAATTAATTAATTAATTTGTTTCTTTGTTTGCGTTGCCAGTCATGTTGGGTTCTATCCAGCCTCTGGGCTCTGGCTCTCCAGGCAGTATGGGCTCTCTCTTGGGTCATGGGTCTCAAGCTGGACTAGTCATTGGTTGGCTATGTCAACACTTTCTTTGCCACCTATACCCCAGCACATGTTGTAGGCAGGGAAAATTGTAGGTCTAAGCATATGGGACTGAGTCAGTGTCCCAATCCCTCTCCACTGGAAGTTTTCCTAATTACAGGAGATGGCCAGTTCAGGCTCCATAACCCCCACTGCTAGGAGTCTTAGCTAGGGTCCTAGGGTCTCCTTCATAGATTCCTGGGAATTTCCATTGCATTAGGTTTCTGGCTCATCCCGGCGATGCCCCTGCATTAGTCAGTGTTCTCTGGGGTCACAGAACTCATGGAATGAATCTCTCTTTCCGATTACAGTCCAGCAATGACTAGTTGTGAATAGACAGTCCAAGAATCTAGTAGCTTCTCAGTTCCACAAGGCTGGGCATCTCAGCTGGAATGGATATGTGCTGTAAAGGTGAGGACAAGCAGGCAAACAATGAGCTCTTCCTACCTCTGTTGTCTTTATCTAGGCTTCTAGCAGAAGCTATGGTTCAAATTAAAAGTGTGCCTTCCAGTTTCAAGGCCTGGATTAAGGGTATGTGTCATCCAGTCTCAAGATCCAGATAAAAGATATGCTGACTTCTTGACTCAATTCAGGGATCACAAGTGTGGCCTCCATTTCTGGACTTCAGTTCATTCTAGACGGAGTCAAGTTGACAACCAAGAATAGCCATCTCACCTCCCAGTTCTAGTTGTCTCCTCCAGGATCCTCTCCAACCATCCTCCCCATACCAGACACCTCTTGTTCATATTCTGCCTCTACCACCTCTTCTACTCCAAATGTCTGTTCTATTTCTTGGGTACCTGAAACCCCAGAGAACACTATGTATTTTTCTTTTTTTTTGTTTTTGTTTTTGTTTTTCAAATTCAGAGACACTATGTGAGCTGCCGAGGGCTGTAATGAATCTAAAAAAATACTACAAATGTCACCATTTGTATTTTCAGGGTTGAATTCAGTCATTACCAAATAGAGAGTGGATTTTTTTAAATTTATTTTTAAAACAATATTTTCTCATTTTACATATCAACCACAGGTCCCTCTCCCTCCTCTCCTCCAGCTCCCCCCCACTTTATACCCACCCCAACCTCATCCACTCCTCAGAGAGGATACGGCTTCCCTTGAGAAGTCAACAATGTCTGGAACACTACTTTGAGGCAGGACAGAGACTCTTCCCTGAATATCAAGGCTGAGGAAGGTTTCCCTCCAAAGAGAATGGGCTCTAAAAAAGTCAGTTCAAACACTAGGGAAAAATCCTGGTCTCACTGCCAGTGGCCCCACAGACTGCCCCAGTCACACAACTGTCACCCACATTCAGAGGGCCTAGTTTGAGCCTATATTGGTTATTAGTTCAGGGTCGGTGAGCTCCCATTAGCTCGGTCAGCTGTTTCTGTGGGTTTCCCCATAATGGTCTTCACCCCTTTACTCATATTATTTCTCCTCCCTGTCTTTGACTGGACTCTGGAAGCTCAGCCCAGTGCTAGTTGTGGATCTCTGTATTTTCTTCCATCAGTTGCTGAATGAAGGTTCTATCATGACAATCAAGGTAGTCACCAATCTGATTACTGGAGAAGGCCAGTTCAAGCACCCTCTTCACTATTGCTTAGGGTCTTATCTGGGGTCATCCTTGTGGATTTCTGGGAATTTCCCTAGTGTCAGGTTACTTGCTAGCCCTCATAATGACTCCTCAATCAGGGTGTGGATACCTTTCCTCAAGAATTATCTTGGTTCTTGTATTTTGGGGAAGAGTTGGTTAACTGCTTGAAAAAATTGAAAGGATAAAACACATAGATTTATTTTTATTCTCATCAAACTTCTATGATACTTTCTGCTCTGTTTGAATCCCTAGATATTAACCTCCAACCTTCTCGAGATGACATGGAAAAACTCAATAGTGATATAGTGATATTCAGTACTACTTACTTTGGCTGAGAAGCCTAGAAATTATGGACCAAGTTTGGCAGGAGCATGGCCTGCTCCCTGAATGACTTACTCTAAGATTCTGACATTGTTTCGATTGTGCATTAGTTAATAATATGCATTTAGTCTAGAAGAAATATGACTGGATTAGATAAACAACACATCGACGGACCCTTCTGATAGTTAATTTACATGTGGATTTTTACGCACGTTTTGGATTAGAAGCAGTGATGAAAACTTACACACTTTTTCCTGTCACTCAATCCCTTCTTCAAATTGCCGAGTACATGCCTACAGAGTTTCCCTGTTGGCGCTTGAAGGTTCACATCCTGACTTTGCCTATGGAGGCTCTGCTTAGAGTTCAGAACATTTTTGCAGCTGAGGTGCACCTATAGCTTGCTGAGGAAAACCAGCATGAAGCCATTGATCACACATCCAAAAATAAGAATTCTAACGGAAAGGGGTGGTCCTGCTGGAAAAAGCCTGCTGGCTTCAAATAAAGTGTGTGGAGACAATCACTCAGCTGTGATGGGGTGGCTTTTAAAATAAATTCTTTGTGTTTGGGCATATGTTTTCCTTTGCTTTCTATTAAACAAATGAACTTTGTTTTGCTGAGAAAATGGAATGTTATTTCCAGAGGACTGCTATCCTGCTGCGTGTCTCCTAGGTGAAATTATTTTCTAGAAAAAACATAGCAGCTTTCTTCAGATACTGCATCTGGGAGATCTTAGTTCAAAAATCAAAACTCTGTGTCTAAAAAAGGAGAATGATTTAGTTTTTAACTCATGGTTTAATTTTTACTTCTTACTAGTGAATAAAATGCTATGTGTATGGTATCCATTGTGATGTTTTAAAATATGTGTACATTGTTGAAAGACCAAGTTGAGCTAATTATGTTTAGACAGCTTAGCTTAATGTTCCATTTACATGGTTTGAATACCTAAATATATTATTATAGTAAGTTACACAATAGGACACTTGACTATCATCATTATGTTCTATGATAGACTACTTGACTACCATTACTGTGTTCAATAACAAGACCCTTGAATTTATTTCTCAGGTCTCATTGAAATTTTGTATCATTATATCTTCAGTATTTCTATCCCACCACAAACTCCAACCATCACCAAATCTACTCTGGGAGGTCAATCGTTTTAGAGTGTAATAATACATAAGTGTTGTTGTGTGGCCTTTAAGACTGCCTATTTTATGTAACCACTTCTAGGCTTACTGAAGTTGTTTCAAAAGACAAAAAATGATCTCTTCCTTCATCTTCCTCTTTTATCTCATTTTGCTGTTGTTTTGAGACAATGGCTCTTGTAGTCCAGGCTAACCTTGAACTCACTGTGTAGCCAAGGATGATTTCAAATCCATGATTCTCTTGTGCCCTCTTCCAAAGTCTGATACGAGCTACTGTGTCAAGATTATTTTTTAATAAGATTGACTTTTGTATACATACACAAACACGCACACACACACACAAACACATACTCACAAACCATTTTCTTTATTCATTTTCTATTTACAGACATGTAGACTGAGTCCATACTGTGGCTATTGTATTTTGTGAATAATCCTTCAATGAATATAGATGCACATACTTCTTTTAATATGCTAGTTTCACTTTGGTTGTATAATGACATTGATATATCATATGATAATTATACTTATAAATTTTAAAAAATATATTTCAGGTGTATAGGTGTTTTGCCTGCATATATGTCTGCACCACATACATGCCTAGTGGTTACAAAGACCACTAGGATCCCTTTAATTGGAGTTAGAGACAGTTGTGGTCTGCCATGAGGGTGCTGGGAATAAAATCCAGGTCCTCTGGAAGAGCACCCAGTATTCTTAACTGGTGAATCATCTCTGTAGTCCCCCAGTTTGAAGTTTTGAGAAACTTCTGTTTTCCATAATAGTTCCATTAATTTACGTCCCCTCAAACAGTACAAAAGGTTCCCTTTTCTCCATATACTCATCAACATTGCTTAGCTTATTATTTTTAAAATAAAAAAGTATTTGGTGTGTTTGGTCTGTGTGTGTGTGTATGAATGCTATATATATGTATGTGAGGGAGAATATGTGTACATACTTGCCATGGTGTGGAGACCACAGAAAACTTTATTATATCAGTTCTCTTCTTCCACCTTGGGCTACAGGGGATTGAATGTGGGTGTTGGCAAGCTTGTGAGGCAAGTTTTTAAAATTATCTTTATGGTCCATAAAGCATGGCCAATGCAATAAGTGTATATGGTTCTCTCGTCCTCCCTCCCTCTCACCCCTCCCCGTCTATGCATGCAGGTTGTCTTAATTCATTACTGTTGTTTTGGTGGCATGAGAAATTGAACATAGGATCTCAGGCATATTAGTTAAGTATTTTACTACTGAGCTGCATTCCCCAGCCATGTCTGTTGATAGCAGACACTCTCACTGAGGTGGGATGGCATCTCATTTTAAATTTAATTTTCCTAGTAATTAATGATGTCTGGCAGTTTCTCACACCTGTTTGAATAACTTCTCTTAAAAAAAATGTTTGTTCATTTCCTTTACATGCTACTGAGCCCAGTTATTTGTTTTATTTTGTTGAATTCCTCATAAACGTTGTATGTTAACCCTTTCATGTGTCAGATGTACGGTTCATGAATATTTTCTTCAGGCCTACAGTTGACCTTTCAGCTCATTTATGGTTTCTTAGCTGTGCAGCAGCTTGTCGGAATTGGTTATCTTTATTTTTACTTCCGTGGCTGTGTTTTGGAGATTATAAATATTTTTAAAGCATTACTTCCCAGTATAGGGTCACGGAGCTTCACTCATGTTTTCTCTAGTAATTTCAAAGTCTTAGGTCATGTAAGTCTGAAACCCACTTTGAATTAAGTTTTGGATATTGTGTGAAATACAGGTCAAGTATCATTCTTCTCCAGGTGGATCTATGTTCTAACTCCACCAACAAAGCCTCTTAGAGCTAATTAATAAACCCAGTAAAACTACATTAAATAGACAAGGTCAGTAGTGTTTGCTGTTACTACAGAGAACTCTCTGAGTATAATTCAAGGAAATAATCCCATTTACAAGAGCTCTCACACAGTAATGTATGAAAACATTTAACATATAGGATAAATATCTTTATAATGGAAAAATGAAACTTTGAGGAGAGATTTTTTTTTTTAAGATACAAGCAGTGAGTGAGAGTATGTTCCATTTCCCTAGTCTGGAAGCATATTGTCTGAATGCACTTACTATCAAAAATTGACTTCAGGCAGTCTCTACTAAAATTTCTATTACATCTCTCACAGTATAAAAATAGTCAAAGCAATCCTAAACAAAACAAAGCTAGAAGCACCATACTATGTGATTTCAAAATAAACTGTAAAGCTATAAAAATAAAAATATCACGGTATTTGTATTTTCAATTATTTGGTAAACAGGGAGCCAAATAGAGAACACAGAAATAAATTCACACACCCATGTTCAGTTTATTATTAACTAAGAGTCCAGAAACATATTTTTTTCAACAAATACTATTATTAATTAAACATTATGTATTATTAGAAAAATTTATTGATTAAATAAAAGAATCTTAGCAAACTTCTTTCAAATACTCTCCAATTTTGAGATTTAAATTATTTAATTTTTGTAAAGTAATATATATTGTTAGTAATACTGGAGGAATATCTCTGAAGTCTTATTTTGATTTCTGCATTTTTTTATCTGTGGAAAACTGGAAACCATTACGGAGAATTCCTCTTCCCAGAAACCGAGTAGTAAATTGAGTGACTTGGAAAGCCCAAACCCTCAGCTTCTGGAAGGCTGATTAATTTACTGTATTTAAAGACATTTCAGTCTTTCAAAGGATTCGCTTTATCATTTTTACTTTCCTTTTGAATAGGAACTTGACCTTTCTATACAGTGATTCCTCTCATGTACTCGAGTACAATGCCCTTTCCTATTGAGGGTTTACAAAGGATCTTACAGTTTCTTCTTCTGGTATTTCCTTTCCCTTTTATTTCATGTTAGCGTGTGTGGGAGGATGCATGTGAGCTATAATACCCACATGGAGGCCTGTGACAACTTACAACAATCAATCCTCTCCTTCTACTATATTAAGGAAGGATGCTTAAAAGAAATCTCACACTACTTCAGAATTGAATATAATAGAGGGTTATTCATTTAGGGGTAGACGCACAGATCACAATGCTCTGCTCAAACAGGGAACAGCAACTAAATGCTGCAGCCAGAAGAGAGAGCGCAGACACAAGCTCTACATCAGCATATATAGGTTATGAGGTCCTGCCCAAGTGGGTGGGTAACTTCAAAGCTACTGGCTGCAGGAATTCCTGCAGCACTTTATTGTTCTCAGTATTCAAGTTCAGGCTTCCAGGCTTGGCAGCAAGTACTTCCAACCCCTAAACTATCTTTCTAGCCTTGGCGTTGCATGTTTAATAACCTCTCTGATGACAATTGGGCCAGGCATCAATCTTGTCAGGGGAGATGGCCTGTTTAGGTAATTTATCCACTATTGCTAAGAGTCTAAGGGGGGGGGGGGGTCCTTCCATAGACTCCTGGGATATTTCTATGTGCCAGGCTTCCACCAACTCCAAAATGTACCCCAGCAGTTCCTGTCAGCACTCTCCCTCTCTGCCCCTACCCCCAGCCTGATTGCTCATGTTCCAATCCCCACATGCCCTCAGTCTATGGTACCTTTATCTCTTGTAGTTCATTTTGGTGTATGGTATAAAGAGATGACATAAAATTATGTTTTCCCAGTGAACCAATTGTTTCAGAAATAGTGATAGAAAAACAATCTTCTTTGTTGATTTTTTTAGTTCTTATAATTATGCTTAATATTATTAAGGATAAAGGTGTCTAAAATATATGTCATCCTGTATTGATGAATCTGGTTCTATATCAACACCATCTTTAATTGAAGTGACTTTGTAGCATGTGAAGCAAAGCTAATTCCATTTAATTTCTGTAAAGTTTCTACAGGTGCGTGCAGAGCAAACACACGTAAGTGGGAAGGGTCGCAAGGCACCATCCGTACATCTATCTTTCTGCCTAGGCCCTGGGGAGTGTCACCCTGCTATCCCTGGTATCACCCTTTCTTAAGTCAGTGGTTCTCAACCTTCCTGATTCTGTGACCCTTTAAAAGAGTTCCTCATGGTGTGGTGACACCCAAGCATAAAAATATTTTGTTGCTACTTTGTAACTGTAATTTTGATACTGCTATGAATTATAATGTAAATATCTGATACGTTGTCCCCAAAGGGTCAGAATTCAGAGGTTGAGAACAATTGATTTAAGGGCTCTCATAATTTTATGTCTAGCTAATCTATCAGTTTGGCTCATCTTTTATTTCTTAAATTCTTTTGTCCAAATCACATCAGAGTAACTTTCTGAGCCCCCTTTGAGATTTGCAAAGTCACACTGCTTTGCATTTTCTGAGATTTACAGTTCAGTCCTCACCCCTACAACAACTCTGTTTATCCTCAGAGCCTCAACGAGTAGAGAGTGGTGGGCAACAGTGACTTGGGAAGAGGTGTGACAACATGACATCTAATGATATTTTGTTGGCTTTGTGAATTACTGTATGGGCTTGAAACACTCCTGTGTTTTCTGGCCCTTGTAATGTAGTCTCTCCATGCTTGGTGTTGTCTTGCTGGACCATTCCTGAAATGCTTTTGGCTGTTTCTCCTACAAACTTCACAGCACACAACTACGGGAGCAAATCTGTGTTACTGTATCCTTTCCCCAAGGCCCTGGTATTTTCAGGAGTGCTATCCAGTATTTCTTTGAATCTGTTTTCTGCCCAGATATTCCAAAAGAGAGGTACAGAAACAAATTTGTAGACATTTTCTGTCTAGTTAATGCACGTCTAGTGTGCAACAGACAATTTTTTAATACTTTCAGATTTTATTTCTTGATTTTAATAACGTGTGTCTGTGTGTGGTACATTTGAGTGCATCACCACAGAGGCCAGAGAGGGTGTTGGAGCACCCGGAACTGGAATATGTGAGACCCCTGAGATGGGTGCTAGGCACCAAAGCAAAGCCCTCAGCAAGAACAGTAGCGCAATTAACCCCCGAGTCGTCACTTCACCGGAAGGAAAAATGGGTAGGGAAGTGGGTACAGAAGGCTTGTTCTTCTAGGTTTTTCAATCAATGTAAATGATCCAAAATTTGAACACTGAACGTGATTTTCAAGGTCTTTTCGATTTACCTAGTACTTCACAGTGCAGGCCACGGTTAAAGGACCTCGCTCATTACTTGTTTTATAAGATGACCTGATATTTATCATAGAGCAAACGAATAAGAAGAAAATACAGAAACCTTCATAGCAAGTCACACACGTAGCTACTGCTTTGTTCCTTCAAATGAGTCATTCATATCTTTTCATTGTGAAATGGTTGCATCTTCTGGCTAAGGAATGAAAAAGCACTGTTTATTATTGCCATGACGTTTGTGTTTTCCCTCTGCTGTGACAAGGTGAGGAAGGCCAGAGTCGGAGGTTGGTTAGTCATGGGAGGAGGTGCAGCCAGTCCCCCATCTGTGATTTGCCTCCAGGGGTCACCACTGTTTCGTGCCCACAGGATAGATCACAGGCACATCCCTCCACATGTTATCATCACTGAAAAATTATACAAAGCAGACAATCAGTTCATGAACCCAGAAGAAGGACTTTCATGAATGCCTTCTAGACTGGCCAGACTGCTTGGAGCTAAATAATTAAAGGGATCCACAACAGGAGGGCGAATCAGCAAAACTTTCTGGAGATTTCCCATCCAGTCTTCCTCTTCCCTGAGCTGGAGAACTGTTAAGGGCTCCTTCATAAAGTCCCCTAACCCTGACATTGAACTTTGAAGGCCAAGGGAGTTTTCTTCTCATTTTGAAGATGACACATGAAACATTGTTTAAATTACAAGAACAAACTCCAACAGACCTCTGTGGCTTTCAAGCTTCAGAAACCACAGGAGGCTGGAGTGTAGGACTGCCTCATTGGAGATCAAAGGATGACTTATTCTAGTAGGTCCTAAAGGGCTTCTGGGTTTTGTCGTCTAAGTGGCAATGGCTTTTGTTAAAGCTTAGTTAGCTGTTCAAACATTAAAAACCACTTTGGTTTGAAAACGTTCTTGTATTAAAAAAACCAAAGAATTGAGGCAGATGAAAAGACAGGACTGCATAGCTACTAGTGAGCACGTATGACCACCTCTTCCTTCTGTAGGACTGCATAGCTACTAGTGAGCACGTATGACCACCTCTTCCTTCTGTAGGACTGCATAGCTACTAGTGAGCACGTATGACCACCTCTTCCTTCTGTAGGACTGCATAGCTACTAGTGAGCACGTATGACCACCTCTTCCTTCTGTAGGACTGCATAGCTACTAGTGAGCACGTATGACCACCTCTTCCTTCTGTAGGACTGCATAGCTACTAGTGAGCACATATGACCACCTCTTCCTTCTGTAGGACTGCATAGCTACTAGTGAGCACGTATGACCACCTCTTCCTTCTGTAGGACGCAGTATTTCTGAGGAGGTTCCAGAAGCATCCTATCGCACCACTGTTTTATCAGTGATTGTAATCCTGTATGTGTTCAAACTCTGAATCACTGAGTGATCACCCTCGTCATGCTTAATTCATTTGTCCAGCGTCCTCGGAGAAATAGTTCAGCTGACAGTGATGTTTCAGAATGACTGCTTTCTTTAAAGCTCCTGATGTTCCCTGGATGTGGCCTCGGAGCTCTATGAGCAGAAATTGGGTGCATTGGGCGTGCTCACATTGGGAGCAACACATGGATATTCATCGAGGTGATGGCTGCTTTGAGTTTTTGGCTAAGGGTGAAGACAGCAACAACCTGGAATCCCAGAGGCAGCCATTTCTGCAGAATTCGCCCTCTCCAGGATCACCTTGCAATTGCTCTGCAGCCACAAGCTCACTAGTTCATTCACAAAGCAGTATGAAACAGAAGATTTAATTAATATTTTTGAATCAGGCTCAGGCATTCTTCCTTATGTAATGTTGAAAGATAAAGATAAATTGATGTGCGTTTTGTTAATGTTGGAGATTTTTCTCCCTGACAATGGAGAGATAATGCGTGGAATTGGAGGGTTATAACAACCTGCATAAGAAACAATATTTTAGAACAAAGAGTGCTTTAAGCTAATAACTACCAGGCTAAAAGAACATCCACTGGGAAAGTTTGACGGCAGAGAGAAATGTGCCAAGGAAGTGGCAAAATGTAAGCACACACACAAAGCCGCAACTGTGAAAGCAGGCATTATCACAGTGGGTATAACCGCCATGGCTGAATTGATTAGAAGGGATTACGGGCAATCTAGAGAAATAAAATTAAATGAAAGGACTATAAACATTAGGGTTTAATCCTGTGGTTCTGAGAATAAGCCAAAATAGGAATTAGGCAAGATTGTGGAACTATTGTGGGGAAAAAATGATTTTTCTTCAATGTGTTTTGCTTAGTACAGTCCTTGAATAATAGTTTCCCTTCCCCCCTCAAGTGGAAAAGACTTAGCAAGGCAGAATTTACTTGGAAAAGTTTATATGTGCTGCACAGTACACGACTAAGATAGGATAAGCAGAGTTATGAAACAATAGCTAGCCTTCAGTGCTTTGAGAATCTTCTCTTGTAGCCCATCGGAAATATTGTTATGATGTATATTTTTAAAAAGCACAGGCAAGAGGAAGTCCTGCCCCACCCACCTAACTTTAAGGTTGCAAATATTGAAAAGAAGTCTGTTAGGCTGGGCACAATGGCACATATCTGTAATCCCATGATTTAGGAAGCAGAAGCAGAAGAATCATGAATTTGAGGCCAACTTCAATTCTGTAGGAAGACTGGTTGTCTCAAAACAAACACCAAACTGTTAATGATTAAGAAACAATTTCAAGAACAAAAGCAAGTATTTTTAAATGATTTATTGTGATTTTATGTGAATGAGTGTTTTGCTTGTATATATGTAAGTATACCATGTATGTGCCTGGTGTCCATGGAATTCAGAAGAGGGTGTCAGACATCCTCCTGAAACTGGAGTTATGGACAGTTGTGAGCCACCATGTGAGCCACCTGAGCCCTGTTCCTCTGCAAGAACAACTACTTTTAACTGTAGATTCATCTCTTCAGTCCTAAGGGGGAAAAACTGGATTATTTTGGTGGTAGTGAGGGGTGAGTGTGTGTGTGTCTGAGTGTGTCTGTGAGAGAGAGGGACAGAGAGACAGAGACAGACTGAGACAGAGAGAGCATATAGTGTATTCCGTGTGGCATATATTCACATGTATGTTCAGGAATGTTAGCTTTGCGTGTATGAAATTCAGAATAAGACATGGTGCCCTAAGTTTGCACTGGGTAAAGGAAAACACGTGTGTCTCCGTAAGACTAGATTTTCCCCTCAGAAAAGCAGTGTTTTTCCAATTTGACATTTCATTATTTTTGTTGAGTTTTTAAAAAGAAATTAGTTGATTAAAAGAGGAAAATGTCAACAGCAGTATTTTGCGGTAATTATCTTATGCTCAATTAAATTAATAAAGCATGTAGAGATGGAAATGCAATGACATCATTATTTGGTTGGAACTTTGGAAAAACTTTTAAAGAAAATTGGCCACAGAACTCATTTATATCATAATTATCAACGGATAGCAGAGCTCCCATCAAAAAATATTGCTGTATTTGTATTTTCTGGATAGATTAAAAATCCAAGTGTTAATTACAAATTACAAGAGTTAATACATGAGTTAAAAATTTGCCTGCTTAATTTTATAGGACATAAAAAGCTCAGATAATTAAGTTTTTTTTTACTTTATTTCATTGTTAGAAATCTTGAGGTTTTTACTGTGTAATTACAGTAGTGTGAAAAGAATTACAAAACTATTAATATTCTTGATAATTATTAATCATTAAGTTACCATTGAAAGTTGATTTTTCTTAACCTTAACCCTTAAAGTTAACTGAGATTATTTTAAGTATAAAATCACTTAAGTAATTAAAGCTATCTTAATTTCTTGAATGGCCACTGCCATCTCTGGAAAATATTCGTGTCTCTGTACATCTCTTAGACAAATTCCAGACTTGATTCTACATTGTATAACTTGATGTTATTAAAAATTGTCTGAATTACTAAGGGGTTGAATAGAATTTGATTAGTAACTATCATACATGAAATACTTAGATATTTGCTTTGGACAAAACTTGATTAGTTTGTATAGCTATTCAGATTTTAACCAAAATCTATGACTACCTTTTCCCAGGCCTTTCCTATTTGAATAGTTCACTCCTCCTCCATCTTCCAAGAAACTGAGTCTCGTGACTTTAGAGTGCACTTTCCAGTCAAGCATTTTGAACCCTCATCAGTCTGACTGATAAGACAATTATAGTGTTTGTATGAACTTTAAATTCCAATTTTAGCTTCACAGAGAACTCTTGATTTCTGTTACTAGAATCATGAGCAATCAACAGAAGGTGGAAAGTAAAGAGCAACTACTCCTAATAATTCTGGGTAGACATGCTAGAAATTTAAGTCAATTTCACACAACCATATCAGCTCAGCTGTTAAGTGATATGTGCATAGTGATTATTGAGTATAAAAAGGGATAAATCAGAGAGCATGCTAAGATATCTGGATACTTAGGATACACAAATACCCTTGCCCTTCCTATTTTCTTATTTATTTATTTGCTTATTAATTTACATGAGAACTGTGTATTATGTGGGTTCCTATGCTACTCTGTGTGAGTAAATGTCAGAGGATAACTGTGTGCAGTCTGTTCTTTTTCTACTTTTACATGGCTTCCAGTGATGAAAATCAGGTTGCTAGGCTGCATCACAAGTGTCTCTACCAGCTGAGCCATCTGGCTGACCTCTGTATTTGCTTTCAGAGCCTATTTGATACACCAGGACTAGATTCTGCCTCATGGGATTTCCTTTCATCACAGATCCTAAAACCATTCCTCCCATTCCTCCCTTGATTTAAAATCATTTCCTCATTCCTTCCATTATTGTTTTCTTGGTCTGCTAAATCCTTTCTACTTTAAGTCATATTGTGCTTTTAAAGCCACCATTTTAAGATTGGTGTTAATACAGTATACCATATTATTTACTAATTCATTATAAAAGATGAACATTATGAATGTGGAAGTATTTTTTAAAGCAATCTTCTTTCACATACACCAGTTCCCTCTTCCTCCCATCCTCCTGCTCCCCACATCTTCTCCATCCTCCATCCCCCATCAACTCCTCAGAGAGGGTGAGACCTCCCATGGGAAGTAAAGTCTGTCCCATCACTTGAGGTGGGGCTAAGTCCCTTCCTCCTGTATCTAGGCTGAGAAAGGTATCCCTTCATAGAGTATAGGCTCCAAAAAGCAATTTCATGCACTAGGGATAAATACTGGTTCCACTGCTAGTGGGCCCACAAACTTCCCCTGCCACACAACTGTCTCCCATATTCAGAGGGCCAAGCTCCATCTTATGCAGATTCTCCAGCTATCAGTCTAGAGTCAATGAGTTCCCACTAGCCCGGGTCAGCTGTTTCTGTGGGTTTCCCCATCATGATCTTAGCCCCTTTGCTTGTAACATCACTCTTCCCTCTCTGTGGCTGAACTCCGGGAGTTTGGCTCAGTATTTAGCTTTGGATCTCTGCATCAGCTTCCATCAGTTACTGGATGAAGGTTCTATGATGACAATTAGGGTAGTCATCAATCTGATTATAGGGGAAGGGCATTTTAGGTACCCTCTTCACTATTGCTTAGATTCTCTGGTCATCCTGTGGATTCCCGGGAATTTCCCTAGTGCTTGGTTTCCCACTAACCCCATAATGGCTTTGTTTTTAAAGGCATCTCTTTTCTTGCTTTCCCTTATCTTTCACCCAACTTGATCTTTCCAATCCCTCATCTTCTCCTACCCACTCTTCTTCTTTCCTCTTTTCCTCCCCCACACTGACACTTTACTAAAGAGAACTTGTCTACTTCCCCTGAGTGGGTGGGATCCATGTATTTTTTTCTTAGGGTTCTCCTTGTTTCCTGTCTTCTCTGGACTTGTGCACTGCAGGCTGGTTATCCTTTGCTTTATATTTACTATCCACTTGTGAGTGAGAGTCTGGGTTACCTCACTCAGAATTGTTCTTTCTAGTTCCATCAATTTGCCTGCAAATTTCAAGATGTCATTGTTTTTTTACCACTGAGTAGTACTCTAATGTGTAGATTGCCACATTTTCTTTGTCCATTCTTCAGTTGAGGGGCATCTAGGTTGTTTCCAGGTTCTGGCTATTATGAATAATGTTGCTATGAACATAGTTGAGCAAATGTACTTGTAATATGATTGAGCATCCTTTGGGTATATGCCCAAGAGTGGTATTTCTGGGTCTTGAGGTAGGTTGATTCCCAATTTTCTGAGAAGCCACCATACTGATTTCCAAAATGACTATACAAGTTTGCACTAGCATCAGCAATGGAGGAGTGTCTGCCTTACTCTTCATCCTCTCCAGCATAAGCTATCATCAGTGTGCTTGATCTTAGCCATTCTGACTGGTGTAAGATGGTATCTCAGAGTCATTTTATTTGCATTTCCCTACTGGCTAAGGATGTTGAGAAATTCCTTAACTGTCTTTTGGTCATTTGAGATTCCTCTGTTGAGAATTCTCTGTTTACATCTGTACCCAATTTTTCAAATGTATTATTTGATATTTTGATATCTAGTTCCTTGAGTTCTTTATATATTTGAGAGATCAGTCTTCTGTCCAATGTAGGGTTGGTGAAGATATTTTCCCATTCAGTTGGCTGCTGTTTTGTCTTATTGACTGTGTCCTTTGCCTTACAGAAGCTTCTCAGCTTCAGAAAGTCCCACTTATTATTAGTCGATCTCAGTGTCTTTGCTACTGGTGTTATTATATTCAGGAAGTAGTTTTCTGTGCCAGTGTGTTCAAAGATACTTCCCACTTTCTCTTCTGTGAGGTTCAGTGAGGCTGGTTTTATGTAGAGATCTTTGATCCATATGTTTTCCAGCATATGATTTAAAGGAATTAAAGGCCAGCCAGCTGAGGCTTATTTTAATATCAATGTGGTTAATGAAGAGCACAGAAGACATGATGCCGACCAAAGTGATTTTTATTATTGGTTTGATCAACTCATCTATATTTAAATAGTTGCTGAACCATATTTGTTTGTAGTTGTCTGCTAAACCCACTGTAGCTCATCATGGGACCATCTCTTTCACATGTTTCACAGGTAATGTAGCGGTTTACAGGTAATTTGAGATACATTCCTTTGCGCAGTCCATCTCAAAGAAGCTACTGTCCTTAAGGTGAAGTACACATCTTGTTATCTATGACTGTGAAAAGTATGGCATTTATACTTACATCCACCACAATTTGTGTTGAACATATATACATACATACACACACATCCATTATAAAAGCGATATTTGGAGATTTATCATTAGTATTTTTGGAAGTGTCTTTGCATTAGAGCAACAGAAGAAACTGAGCTACTAATTTTAACCTAAATCACCACAAGGTTTTGGTTCATTAACTTTATAGGTGATAATTGATTATATCCATAAACTTATTTGATGTGGGATTCCTCTCTGTATGCTGTGAATACCCTTGGTTAATAAGGAAACTGTCTTGGGCCTGTGATAGGGTAGAGTAGAGCTAGGTGAGGAAAACTAGACTGAATGCTGGGAGAAGGAAGGTGGAGTCAGGGAGAGGCCATGCAGCCTCTGCCAGAAACAGACATGCCAAAACTTTGCTGGTAGGCCACTGCCATGTGGTGATATACAGAATAATGGAGATGGGTTAAATTAATATGTAAGAGTTAGCCAATAAGAAGCTAGAGCTAAGGGTCAAGCAGTGATCTAATTAATACAGTTTCTGTGTGGTATTTCAGAAGTCTGGGCAGCTGGGATTTGAACAAGTGGCCTCCCTACAATATTTGTTTACAGATTTCACTGAAATTAAATGAAATAAAATGTTACTAGGGTGTTTAATCTGTGTTTAGACAATAACAAGACATAGTACCTTATGCTCCTCCATCTTTACTTACTTAGATTTGAGTACCTTATATTCTTCCATCTTCATTTGGATTTGAATCTATACACAACACATAGGGAAAGGGAATAAAGAACTCACAGAAGCATCACGATGGACAATTACATTTAGTATTGCAGGAAAATGCTGCACATTAGGAAATGATACTTAAAAAGTAGGGGGAACATGGGGGTAATTTCTTACAACTTCCAATGGAGGCTTTACCTTTACACAAAAATACTTTCTCAGGGACCATAAAAATGGGTGTGATCTTTAGAGGGAAGTAGAGTTAACTTTAAATTTTAACCTTGGATCTTCCTAGAAAAAATACCTTGGGCAACTTGCTCTAACTGGGCATCTAGTGGCCCAGAGAAAGGAAAATCATAACGTACTGGTAGTGGAGTTTGGGGACCTGGGATGCTTTGGTCTGACTCAGGGTGAAAGGCACTTGTCTTCATGAGTCATGAAGGTAGACCTATGCATTCCTGTGCTATGCACCTGATTTTCTAAGATATTTATTTGTTGATATACTTATGTCTTTACCGCAGCTTCCCCTCCCTCCTTTCTTCCTAGTCTCTCCCCTTTCCTTCCCTCTGCTCTTTCTATCCACTCCTCCTCCATTTCTATTCAGAAAAGAGCAAGCCTCTCATGATATCCACAAAACATCGTGTATCAAGCGTAGTCCCTGATTTTTAAACTCTGATGAATAATTGAGCAACAAAAAATACATCAATGGAAGACGGCTGTCAGCTGGATGACATAAGACTGCGAGTCTCTACTTTTTATTTCTTTGAAACAGGATTTTATTCTGGAGCACAGGCTAGCCTGGAACTTACTAATGCAGTTCAGGCTAGCCTCAAATTGTGGCATTTTTCCTTTGTCATTCCTCTTAATGCTTGAATTATGGGTGTGAGTCCCATATCTTGTGTGTGAGTCCTTTTTCCTTTTCAGTGTATGGAAAGCGGTACTTGTGAAGCTCAAGTTAATATATAGACACGTTAATACACATGTTAATATACAGACCCCTGACACATTGTGGACATGTAGTACAGGTTGTTTCTCATCAGCCTTCCATACTCCACATTTGTCTTCTTGCCTTCCATTCCCTTAGTCCTCTATGTAGCTTTTGTCTTCTTCTTCTTCTTCTTCTTCTTCTTCTTCTTCTTCTTCTTCTTCTTCTTCTTCTTCTTCTTCTTCTTCTTCTTCTTCTTCTTCTTCTCCAGAAAATATAGAATAAGTTTTGTGTTTATTTTGCTTCTTTAAAACTGAGCATCTTTATCTACTATGACAACATTTTTACTAGATATCTACTTATAGGGAAAAGGGATGGCTCATGAAATTAAGTAAGTTAGTTTAAAAAAATCTATTAAGCATCTCCTGGCACATCCATTTAATCATATATCAGTGGGTCGAAGCACCTGCTGTCACTCCTCCATGTCACCTTCTACTATGTACAGAACCCAATCACTTGACTGAACACTGGATGAGGTTCTTCTAACATGCCTAATATAACATTGTTCATTGGGGATTTTGTATGGAATCTTGGAAATACAAGGTTTTGTGTCAGATAGAAGTTAGTTTGAATCTTGTCCTTGTCATAGATTTAGTTGTGTCTGATAAGATTTCTCACACTGTCCATTTCTTGCCTGTTAACAGGATGATGTTCATACCTACTTGGGAAGTGCTTCTGTTAGTTTGCTATCACAAATTCTGCTTATAAAATAATTTTTAGATCCAGTGACATCATTTGTTACTTTTATTATTTTTTCTTCCTTTTATTCTATTTATCATTCACTTCTTGCAACTCTTTTCTCTTAATATCCATCCTACAATACATCCTTAATTTCTTCATTCATTTTAATTTTTTTTGGTCAGGCTGACTTTCTGAGTAGTCTGTTGCACTGAAGTTCACTTATATGTTGGGCATGAATTATACTGTTTTGATTATTGGCCCCCTAATGAAATTCAAATCCAAGACTGTTAGTGTTTAAATTAATTAGAAATGCTTAAATAACATTTTAAGTTAAAAAATGAAATAATACTTTAAAAAATATCCAACTACATTAGTACTTACTGCATTATATGTAGACTTTTAGTGTTTGTATGGCTCAAAGAAGTCACATAAGTTTATGCTGTAACTGTAAATTTATATAGTTTTTGAGTAATGAAATGTAATATACCTATGTAAAGAACTTCAGTATGCTGCTTTGTACATAAGAAGGAATGGACAGATATAACATATTCACCTCTGTTTTCACAGCTTGTGACTTTTGTGTTTGATAATATTAGAAACTTCTTAAGTGTCTCTTAAAACTATTTGAAATATCTGGTTTTACTCACTTTAAATTATATCTTAAAGTTGTATAGCACTGGGAGTTTTCTAATCATTGGTATAATCTTGTTAAAATTTTCCATGTTAATAAGATAGCATAGAAAGGGCAGAATGGGAAGATTTATTGGCCTAGGTGTTCAACTGGATTTGAGCCTGCCAAAAGAGGCTGTCTTTGCCATCCTCGAAACAGGAACAAGAGTGTATCAGTAACAGCAAAACATTCATCTTTGCAAGTCTGCTTACAAACCCAATTTTAATTCAGTTTCTCAGATTGCTACATTACTTTTTCACTCTTTCAGGTAACTGAATTTAATCCTTGTCTCCTTGTTTTGTTTCTTGCAGGACATATTTGAATGAATAGTTAGTTCTGATTTTTCAGAGTACTCTGCATTCTCTAGAAAGGTTGAATTAATGCCTCCTTTTGTTTTCTGTTTTTCTACCTTCTTGAGTGAACTATTTAAAAGTTAGACAATCTTACAACAATTCACTTTGCTTATGATCAAAGTTAATAAACTTGTCTGTTAGTAACAATTCATTTGTCTTATAAATGTAACACAGATACAATGTGAATTAACAGCTAAAGAGAGAGCTGGATGGCTGGATGGTGGTGGTGCACACCTGTAACACACCACTTGGAAGTTAGAGGCAGTTAGATCTAAGTGAGTTCAGTAGGAAGTAGGGGCTGCACAGTGATACACTGAAGAAGGAAATAACGAATAAGAAAACTAAATTTTGGGGCTGGAGAGATGGCTCAGAGCTTAAGAGCATTGCCTGCTCTTCCAAAGGTCCTGAGTTCAACACCCACCAACCACATGGTGACTCACAACCATCTGTAATGGGGTCTGGTGCCCTCTTCTGGCCTGCAGAAATACACACAGACAGAATATTGTACACATAATAAATAAATAAATATTAAAAAAAGAAAACTAATTTTTTTCAGTTATGCTTAATCTGTTGAATTATCAGAATAAGAGAATGTGCTGTTTGGTTCTGTGACAGACATATTGAAGCATATAATTATCTAAGGTCCAAGCTATCCAATTAATATAATACAGTTTTTATTCATTCATATTACTCTATTACCTTGAGTAACCAGATATCCTAGAAATTAGTTGCATATCAAAAATGAGGCTAACTCTGACAGAAAAAAATTGTTCTAGCTAGAATTAACCAATTTTGAATGCCCAAATATTTCAACAAAAGTTAACTTTGAAGTAATATTAAATTACTTTCCAGTAATAAAGTGTGTCAAACCATGACTTATTTTACTAATTTACGTTCAAGTTAGTCATAAAATCTGCTACATAATTGGTGTATTTTAATAATAAGTAAGTTTGGAAGCTAAAAAATGACCTCCTATAAATTTTAATTGGTATTTATTCTTAATAGCTAAGTGGATGCTTCACAGGTTGGAACTTATTAAATAACTACTTTAAGGTTAAGTAGTTTTTTCTCTTTCTTTCTTGCTCTTATAGAACCCAAATGCCAAAGTAACCTCATGGTTTGAGAAAAGGTTATTCAAAATATGAAATTTTTATACAAATTTATTTTCCAAAAGAAGTGAATAACTTACAGGTCTAGTTGCCTAGTCAACATCTGTTCTACACTGTTCCCATAAAAGGATATAACTAGTAAGTGTAATATTTTCATATTATGAAAATCACACTAATATGCCTTTATTTATTAACAATCTGACTGCAGGACACTTTTAAAGAAAGTTTGCACTTGAGACTGAGAATTTCACTTTCCAATTTTACAGATTTCCTGTAACTGGCCTGCTGTGTCAAATCAAATCTTTATGCCATTTCCATTGCTATTAAAAATTGCATAATCCTTGTTTAGATAGATTATTACACACATGTCAACTTCCTTGATAGTATAATATATCTTCACTGGTAGTTTCCCTTTTGAAAAATTTTAGTTTCTCTCTTTTTGTTAGTTCTTTACGAACTTCACCCAGAATACTTTGAACATATTCATTCCCCGACTCCTCCCATATTCACCTCATTTTCCTATGCAACCAACTTTGGGTCTTCCCCTTTTGTTCACTCCTCAAGTACAATTTGTTCTGTTCACATATTCATGGACATGTGACCTTCAACTGGTGTGTGATCCACTTACTAGAAGCTAAAAATTTAAAGAATATTAGATCTTCCCTTTCCAGGAGCTACCAATTGCTAATAGCTCTGTAGTGAGCAATGGGAATTCAGGCCCACATCCTCTCTCCATACTTGAATTTGGAATGACTTAGACTTACACAGATCTTGTGCATGCTTTCATAACCATTGGAAGTTTGTGTGTGTGTGTGTGTGTGTGTGTGTGTGTGTATTTCTGTCCTATTATGCCTGAAAACACTGTTTCCTTAGACATCCAGCACCTCTGGCTCTTCCAATCTTTCTGCCTCCACTTCCAGAGTGGTAGCTGAGCCTTTGATGGGAGAGTCTCCTCTCCTCTCCTTGCATACTCACCAGCATGTGTCAGTTATTTTCTTGATTTTAGTTATTAGGGTAAAAGGGTAGTTAAAATTTGTATTTATCAGATGGGCAAGGATGCTGAACATTCTTCAAATGTTTCCTGACCATTTGTACTCCATTTTTTTTTATAAACTACATGTCCCATTTTTAATTGGATTGCTTGTTTTCCTGATGTTTAGCTTTTTGAGTGCTTTGTATATTCTAGTATCAGGATTCTTATCTCCCATCCTGCAAAATTCAACACTAAATGAATAAAAGATACTACCGTAAGATCAGATTCCTTGCTTTTAACGGAGGGAAAATCAGTGGCACTGGAAAGAACTTTATGAACAGGACTCCAATAATATGGGCATTGAGACTAGCAGTTATTAAATAATATTTCATGGAACTAAAAAGCTTCTTACAGCAAAGGATACCATCATTGGCGTGAAGAGTCAGCCTACACAATGAGGGCAAAATCTTTAGAAGCTACACAGCTAACAAGGCGTTAATATCTAGAATGTACAATATATGAGCCCTCAGAGTCTAATCTGAAATTATTTAGGGTAAGATGTTGAGACTCAAAGGAGATTATAAAAATCGCAGTAAGAATACAGAAGAAGTGGAACACGAATTCCTTTATTGGTTGTTTTCCTAGTGAATTTGACTAGAAGACTTCCTAACCTTGATTGTGAGATAATGATTGCTGGCCTTCAATAAACCCGGTGGGCTTCATGCGGGGGGAGGGGGGGGAACTAACTCCTGTTGTCAAGATAAAATGTCAAGATAAGCTCAGTAGAGTTTTGGGTAAGACACAGGGATTTTGACTTTGGGTTAAAAATAGTGGAGAAAGAACAATAGCTTGACATTAAAATTTCAGATATGAAGACCTCATAAATATCCTATCAATGACCTCATAATTAATTACAATGAACCAAAACATATGTGAACTTATCTTTCCAAATGGGAAAATTAATAATACTTGTTTCCAAACCTTGAGGTCAACAGAAAGACTACACATTGTTAGTATTTACCGGTTTTGATACTTGAATCAAGAGGTACCAAAAGGAGATTCTACTAATTAATTAATTAAATTTAAAGATCCTTTTAAGTAATTTATTTGATCAGTAGATGGAGTTATGTATTATGTCTTTCCCAAATTATTTTTTAAAATCTTTGGGCATTATATGATGTGTGTGTCTCTATGTATATGCATGATCCTGTGTGTGAGTACAGGTGCACACTTGCTACATAGAAGTATGTGGAAGGCAGAGGACATCATGGGTTGTTGGTCTTTGCATCCTGCCTTGTTTGAGACAGGTTCTCTGTGTAGTTTGTAGGTATAGACAGTAGGTTATCTGGCCGAGGAATTCTGGGAATTCTGACCTCAGCAGCAGTACTAATATAATAGATGCATGCTACTAATATGGAATTTATGTGGGTTCTGGGAATTCAAACTGGGACACTTGTACAGCAAATATTTTATCTGCTGAGCCCTCTCCCAGCCTTTCTGCCTTTTTGTTTTGTTTGTTCTTTTTTGTTAAAGCTTTACCTTCCTCCCTCAACATGACCTCATCTGAAGATAAGGCTTTTACAAAGTATGGTCAAATAAGGTTGTCATGTAGAAGACCACAGCTATACCTGTAGTTTTTCTTTTTGAGATAAGACAACATTATGCAGCCTAGGAAGCCTGATTTCAAACTTCAACCCTGCCACCTCAGACTCCTGAATGCCAAGATTACAGGCAAGGACTATCACATTTAGCTTGTTTGTAGCTTTATAATAAAGGAGGTTGCCAGCATGACTAGATGTGCCCATGGATACGATAATGGCATGAATATTATGGGGCTAACCAACCACTCTAAAAAATGAATCTAAGGTCCACTCCTCAGGAGGAAACACTTATTTTGTACTGTAAATCTAACAAAATTCCCTTCACTGGGGAGTTCCAGGGGTAAACCTACTAGTTTTATTCTAACGAACTGGCACCGTATCCAACTGCCCTCTAAGTTTATATCTCAATACTCATTGATTAGAGCACCTCTCAGACACTGAGAGCAAAGTTTCTTCATCTAATGGATATCAGTTATCATAAAAATCTCACAAGGAGTCAAAAAGTGCAGAGACTGTGTTGATGGACTGCTCAACCACGATTGTACTACCTGTATCATATCCCTTTGCTCAGCCACAATTGTACCTATATCACCTCTGTTTGCTCAGCCACGACTGAACTACCTGTATCACATCCCTTTGCTCAGCCACGATTGTACTACCTGTATCACATCTGTCTGCTCAGCCATGATTGTACTATCTGTATCACATCCCTCAGCTCAGCCATGATTGTACTACCTGTATCACATCTGTCTGCTCAGCCATGATTGTACTATCTGTATCACCTCCGTTTGCTCAGCCACAATTGTACCTGTATCACACCTGTTTGCTCAGCAACGACTGTACTACCTGTATCACATCCCTCTGCTCAGCTGCAGTTGTCCTTCTTATATCACATCCCCCTTCCCTTTTATTTTGTTCCAGACAAGGTTTTTCTCTGGAACAGCCCTAACTGCCATGGAACTAGCTCTTGTAACCCAGACTGGCCTTGAACTCAGAGATCTGCCTGCCTCTGCCTCCCAAGTGTTGGGATTAAAGCTGTATGCTACCACTGCCCGGCCCTCAATCCCTTTATAAAGGCTCAAGAACCATTGTAGAGGAGGGAAAAGAAAGGTTGTAAGAAACAGAGGTGGGAGAACCATCGCAAATCAGTTATTTTGGACATAAAGCCAAGCCAGGCAACATGTTAGCAGAGAGAGGAAAGCAGTTCTTAAGTCTTTTTTCCCTAACTGAGGCTCTATGGACACTTCATGGGTTCTGAAGGAAGGAGAAGCAGTTTTCTTTAAGGGTGTGCCTACTGATAGGCTGATAACAGTTCAGTGGATGGTCTCTCCCAATAAGTACTTGTTCAGCATGAATTGGAGTCCATGAGTTATTACAAAAAGAAAGACATGAAGTTCAAGGAGGACTGGCCTGTGCAGCAGTGGGACGTGGGAGTAGGTCTGAAAAAATTAGGAGTTGGAGTAAGTGTGATCAAAACATACAAATAAAAGGTCTTAATTTGCCATATGAGAACTCAACAAAGAGATTTCCATCTAAAAGCTATGAAGAAAACTCTTACCCTTTTGGGCTTGAAAACCTCCAGAACTGTAAGAAAATACATTCTTGTTAAGTTGCAAAAATATGACACTCTGTTATGAAAGCCCCAAAAGACTCAGAATATTAATTTGCATTAGACAGTTATCTTAATTTTATCAGGATATGTAAGAATAAGTATTCCTTTGAAATGTCTTATAAATCTGTTCCTCGAGGAAAAACCAAAAAAGTAGACATGAAATAATAATCCAGAGATACAGATAATAGACACTAAGTTTTGTCAATTTTCAGAATCTACTCACCCCTAAAATGACATTGCCTTTTATGTTCAAGAATGAGCACAACATAGCTTTTCTTCCAACAGACCCAGAACTTAAGAAACATACTTTCTTATTCAAAGGTTACAGTTCTTTTTAAAAATCATGTGTTGAAGATATTTAACTGGATAAAGACTGAGACTTCTGTCTAGTCAGTCAGAGACCTTGTTAAGATGCAAGGTGGAAAGCACATGTGCTTTCATTTCCTTTCGCCCATGCAGTTCCTTTCCTCGCTTCCAGGACTTTCCAACCATTTTTCTGAATTTTTCTCATTGGGATGATTTGATTTCATGATATTAAATTTAACTTTCTATGTATGTTTTGTATTTTTCAGCAATCTGAAAAAATTCACTAAATTTTTTAAGAAACAAGTCTCGGACCAGGAATTCTTTTATGTGTATTCAGAAGACTGAAGTAGGTGGGGGTCAGAGGTCATGATGAGAGGTGAGGGTATTGCATTCTGTGTCTTAAATCTTAGTCTAGACTTGATTTGGATGTGTATTTACTAATCCTCTCACAGCATGGTCAAGGATTTTTTTAGCTTTTAATTATTGATCTAATAAAAAGATTATGCACAAATACTTTAAGAAATTGTAGACACTGAGAGGGGAAATTGTATAAAATAATGCATGAGACCGAGGATGCATGGCACAGTTTAACTTCCTCATCCTGGGTGGAGATAGAAGGTCACTGTCATACATGATCATCGGTGCCAAAAAGGAGATGATGCTGGAGACTGGTTAATCTCTCTCTGTTTTCAGGTTTGCCGTTAGAGTTCAATGAACTTTGATTACGCTCAAACGCCTTTGACTGTTAAGAGGAGTCTGATGACAAAAAAGAAAAGAAAAGAAATCAAATGTCCACAAAAAAATTCAAAATCCCTCTATTTTCTTTTAAATACAAGGAGAATAAACAAGCTAATTCAAAGATTGAAGGGGAGGGGAAGAGGCAGGAAAGGGAGCAGAGAAAAAATATAGAGCTCAATAAAAATCAATAAAAAGATATGTAGTATAATGTTTAAGAATGTTATACATTTAGAAATGGCTATAAAATCAACTTCTGAATTCTCACCCTTCCAGTGTGGGACAGCACCAACCAACCATACCCTGTAGTCGAATAAGTTCCCTTAATGTCCTTGGCTAAGCAGATTGAAATCCTAGAACACCTTAATGTACATTTTACATATATGCTTGTTTTTAAATCAGTTTTGCTACTTTAAAGAATCTTGACTAATACAAGGGGGATTAAGAGATTGTTGCAATATTTAGACAGATACAGAATTCCTATAAAAGACTAGTCAGAGTTGGGTGGTAGTGGTGCTTGTCTTTAATCTGAGCAATCAGAAGGCAGAGGCAGGTGTATCTCTGAGTTAGATACCAGCCTGCTCTAAAGAGTGAGTTCTGGACAGCCAAAACTACACAGAGAAACCCTGTCTAGAAAAATGAAGCAAAACCAAATAAAGCAAAACAAAAGACTAGTTAGAGCGATCCTTTCTTATGAGATGCTACTACTGCCCTACAACAGAAGAAGGCTAGGTTTTAGTCACATAGCAGGTAGTAGAGGCTTTTACACTACACAAACACTTACTGAGATCACTGTGAGATGCCACATATTCTCTCATTCTCTCAGATGTCACCAGAGGACCAGAAGGTCAGTATTCAATTCCAATAGAAAGACTAAATTCGCTCTAGAAATTGATAATATATTATTTTGAGTATTTGGGTATAATGAGAATAAGTTCTGATACTTATGTTTGTAATTTACAGAATTATGAATTTTGTATGATAGTGACACAGGCTACTTTTCTGGATGGTGTTTCATTTTTAAACCACAGTTTTTGTTAAACATATTGTTGACTAGGTTCATGTGTATATTAGTATTTGAAGCTCTAAAGTAAAGAGCTATTTGTACTTACAATGTTTTAAACCAATTTTAAACTAAATCTGTACCCACTAAGATATGTTTAGAGATATTTCTGAATAATAGTTGTCACTAAGTCATGTAACTGTGAGATTACTTTGTGCATTTGTTACTTTTCCCATTGCAGTGATTAAAAGAAACTTAAGGAAAAGAGGGTTAATTTAGGCTCACAGTCCAGGGTACGGCATCATGGTAGCAGACATGGTGAGAAGGACATGGAGCAGTTAGTGACCTGCCGTCAACAGGCAGAAGTCCGAGTGATGAACACTGGTTCTCAACTGGCTTTCTCCTTTTTATTCAGTCTGGGGCTTGCACACATAGAATGGTGCTACCCTAAGTTAAGGAGGGACTCGATCTTTAGCTCAACCTAGAAACTCCCTCTCAGTTGTCCAGTGACTGGTTGTTGGGGGATGTTATCTTAAGACGTGTTACATTCATTTATGCCGTGCAACATGTTTTAATGATGCAAAAATATGTTGCATTCTTTTATGTTGCATTTCTTTAATTTGGTGAAGCTGTGATATTTGGCATGTCTAAAACACCTGATTGGGCAAATAAATAGTTGAACGGCCATTAGTAAGGCAGGAGAAAGGATAGGCAGGGCTGGCAGGCATAAAGAATAAATCAGAGAAGAAATCAGGGGAAAGATCAAACAAAAAAGGAAAAAGAGAGAGGAGAACACCAGGGGCCACCCAGCCAGCTACATAGCCAGACATGAAATAAAGGAAAGAAAAGATACACAGAAATAAAGAAATGTAAAAGCCCAGAGACAAAAGATGGGATAATTTAAGCTAAGAAAACTGGCTAGAAATAAGCCAAGCTAAGGCTAGACATTTGTAAGAAAGAATAGCCTCTGTGTAATTTATTTGAGATCTGGGTTGCAGGACCCCAAAGAAGCTAAGAGTAAAAATCAACTAACAACAGCTGATCTCCTAGATGGTTCTAGATCCTGTGAGGCTGAGTCTCAATAAGAACCATCATCTGAACACAGGAGCTCCACTCTCTATTACAATGTGAGTTAGGAAATCAAAGAGCATGTGTTCTCTGTGTATACACAATTTCTCCAGAAATCATTCATCCATTCACCAATCATTTCTGAAGTTATTATTCACAGATAATTTCTTTAGTATATGAACATTTACTCTGATATTTGAAGAATAGTGATTTTCAGTAACACCATGTTTCCTCCTCTAATTAGTTGACATTTTTAAGGAAGACAGCTTTCCCTTTAGCCTTCTGTTTACCTATTAGTGTGCTAGGCTGCCCATGTGGACTCATGGTTCTCATTTTAATCATAACCTATCATCAATTACTGTCCTTCTTAATAACATATCTGACTATTTGATGTTTCGAGAGTTTAAGATTTTTCTGTGTTAGCTATATATTTAATCATTTTTAACAATAATAGAGACATTTTAAAGTATAGTCCTATCTGTGTATTTGTGTGATATTTGTCCAAGCACTATGGAAATTAATGAATCAAGATAATTTTCTGAGTCTGTCTTTCTAATCAATTGAAAAATTGGAAACATCAACAGAAAGAAACAAAATGAATAGCTTTATCTCTCAAAGCTATTGGAGAACTCAAATCTATTGGCCCAGGAGCAATCCTCCGACTCCACCCTGTGCCACAGTTACCCAGTCCAAGCACAGCTTGAGAATGAGGTGCTTTCCACATGAGGTCTGTGTCACTGCATTTACAACCCAAAGAAGCAGATCAATGTGTAAATTCTGCAAACAACAAACGTCAAGACTGGGAGAAGTAGGAGGGGCTGGACATGCATATTTTCTTCCGATCATCAACCAGATCCAAGGAATCACTAATGGGCAACTCTGAGCCTCGGTTTGTTTCATTTTTAGTTTTTTCATGTACAAAAATGTCAGTTCCTTTAACCCATCTGATGTTATGTTTAGGAATTCTTGAATGTTAGAAGATTAAACTAATGTGACTTAAGGAAGGAAGGGATTAAGGCATTAGGCCATGTGCTGTTGCGTCTAACCCTGAACTCCTGTGCAGAAAAGAATGACTTGGCAAAGGAGGACTCCAAAAGGCGAAATGTGGGGAGCTGGAAGTAACCAAGGGCTACTGAAGTGAGGGAAAAAAATCAAGAAAAAATGCAGAGCTGTTTGATTTTTGTCCTGTGGAAATATCCAGGATGGCAGAACCTGAACGGGGCTGCCTGGTCTTTCCCTCAGGCGTGTTGTGATGACCGCAGAGAAAGGGTTGGGTGCAGAGGCCTGGGGAGCAAGGTGTGGTGGGTGGAGGAGAAAGAAGCACTGTTGAGGTTTGCTGTGAAGGAGAATAGCTCCACGTGGAGCCTGTGTGGCACCTAGGGTAGGTCATGAAGCCAGGATCTGAAATTTCACAGTACCTGTGGAGAAGAGGGCAGGAGGAGCAGAGTTGGGGACTGGAGACCTCTTCTTAACTTTGTTTAGGTGAGGGGGTATGGGCCCAAACAAGCATATTTCTAGATTTCCAGTGGTGAGACATCGGTTTATCTTGTGGTATAAACTTTGCTAGGCAGACCACATAATCGCTGGTCCACATTAAAATGGGAATAAAGGAAAAAGTAGAGAGGTGAATACAGTAAATTAAATTATAAAATAGTAGGTGACTAGGAAACACTGTGGTAGAGATGCAGAGAGTGAAAGATAATTATTGCAAACAAACAGAATCCTTTAAAGGATTTGCCAGTATTTTCCTTGGTTGATAATTTTAATTAACAACATCATCAGTGAATTTTTCTAGTCTTGTGTTTCAAAACATAGCATCTATGGTCATACATTTTATAATAAAATAATTTTAAAAATAAAGTTGAGCTCTTAACTTTCAAGAGAATAGAGCTAATCTCAAGACGACATTTAAATCTTTAAGAGAAAAGTGTGAGCAAGCAGCTCACTGGAAACATATTTGACCGATTTGAGCAACTGACATGATGCAGGGCTGTGCTTGCTTTTCAGTGTCTGCCTAGTTTTTTCAATTCTTTATTTTTTTTATAAAAAATTTCCATCTCCTCCCCTCCTCCTCCCCCTTCCCTCCCCTCCCTTCTACCCATACCCCCACTCCACCCCTCTCCAAAGACAAAGAGCCATCAGGGTTCCCTTCACTATGTTAAGTCCAAGGTCCTCCCAGCTCCCCCTAAGTCCAGGAAGGTGAGCAACCAAGCTGACAAGGCTCACAGTGAGCCCGTCCATGCTGTAGAGTTCAAGCTCATCGCCGTTGTCCTTGGTTTCTCAGTCCTCCTCCACCGTTAGCCACATTCAGAGAGTCCGGTTTGGTCCCCTGTTCCATCAGTCCCATTCCTTTTAACACATTCCAGTTTCTTGTAAAGTTATAGGAGCTTGATCCTTAAGCTATCACTTTTTCCTTGTAAAAATGAAGTAATATCCATATGGAAAGTTAGCTCAGTTAACAGGACTTTCGGGATGTCCCTGAGTGTTTCTGTGTCTAGACTAAACACGAAATTGCATTTTCCCTACTATAATGCGAGATGTTCATGGATAATTGCATGGTGATTATGTCAAGATTCTGTCTTGTTGGGTTTTTTTTTTTTTTTTTGTTTGTTTGTTCATTTGTTTCAGACAGAGCTTAATATGTTTTATTTCTCAGGAAGTATAACAGGAGGTATAAAAATGCTTTTTTTTCTTGTCTATAACAGATATTAAAAGAAGACATTTGAGGCTGCTCTTCAGTGGTTCTGGTTTGGATTACTAAGCACTTCCTGCTCTTTTTCCATTTTATATTTAAGAAATTCATATCCATCGGCTCACAAAACCAGTGCTTTATGGACCCATCAAGTTGTTCTCTCTCCTCTTTTTTTTTTATTTAAGCTGGTTCCTAGCACTTTAAATCATAACCCCTGTTCATGTTACATTATTGTTGAGAAAAAATTTGGTTTTTGAGTTTCGTTTTTTTTTTTTTTGTGGGGGGGGATAGCTAAAAGATTTTAATGGTTATGTTGATCATATGTATTTCTCTAAAAGTATTTTTACTATTTAGTAAATATTGGTTCAAGAGCTTGATTTTAATTTTAGTCATCTTTATACATAGATAATATATATATATATATTAAAGATTTGTCTCTTTGACTTGATTTCCACAAACCTTCTGAAGGACTTTCTCCATGGTGACTTTTAGAGATATGTCTTGGTATGTAGCTGGCTGACTGGACTGGGATTAGAAATTTCAAAGTATTTTAAAGCATTTAGAATTCCTGGAAAACTTCAATATGGGTTGCATGTGGTCATTGTTTTGTTTCATATACACTTGGCATAATAGAGAAATTTGATCTCTTGGAATGTTTATCCTCAAATTATTTAAGAAGTATACATTTTAGCTTTCTTTAATGATTTACACTGTCAAAATTCTTAATGTATTCTAGGCCAAAAAGGATACAGACATGTCAAAGTGAATTATTTATGGTAGAACCCAAATATGAATGCTTCTGGAAACATAGCTAAGATTTTTCTTTTGTTTATTCAGTGGTGTTATATTTCTTTATATTGTCTTTAAAAGAAATAGATTACATAGTTTATTATTTTTCTTAAAGAAGCAAAAGAATATTCATTAATACAAATATTTTGAAATCGCTTTCTTTTCTTAAATCCAGGTCTAGGAAGGTGAGCATCCAAACAGACTAGGCTCCCACAAAGCCAGTACATGGAGTAGAATCAAAACCCAGTGCCATTGTCCTTGGATTCTCAGTCAGCCCTCATTGTCAGCCACATTCAGAGAGTCTGGTTTGATCACATGCTCCATCAGTCCCAGTCCAGCTGGCCTTGGTGATCTCCCATTAGATCAGCCCCACCGTCTCAGTGGGTGGGTGCACCCCTCGCAGTCCTGACTTCCTTGCTCATGTTCTCCCTCCTTCTGCTCCTCATTTGGACCTTGGGAGCTCAGTCCAGTGCTCCAATGTGGGTCTCTGTCTCTATCTCCATCCATCGCCAGATGAAGGTTCTACGGTGGTATGCAAGATATTCATCAGAGTGGCTATAGGATAGGACCAGTTCAGGTACCCTCTCCTCAGCTGTTCTCAAGGGGCATCTCCTTGGACACCTGGGAACCCCTCTAGAGTCAAGTCTCTTGCCAACCCTAAAATGGCTCCCTTAATTAAGATACCTACTTTCCTGCTCCCATAACCACCCTTCCTCCATCCCAACCATCCCATTCCCCCAAGCTCTCCCCATCCTTCCCTTCTCCCTTCTCTCTCCCCTTCTCCCCTTACTCCCACCCCACCTAAGCTCCCAATTTTTACCTGGCAATCATTTCTACTTCCAGTATCCAGGAGGATAACTATATGTTTTTCTTGGAGGGGGGAGGACCTTGGACTTCCCACTGGGCAGGGAATCCTGACTGCTCTTTGGACTGGAGAGGGAAGGGGAGGGGGATTTTATAATAGGAATGCTATTAAATTATCCTAAAAGCCTTTTATGATTTTATGATGCAGTTTAAAGGAAATAGCAGCCCTATTCTTAATTTATACAATTAGTAAAGTAGAAGGAAAAATCTACTTATGACTCCTTGTAGTTTCTGAATGACTCAAAACCCTATCACATGAAATATGTACACCCCAAAATAAGCCAAATATCTTTTAAAACTTTTGGATATCACAAGGATTTGGTTTCAGAGATGTATGCACTTGTAAGAGGTTTTCTATTATTTGTAAAATTCTTCTCCCACCTTCTCTTCTGTGTTGTCCATGTTGGTACACACCAGAACACCAAATGTTCTTTTCCACCAGAGACCATTGACTGGAAGATTCTTTTAAGTGATTGAAATTTAGTTTTCTGAGCTACTAATTCACTAGAGATATTCAAATTCCCCAGAAATGTTTTAAATTCAAAAATGTTTTTAAGCAGGGCATGGTGGTGCATAACTTTAATCCCAGAGCTTGGGAGACAAAGACAGGTAGGTCCCTGTGTGTTCCAGGCCAGCCTGAGCTACAGAGAAAGACTGTGTCTCATAAAAAGCAAAACAACAAAAATGTTTCTTAAAAGTTAAGAAGTCAGATGATTATAATATCAACATAAAAATACAATAATATTTTACTTGCTTGTATATGGTAGTAGAGAATAAGGAATAAATTATCAGTTTATAACACCCATATAATCATTTCTGTATTGCAGCCTTTCTTTGAAGTGAAGACCCCCATTCGTCAGGGTTCGGCTCCTGCACCAACACTTGTATACCCGGAGGCAGAAAGCCACTTTGTAGTGCTGTTAACCTAAGAATAAAGTTCCTCTGAGGTTTGCTTAATGTCACACAGAACTGACAACATCCATTACCAGGAACCTGTTTGGATAGATGTAAATAATTAGCAAGGTTACTTCTATGTTTTCCAAAGAAAAAATTACAATAGCAATTTTAAAGTCACTACTTTCAAATTAATAATATCATTCATTCATCAGAGCCATCACCTCAGATCTTGCAATCTGACGCACTTATCTCTGGACCTAAGTACTGGTTTGCACCACATAGAAAGGAGACACCAAAGCATGAAATGTATGTTTCAGGATTCATGCTCTTCAGAATCAATGAAAATAATTTCAATTTCCTGCTTTTTATATAAAGTATGCAGTCAAATCAAGTGTGAATATCATTATTAGAAAGAGCTTTAAAGTTAGACTCCTGCTTAAATTCACATTATATTGTTGAAACCCATTAAAAACATAAATTGTTCCAACTAGTGGTTGGTAAATATAAGAAATTGTATAAATTTAAAAATTACTGAGAAATTTATAGCAATAAACCATTGGATGCCCAATTTATTTTTGCTTCATAATTAAAGAAGTTAATAATAATTATATTTGTTTTCTCCATTGTTTCCCTATACCAGTAACTTAAATCTATGAATACAAAAAAAAAAAAAAAACAGCATTCATTGACACAGGGTGTGTTGGAAGCAATGGTAAATGTTTGTTAGGACCAGAAGAGTGGACTAGCTAAGAGGCACAAATCCTTTTTCTCTTTTCTTTCCTCGGTGCTTGGGCTGCTGATAATAATGAAGGAGGTTGCAAGCTGGGAGAAAACAGATTGTGGAAAATAGAATCTGTGTCTGCATGTGGAGACAGCCTTGCACCTTTATCTCTGTACCCTTTTAGTCTGGGATGTGGAAGTGGTTAAGTAGAGGAATAACATAATTAAGAAGTAAACTACTAGAGGCTTTTCTGATATTGAATCAATAACTGAAAATCATCAGATGAAGCAAAGGCTACTTAAAACCTCACATATTTCATACTCATCAGAATAATTAATATAAGAATACATTTTATTAGTTACAGTGCTGTTGAGAGATATGCTTATATGTAAAAAATCAAACATAGAACTTATAAAAAGTGCATCTGTGTAACAAGATTTTATTCAGAAAATTAGATTATATAATTAAAAACCAGTTAGGAACTCATATTGTGATTTTCTTAATTATCCTTTAATTTGCATCAAATGACATTGCTTAATGAAAAATCATTTTTTATTAAAATTGAATTGATTAAGGTAATTAACTTAATTGCCAAATTGAGCTTTACTATATCTGTTTGGAAAATTTTACACTAATACATTTGCTAATGGCGACTGTGAATAACTGCAAATATAATTCCTTTATGTTATATTGCTTATATTTATTATTTTTATTCATGCTTATAGGAAAGCATTTTCAGAGATAGGCACCATTACACACACTTCATAATAAAGAGAAATTAATTTTCCAAGGAGAATTACTTTATCAGTAAGAGAAAGAGCCAAGATTTAGGTTAGTCTCTGACATCTGTGCTAATGATCATGGGATTTCTCTTCTCACTTGGGAAATTATCTCACAAATACTCACTGAGCTCTTACAACATTCCCAGAAATTGAAGATACTAGTTCTGGGAGTGTAAATAAACCAAGAAAAAAAATCACACTCTGTCAGAGAATGCAGCGGGGGAAATTAAGTAAGTGAAGTATACAGTATGAAACAGATGTCAAAGAGAAAGAGGGGCCAGGAAGAGAGAACGTCGAGACAGTGGGTTGCAATTTTACGAAAGGTACTGATAGAACGAATTCTGAGAAGGTAACACATTGAGTTAAACCTTGCAGGGGCTGAACATGAGTTGTTATGGTTAGTTAGGGAATGAGCATGGTTGCCTGGCAACCTCAAGGCACATCAAGGAAAGCAGAGTGTTTGGAGTAGGGTAAATGGGATTACAGAAGAGTAATCATAAAAAAGCATTTTTGAAATATTTGTCTTTAATTCTTCACCTGTCTCTGTCTCTCTGTCTCTGTCTCTCTGTCTCTGTCTCTCTGTTTCTCAGTGTGTGTGTGTGTGTGTGTGTGTGTGTGTGTGTGTGTGTGTGTGTGCCCGAGTCTAGGCACCCAAGCTTATATGTAGCTTAATGTTGGAGTTGAGAATCAGACTAAAGTTCTCTGCAAGAGCAGTGCACATTCCTAACTTCTGAGTCACCTCTAGTCCCATGAAAGTCTTTTTTTTTTTTTAATATTGATAGGATAACTTGGAAGAATTGGGGAGAAAGATGTTGTGGGAGACACTGTGCAGGTACTGGAGAGAACAGGTAAGAATGGAATTTCAGGGGAGAGGTTGGACTTGCTGGGATGAGTGTATAAACAGAACTGCAGAGTTTCTCTGTTTTAACCTGAGATCAATTTTATTAGGTAGGAAAGGTGTGTGTGTGTGTGTGTGTGTGTGTGTGTGTGTGTGTGTGTTTGAATGCTTGGGTGTTTATGGATGTTTTCTTCTTATGTTCTCAGTCATTGAAAGTGAAATGTTTATGCATGGCTACATGGAACTATAAATATTTAAAGTAGGTGGTAAACCACACCTATTTTGTCTTGTTCAATTAATGCCTAGATCATGGCATAACATGGGCAATGACCTTTTAGAAGCTGTAGATGGTTGATGTCATGGTTAAGTAGTCTCATTGTTATTACAGTATAAGCTATGCTCATATATTTATACAAAATAGAAAAGCTATTTTTCTCTTTTCCTTTTATTTCTCAGAAATAAGGAGACTTTTCATCATAATTAAGCTCATATTAGAGAATAAGAGATTCTACCGCATGTACTGTTGTTGGCATGAGAGCCAAAACATTTTTGTCTAGACAGTATGGGTGCTCTGTAACCGCACCAGGGACTTCCTTGGTGACACAGTAGAGGGAGAAAACATGAAATGCATGTTTGTGCTTTCAAATATCACATCCCAAGCACCTGATAACATTACTTGTCGAATTATTTTAAAATCTCCCACTGCCTTGGGGAACACTTGAAAAATAGATTTCCCCTTTCTCTCCCCTTTGTCCTTACTTCTCTGTGAGCAGGTACCATAGAAGTGCAGGGTGAGATGTTTTTCAAGGGGAACAGTCTCAAATGATTCCGAAGTGGAGACGGTTGAAAACGCTGTACATTTATGCTACATTTAGAATGCTCTGTGAACTTGAAAGGATGTTTGGAGCTCGGTTTGAAAACAGCGGGATTTAGTGTAATAGATTTGGCAGAGGACTGTGTGCAGATCATGCAGCTGACACACTGATGCAGACCCAGCGGACTAACACGGACCATGTGTTTGCTCTGGCAGAAGACTTGGAAAAATAATTTGGGGAAAGGATTCTATTATTCAATGGATTTCACTTATGTTGTTCTTTTGTGGGGTTGTTGAAAATTTTCTAATCATACTTGCAAAGGTAGAGCTCACAAAGTTCTTCCAAGTGTCTGGGACCATTTTTGAGCCTTCCGTGGGGGGAGGGGGAAAGATGGAAGAGTATACTTTCACTTAGTTTATGTTTTAAGTATTCACTTCCCCGAAATAGGCTTATGACTAGTCATGTCTCAAGTGATAACACATCTATAAACTTTTCCTGTTTAAAAGCAATATTATAACCTTCCCCTTATCAACCATAATAATACAGTCATGAGATATAGAATTTTCTATCTAAACTTCAATGTCAACAACAGTGCTACCATTTCAATAATGTTTAAGTTTACCATTTTAAACCTTCGTTGTTTGCATTTTTAGTCATTGAGTTGCTTTTATATTCAGATGTAAGATTTAGTCTTGGGTCTTGTTTGTAAGTAAATTATTTGAATATTGCCACACAGTTTCAAAAGGGTTCCTTGACCTATTAAAGTCCCGGAATTATAACTGTTTACTAAAATTTGGACACATTAATGACAGGATGAGGTTGGGTCTGGAAAGAGCTCTGATTCCATTTTATGGGCTTGAAAATTACTTCAAAGGCTACCCCGATCACTATGACATAGACTTGTTGAATGTACTCCTAAACTGACTCTAGGAGCCAGGCACACTGTTTTCTCCTCTTAGTTTGACTTTCTATTTAAAACAGTTTTATTATTCGTGTGTGTGTGTGTGTGTGTGTGTGTGTGTATGTGTGTGTGTGAGTGTGTGTGCATGCGCACCCATGTCTGTTATTTTCAAATGTGTGAAAGTCAAAGGACAACCTCTGGGACTTGAATCTTGCCTTTGCCTTGGTTCGGCAAGGACTCTTCTTTCTGTCACTGTGGAATACACTTCAGGCTAGCTGGTCCATGACTCTGTAGCCAATTCTCCTATCTATATCCTCCATGTCTCTCTGGGAGTACTGGGATTACAGACACACACTACTGCATCCAACTTCTTACAGAGGATCTGGGAATCAAACTTGGGTCCTCAGGCTTGTCTGTCTAGCACTTCACTCAATGAACCATCTCCCAGCCTCGAGCAGCTTGACTTTTCGGAATCTTGTTGCTAAGCCATGCCATTCAGTAAACTTATCTAGTTTCTTCAGAGAGTATGACAAATTCTTAAAACGATAGCCAGTTCAGTGTATCATTCGATTTCCCATACAGAAAAGAATTGCATGCTGGTTGCCCTCCCCTCTACCACATGAGTATATCTCATGTAACCCTGACTGTTCTCATATTCCCTATGCAAATGAGATTGGCCTAGAACTCATAATTCCCCTGCCTCTACCTCTCAAGGGCTTGCGTTATCGATGGTAGGTGTGACACTACACCTTGAAAGGCTTAGTAAGTGGGGAAAAATTATTTAAAGACCCCACCTCTGTATATTGATGTCATTGGATAAGCTAGGCACTGTAAGACAAAGTTACATACAACGGTATGTTTGGGGATGGAGGGATGGCTCAGTGGTTAAGTGTACTTGCTGCTTTTACAGAGGTTCTGAGTTCAGTCCCCAACACCCGTGGTCACCCACAACCATTTTTAATTCCAGTTCCAGGAAGACCTTTGGATTCTTCTGTCTTCTAAGGGAACTACGCATATATGGTACGCTTACATACACACAGGCAAAAGATTCATACATGTAAAAATATATTTTTAAAGACAGATATGCTTATACCTAACTAATATCCAAGGCTGTTATAACAATGTGACATGGATTATGCAAGGTGTGTGAGATGTTTTTCATTCCCAATAGTTGCAACCTGACTGTGATTATGCAAATAATTAATCTCTTGCCTTTGATAAATGCCTAAAGGGAAAGACATTTATTACTTATCCTCATGTCTTAAAATAGATGTGAATTTTGTAATTGAGTGATTGCCAAGAAGAGTTGTAAAATTCCTCATCTTTTCTATTTATTGCTTGTCTTTTGGAACATTATTGTGTGTTAACAACCCCTTCATGTAGGGTGTTGAACTCGAGTTGAAGATGTAATGTAGTTCCCCACAGGGATTTGGTCAGGGTTGAACGTGAAGGTTAAGTACCATGGTCAGCATATTCTTACAGGTGTAGGAAGAATGTTCAGGGAAGAGAAAGTAATGTTAACAGGCAGTGGGAGAGGTGTGTGTCTAATCCACAAAACTTTCTGCAGCCAATTTTATTATCTCCATTTTATTAATAGGAAACAGAAGACCAGAGTCTGAAATCAAAAAAGATAAAGCTAGTATGTATAAAGGTTAGAGTTCATACCAGGATGGTCTCCTTTTAAAGACATTTGTTCTTTGTTATAGAGTTTTCTCATAGTGGTGAACTGGGAGAATTAACTTTTCTTTTTGAAGCTGTATGGGTATGCTTTGTGTTCTCAGGGGACATTCTATAATTTATGAACAGTACTTGCCTTTCTTATTTTGTATGGGAAAGAATTTTAAAACAGAGATTGTGTAATCTTCATAAGGCTGTAAGTTATTAATTTATGAAAATGATTCAAATCCAATTCTGGATAGTTTCCAGACTTGACTTTAATATATCCTAGTAAATGGAGATACATGAAGCAAGCACAATTGGTACACATACCTGGACAAAGATATAGGGAGGTGGTTAGACCCAGTTCTGGGAAAGCAGAGTCTTTGAGGCTAAGTGCCCTTACTGTACACTGTGCAGGGGGAATCAAGAGGTACACAGTCTCAGGATAAGTCCTGAAAAATGCTCATCATCGCAAATACCCACTGGTGAGACAAGAAATGGAGCCTCTGTAGAAGAGAGTAGACTGCCACTTTGCCGGAGATGGTTAGCCATGACAGGCTTATCAATTTACCCATAATTTTTAGTAGGACCACATCTATTCTGCAGGTCTGTGATGAGATGGGTAGAGACAGAAATGAGATACAATTGTACTGGTCAGGTTTATGTCAACTTGATACAAGCTAGAGTCATCAGAGAGGAGGGAACCTCAACTGAGAAAATGCCTCCATATGAGATCGAATTGTAGGCAAGCCCATAGGGCATTTTCTTATTTGGTGACTGATGGGGGAGGGTCTGTGGGTAGGGTCACACATGGGCTGGTGATCCTGGATTCTCTATAAGAAATCAGGTTGAAGCCGGGCGGTGGTGGCGCACGCCTTTAATCCCAGCACTCGGGAGGCAGAGGCAGGCGGATCTCTGTGAGTTCGAGGCCAGCCTGGTCTACAAGAGCTAGTTCCAGGACAGGCTCTAAAAAAACTACAGAGAAACCCTGTCTCGAAAAACCAAAAAAAAAAAAAAAAAAAAAAAAAAAGAAAAAAAAGAAAAAATCAGGTTGAAGTAATGGGGCACTGAACTGAACAGAGAATTCTCAACAGAAGAAGTTCGAATGGCCAAAAGACACTTAAGGGCATGCTCAACCTCCTTAGCAATCAGGGAAATGCAAATCAAAACAACTTTGAGATACCATCTTACACCTGTCAGAATGGCTAAAATCAAAAACACCAATGATAGCCTTTGCTGGAGAGGATGTGGAGTAAGGGGTACACTCATACATTGCTGGTGGGAATGCAAACTTGTGCAACCACTTTGGAAAGCAGTGTGGAGGTTTCTCAGGAAATTTGGGATCAACCTACCCCAGGACCCAGCAATCCCACTGTTGGGAATTTACCCAAGAGATGCCCAATCATATTACAAAAGCATTTGTTCAACTATGTTTATAGCAGCATTATTTGTAATAGCCAGAACCTGGAAACAACCTAGATGCCCTTCAGTGGAAGAATGGATGTAGAAAGTGTGGAATATATACATATTAGAGTACTACTCGGTGGTAAAAAAACAATGACATCTTGAATTTTGCATGCAAATGGATGGAAATAGAAAACACCATCCTGAGTGAGGTAACCCAGGCCCAAAAAAATGAACATGGGATGTACTCACTCATAATTGGGTTCTAGCCATAAATAAAGGACATCGAGCCTATAATTCGTAAAAAATCCTAGAGAAGCTATATAAGAAGGTGAACCCAAAGAAAAACATATAGTTATCCTCCTGGATATTGGAAATAGACAAGATTGCCGGACGAAAAATGGGAACATGGGGGTGGGGTGGGATGGGGGGATGGGGGAGTGGGGAGAGGAAAGTGTGAAGTGGAGGATGGGAAGAGCTTGGGGGAATAGGATGGTTGGGATATAGGAAGGGTGGATATGGGAACAAGGAATTATATATCTTAGTTAAGGGAGCCATTCTAGGGTTGGCAGAGACTTGACTCTAGAGGGGTTCCAGGTGTCCAGGAAGGCGCCCCCAGCTAGTTCCTTGGGCAGCTGAGAAGAGGGTGCCAGAAATGTCCAGATCCTATTGCCATACTCGTGAATATCTTGCATATCACCATAGAACCTTCACCTGGCCTTGGATGGAGAAAATGACAGAGCCCCACATAGGAGCACCGGACTGAGCTCTCAAGGTCCTGATGAGGAGCAAAAGGAGGGAGATCATGAGCAAGGAAGCCAGGACCGCGAGGAGTGCTTTTACCCATTGAGACGGTGGGACAGATCTAACGGGAGACCACCAAGTCCAGTCGGAATGGGACTGATGGAACAGGGGACCAAACCGGACTCTCTGAAAGTGGCTGATGGTGGAGGAGGACTGAGAAACCAAGGACAATGGCAATGAACATGAACTCTACAACATGGACTGGCTCACTGTGAGCCTTGTCAGTTTGGTTGCTTACCTTCCTGGACTTGGGGGGAGCTGGGAGGACCTTGGACTTAACATAGTGAAGGGAACCCTGATGGCTCTTTGTCTTTGGAGAGTGGTGCAGTGGGGGTATGGGTGGAAGGGAGGGGAGGGAAGGGGGAGGAGGAGGGGAGGAGATGGAAATCTTTAATAAAAAAAATGAGGAAAAAAAAAGAAATCAGATTGAGCTAGCCATGGGAGGCAAGCTGGTAAGCAGCAATCCTCTGTGGCTTCTGCATCAGCTCAGTCTCCAGGTTCCTGCCCTCACTGCTTTGGGACTGTGGGAAACAAGTTGCTTATGGTCGTGTTGACTCATCACATCAATAGTAACTCTATGACACTGTTCATGGAGGAAATCTGAGAAGTCAGAAATGCTCAGCTTCATGGTTGAGAAATGAGTGAGCATTCACGAGAAGGCGCTCTCTAATACCATGTCCTGCTCAATAAATTTTGCCTAAGGTTCTCACTTCTGCCATTTCCATGAGATAAATACTGTGGGCCTACCCATTTTCGTTTTTCTTCCCATTCCTGGATATTTTCTTTCTTGGCTCAACCATGCGTTCTTTCTTTCCCAGATTGGGACCATGTTGCCTGTATCTGATCAGAAACTGCCTTTGCTGCCAATGTGAGTGTAGGCTTTAGTAAATTCACCCATTTGTATGAACACACACACACACACACACACACACACACACAGAGAGAGAGAGAGAGAGAGAGAGAGAGAGAGAGAGAGAGTTACTTGAGTAAATAAAACTCAATCAGAAGGAAGGAAGAAGAGAGAGAGGGTAGGAATGAAGGAAGGATGGAATGAAGGAAGAAAATAAAGGTAGGTTTGGGGAAAGTGGTGGGCTATCCATGGAGGAAGACAGTGTAGGAGCTGAGACTATGAGATTGTAGAGTTAGCCTTTATTCTATAACTGGTAAATATTACCCCAAGTCTCTCCTCCTTTAACCATGCATTTTCTTCTATCTAGAATATCAACTCATCATTTTTTCTGGAAAATGTTTACTTAATTTTGACAATACAGGTCAAAATATCATTCTCTTGCTTCTTTTCCTTACCTAACCTGTGTAGAATTGGAAACTTTCTTTTGAAGCCTTTAATTTAGTATTTCCTTAGGTACTTATTGTAGGAACTATTGCTGAAGTATTTTTAAACCTTGTATCTAAGCATGAATTTAATAACCTTGTAATATTTCTCTGATCTCCTTTGACCTCAGGTTGAGAGAGAACAAAACACTTCATGCAAAAATAAATACACATGTGTTGATTGAGAAAGCATTTAAAATGCAGCAGAGGCTCACTACTTCCTTCAAGTTCCCTCTCCACCACAGAAGATCTGACCAACTGCCATCTCAGTTAAGGTTTCCGAAGACCTCCCCTTGGCCACCAGAATAAACTATCACTATTCTTAATTTGTCTACTTGATGTCATCTACAGGTTTACCCTATGAGAAGCACTGCAAGGAGTAACTGAGTTTCAGAAGACTTATTAGCACCATTATATGAATTATGAAGTCTGATCAATATTAGAATCAACAAATCCTTTGCAGTTTGTGACCTTTTACTTGGAAAGAGTGGTTATGTCTGATTGTATTTGAGTCCAATGACCTGTTTCCGATGATATCAGTCAACACCCTCACCATTGTTTTTAATTGGAGAATTAGTATTTTATCAAAAATTTTCCTTTTGGCCATAAAATTTTGATTCAGCAGTAAAGTTGGATTTATTGACTTGGAGAACAGGGATTTTTTTTTCTGTTTCATGCCAAGTCTAGAATGTGCAGGGCTTTTCAAACATCATTATTTTTTCCATTAACACATCCAGTGGGAACTGTGAGCTTTGTGAGTAGATTTATCCCTGGTAAAATAAAATAGTGATAAATTCATTAACAGCTGTTTTATCTTCTTGTCCATTCACTGAATTTCCCATATGCACATTCACAGAAATTAAATATCAAAACTATAAAATTGAAGAAAGCAAAATGAAGTGCAATAAAAGCAATTAACTGGTAACTCTAGAGCAGGGGTTCTTAACCTTCCTCAGGCTGTGAACCTTTGACACAACTCTGCAGGTTGCAGTGATGCCCAATGATAAATTTTTTTTGCTGCTTTATAACTACGATTTTGATACTGTACATTGATCATAATGTAAATATCTATGTTTTCCTATGGCCTTAAGTGACCCCTGCAAAAGGGTCTTTTGATTTCCCCAAAGGAGTCATGACTCAGAGATTGAGAAACACTCTTCTAGAGTCTCCATGTGAGAATAAAAAGGCTTCCTTGTCTTTGCTTATTATTTATATTCTCAGATAACTCCTGGGCCTTGAAACTATATTGATCAAAGATAAATGTGAAACAGAGATCCATGGTGTGATTTAATCCTTGAAAATAAAATGTCTTTATCTTTGGAATCAAATTTAGGTCATAGTTTTGTAAATGGTGAAGCTAACTCTGATTATTCAAGACTATCAAGTTTTTAGCTTTTGATCTGTCATAAATACTTGACTTGCACACTGAGAAATGTTAAGAGATCATTATGTAACAAATACCTTCAAGTAAGATGAATGGAAACTTTAATAGTATGAATCTGGTTTGGCATTTTTCTATCATCTTTTGCTTCTAGTCACTCATACGCAGATATTTTAGGAAGTATTTTTACTGTTTTTCCCCCAAAAATGAGGGCTGCAAGATATCTGTTCATTCAGCTTAAGCAATCAGGTGGGGATAGGGTAAAGGGAGTACTGAAAGAGACAATGGGAAAGGGGTTCATTTCAGGGTCATGTAGAAACCTGTAAAATAAATAATAATGAAAAAATAAATAAAATAAGGAAAAGAAATGCCTTCATAGAAGCAGCCTGTTGATGTCACTTTCTATATGGTTTATTGCTTTTATGATCCCTTCCAATGTTCTCTTTCCAAGCATATTTTTTTCTCTTTTCTGGAAGATTAAGTCATGGACTCAATTAAGTTAATATTTTTTTAACCCATGAGGCCATAATGAATTTATTGTACTCTAAATAGTCTCAGGACACCATCACTCAAGCACTGAGAGAAGCCAAATGTGAATGTGAGATTTTTTTTTTTTGCCCTTAATATCCTTGATTCTTTGTTCCAAACCCATTTGGTTACTCTTAAATAAACTTTGTATAATGAACCGAGGATTTTTATTTGAGTCTACCTACTCTTTTCAGAATTAAGGACAATGAAAATTCAATTCTGGCCAACTACAGAAATTTTAATGACCTGTCTAATAGTTGGATTTAAGCATAGACACCTGCCACTGGATTGACAAAAGCAAATGCAAACTCATTGCCAGCTGTTGGAGCCAAGGGAATGAGGAAACTTCATTTTTCATGCCCCATCAGCAGAATGAATTGTTCCACTTAAGTGAATTTCCATATAAGCTTCGAGCTTATCTACTATAACAGACATCAGCGTGTGCTAGTGTCTTCCTGAAAACCCTTCTAAGATGTCCCCTTGATTAACCACCACTGCATGGCTTTGGGCCTTGCTATTATAGATTTACTTCTATTTCATTTATGCTTCACCGATGCTAGTATTTTCTGAGCTTTCTGTCCCCTTGTAGTTCAGGATTCTTGGATATCATGGAGGACATGCCACAATCACTCTTGCTCACTGAACCTGGAGTTGACAGCCAGGAAGCCCCGACTGTCCTCCTGTCTCCATCCCCAAGGAGTGCTAGCCACACATCCATGCCTGACTCTTTCTGTGGGTGCTGAGAGTTTCAACCCAAGTCATAAGCTTCCCTGTGCAGTGCTCTTACGTGCTGAGCCATCTCCCCAGCTCCCATGTTTCTTCTTGGCAAGCTCAATCATCTTTAAGGGTAACTCAGTAGTTAAGTTACCTTGTCAAATGGCTCAGTGAGCTCCACACTAATTCGTTAGATCCTCTGTCCTGCATTTCCATTGCTTCAATGTTTGTTTTCAGTATAGAATTCTGTCGGTGCTGTTTTAAACTTATCTCTCTTGTTTCTGGTAACACTGGGAGCTAAGAATGCCCAGAAAGGAATGCACACCAATAGTGCTACTCCAGCAGACCAAACCCAGAGAAAAACATTCTCCTGTCTTTAGAATCTTTTCCAGTGCCCAGCACACAATGATGCTGATATCTCGGGGTGCTTCAGTATGTGTAAGAACTGGGACTAGCTGCTAAAAGAGTGAAATAAGATTTTGAAATCTGAAAGCAAAGGGTTATCTTCAGGCTGAGCTCTTCCTGGAAACTCAGGGAAGGAATGATTCTTTCTCATGTCACGTCCACTTTTCAGTGCCTGTCGGCCTCTCTGGTGTTCCTTAGCCTATAGCCTCATCACACCCATCTCTGTTTCCATTTTCACAAGGCTTTCTCTGATGTGGTCTGCCTCTAACTCCATCACTTCCCTCTTCTGAGGATTTATAGGATTGCATTTAGACACACTCCCCTTTATAATGCAGATTAGATGCCTCTTTTCAAGACCCTTAACTGAAACATTGGTTTGTCGTATGTTAGAGTTTGCCAAAAGTAGCAGTCACAGGTTCTAGGCATCAGCACATGAAATGTCTTTGACAGCTATTATCAGTTAAATAATATCATGTTAATTTATTTTCAAATTAAAAATTCCACTTACATTTTTACAGTTTCAAAATACTGAATTATATTCTCTGAAGAGATTACAAAACTTTCTTATACGTCTGTTGTCTTAATCACACGATGACTTTTGATGGCAATTTTATATCTTTTAAATTTGTTAAATGTTTTTGAGAATTATATGCAGTAGTACTGTATTTATATTATTTCTATCTTACTCTCTCCCTGAACTCTTATCGTAGTCACCATTGTATTGCAGTGAAGCCACACCATGATGAAAGCAACTATATAAAAGAAAACATTTAACTGGGGACTTGCTTATAGTTTCAGAGGCTTAGTCCATTATCAGCATGGAGGGGAGCATGGAACTGTAGCTGTAGATGAGTACTATATCCTGATTCTTAAGGGGAGAGAGAGGGAGGGAGGGAGGGAGAGAGAAAAGGGGGGGCATTTTGGCAGGAGCTTTTAAAATCCCAAAGCCCTCCTCCAGTGACAGACTTTGTCCAGCAAGGCCACACTTCCTAATCCTTTTAATCCTTTCAAATAGTGCAATAGTGTTACTCCTTGGTGTCTAAACATTCGAATATATGCGCCTACGTGGCCATTCTTACTCAGACCTCCACAAACTCCTTTAGTGCTCTGCCCCAATCCCTCTCAAATTCATGACCTCCTTTAAATTATTGTTTCATACTTACATAGGTGTGTGTGTGTGTGTGTGTGTGTGTATTATTATACTGAATCTATTTAGTGTTGCTCATACATAAACATGTTAAAGAATAATGAGTTAGAATTGAATAATCCATCAAGGGACTTATCTCACAGGTATTAATTGCCAGAAATTCTTCATTTAGGATTGGGGCTCTATGGTATAAGGTGAAAGGGTCAAAGAAAAAAACACCCTGCCCCTGACTAGACTCAAGACCTGGGCCAAGGAAAAATACTGTGACTTGGACTTAACCCCAGGACCAGGGCTTGAAATCCCACCAACTCCTGAGCTTGCCCCAGAAATGGGCCACAAAAACCCACCAAACCCAAGCTACTCAAGAAAGCTCTTCTCCTTCCCACAAGATAGTTGTTTCACGCATATGACCAGTTGTAAACTTATGTGATGATCTCTATCAGCTGCAGAAAGCAACGTCTTCGGTAATTTGGTAATAATCTACATTTATTTGCGGATATAAGGATAGGTATTTTGAGTGCAATTAGGAATTATGCCAGTTTGAAAGTGACAGAGTAGTAGATGTTTTTCTATGGTCCCTGATGTCACCAGCCACAGGCTAAGTTTACAGTACCAGGTATGAGTTCCCTCCCAGTGAGTGTACCCTAAGTGTGCCTTAAACCTGTAGATGGAAAGGCAGGCTGTGTCCCGCCACCTGGATAGCTTTACCCAAAATAATTACACGGAAACTGTATTCTTTTAAACACTGCCTGGCCCATTAGTTTTAGCCTCTTATTGGTTAATTCTCACATCTTCCTTTAACCCATATTTAGTAATCTATGTAGCACCACGAGGTGGTCACTTACCAGGAGAGATCTTAACATGCGTCTGTCTTGGAGAGGAGAAGCATGGTGACCTCATATTGCGACTGCCTGAAGTGTCTGCCTCACTGCCTTCTACCCAGCATTCTGTTCTGTTTACTCTGCCTACCTAATTTTCTGTCCTATTAAAGGGCTGAGGCAGTTTCTTTATTAAACAATGAAATTAACACATAGACACTCCTCCATCATAAACCCAATTAGGTGGGTGTTGATCATCCCCAAGATATAAATACTAGTATTCTAACAGTGGAGGAAATCATATCATGAGAGTCATTGTTGCGATCTGTAGGCTGGATAGAAATTTGGATTTCTTTTCTCTCTGTGAAGCTTATATTGCACATTCATTTGCTAGGAGAACTAATCCTCAGAAAGGAGGCTTTCAGGTTAGTTACAACTCTGTTCCTCTAAATCATGTGTTGGAAGTGTATGACGTCTTCAGTAATAGTGTCTTCCCTTCAAGGTCTGAGAGGCAACCAAGGGCCATGGCAATAGCCTATATTATTTTGGGATTCTCTTGGACTCCCATGACCAACAACAAAAAAGGAGACTTCCCATCCCTGATGCTGGCAGTCTATGGCTCTTAGGGAAAGCATTACCATTTCAATTGTAATAAATCCATCTAAATTAATTATGTATGTGCATAAATACACTTATATGTATATATTTTGTGTCTATTTTGAAATAAACATAAAGATATGTTTTTACTTTGACTTTTTCAAGCATAGTCACTGTTTTTATTCCTCTCTCTTCCTTTTTTCTCAGTCATCTCAGAAAAATATTCACCCCCCACATTTCCCATTTCCCTCTGGCTACTACTCTTCCTCCTGCTAGAGCTTCCATGACATGGTCTTTTTTTTCTTTCTTTGTTTTTGAGGTTACTACAGGTTATATATATGCACATCTAAAAGACCAGAGTTATATAAGAGAGAACACATGGTGTTAGTCTTCTGGGGTCTAGATTACCTCACTCAATACGACCTTTTCTACGACCATACATTTACCTGCAGATTCCAGTTTCTTTTACAGCTGAATAAAATTCCTTTGTGGATGTACCACACTTCCATTATCCATCCATCAAGTGGAGAATATTAAGGTTGTCCCTACCACCTAGCCATTGTGAATAGAGCCTCAGTTGGATGTTAACATCTTTAGAAATTTGATAAATATATATTTAAAGAATGAGATTTCATCTTACTTCAGCCAGAATGGTTAAATTAAAAAGAAAATGATAACTCATGTTGATGAGTGTGTGGGAGAAGGGGACAGTTATTAGCTGTTGGAGAGAGGGAAAAATGGTACAGCCACTCTGGAAATCAGTGTAGGGAATTCTCCAACAGTTAAAAACGGATTTGTTATTTGGCCAATGCTCAAATACTACTTGGCATATGCTCAAGTTCATAATTCTTGCTAATTTTTTTTCTAATTTTCAAAATTAAATTGAGCACTTGGTGATTGGTTAACTTTAGACACCTGAATGCTTAGGAGAGTCCTCTAGCTCCTCCATAGGTGTTCTGAGAAGGCAGTAGTTACTGCATATTATGTAATGTGAAGCTGTGCATATAAATAACAGGTGACTCTTTTTTTCAAATCACATGGTAGGGAAAATGGACATGAAAGAAACCTCATTTAGAGAAACTGCAAATGTTTCATGTCTAAAAAGTTATTAAAATCTCTTATCTTTATTGTAAGAAGTTGACCTCAGGTTAACTTTCTATCTTCATCCCCCTGGAAGCTGATAAAAATGATATGGAAATGCTACTTTCAGCAATGTTAGATATGAAAAGAAGTTCTGCTGGCCATGGAGATGGTTTGGTGAGCAAAGGTGCTGCCATCATGTCTGATTCCATGAATTTGATCCTTGAATGACAGGGTAGAAAGAGGACACCAACTCCCAAACATGTGTCCTCATCTCCACGTGCACACCGTGACACCCATTCACAAGCACATGCTTGAAGGCTAAAAAATGAAATGTGATTTTAAAAATAATTTGGAGGCTAGGGAGATTTCTTAGTGGTTAGGAGTTGTGGCTCATCTTACAGAGGATGGGAGTTGGGTTTCCACCATCCACATTAGGTAGCTCTAGGAGATCCAGCATTCTCTTCTGGCTTTGGTAGATACTAGCATGCATGTGTGCGTACCTGTCAAACACACACACACACACACACACACACACACACACACACACACACATTGTTTTTCAAATTGACCTTTGATTGGCAAATTTTATCCAGCCTCGAAAGAACAATTTTATAAAAACACAGCAGAAGGAGAGAGAACATGAGAAAGAAAGTCAGGAACGTGAGGGGTGCGTTCACTCATGGAGACAGTGGGACAGAACTAATGGGAGATCACCAACTCCAGTTGGAATGGGACTGATGGAACATGCGACCAAACCCGTCTCTCTGAATGTGGCCAACAGTGGGGGCTGACTGAGAAGCAAAGGTCAATGGCGCTGGGCTCTGATTCTTCTGCATGGACGGGCTCTGTGGGAGCCTTCTCAGCTTGGTTGATCACCTTCCTGGACCTGGGGGGAGTTGGGAGGACCTTGGTCTTAGCATAGAGTAGGGAACCCTGAGGGCTCCTTGGCCTTGAGAGGGAGGGAGGGGGGGTATGGGTGGAGGGGAGGGGAGGGAAGGGGGAGGAGGAGGAGGGGAGAAGATGGAAATTTTTAAATATAAAAAAATAAACCATGAAAAAAAAACACATTAACTATGAATAATGAATATGGAAAGGAAAGGATGCTATATGTTCTTTGGAATCAACGGTGGATCAAATGATTCAATAAGATAGGAGGAAAAATAAGCTTTCTCCATGACAAAAGGCGACAATTGTCACCGCAACCAGGAAAAACAGAAGGGAAATGGCGGTGGGTGAAATGCTGCATGAATGGAAGACACCAAATGGAAGGACATACCGTGGTAACAAGCTTGTGTGTAAGGAGCAAGTATGTGAAGACACCAAATGGAAGGACATACTGTGGTAACAAGCTTGTGTGTAAGGAGCAAGTATGTGAAGTGTGGAAGTTTTAAAGTTATGACATATTAGAAATTTTAATGGTACTCTGTAGAATGATCATTGACCCAGATGTCAAAACTTTCTAGAATCACAAAATTATCTGAGGCAAAAATAAGACTAAGTTGCTAACCCCCATACCTGGAAGAGTTACCAGACCAAATAACCAGCAAGCTTCTATATACTCACAGATAAATGATCTAGGACAGAAGTGGTGCCTTCTCCAGGCTCTGAGATGGTTAATGGGTAAAGACATGCTCAGTACTGGAGGCAATGGTGTTGTAAAACAGGATGCACTGTGCAGGGCAATAAAGTAGGGATGCATGTTCAGAAGCTAGGGCTGGATGCTCATGATGGCTGACAGGGACCTGCATGGATTGAATTAGGATCGCAGGAGAACAGCTGGAAAAGAGGCAAAGAGCTGTGCAGGAGCTGTCACTAACACGAGGTGGTTAGGTGGTGCAAGTAAAAGTCCTGGAAAGAGGACTCAAAGATGCAGGAATTAATGACCTGACATAGCTAAACTCTAATGTAAAAACTTGTCTGTTTTTAGCAGAGGCGGATGAGAAGCATTACAGGGCAATTGAATTAGTCAGAGTTCTAGAATAGCACCGATACATACATATTATTGCAAAGGGGATTAAAACTGTCTTCCAGAATTCAGGGTGTGTAGTTCAATAGAAGTAACTTGCTGGGCATACTGAGAACCAGATAGCTTCTTAGTCCCTGATGCTGAGTGCCTAAGCAGCCCCAGATTGGTAATGAAAGCCTGGGTGATTTCTGGAGGGCCGAAGATCTTTAGTCCATCCTAGGAGGCCAGAGAAGCTGGCTCCTGGGTTCAGTGACAGATGAAAAAAGCAGAGGAAATGAAGTCACTAGCTGGGAGAGAGGGAGAGGACAGGCAGTTCCAAACAGCAGCTTCTCCTTCGGACCATATTATCTGGGCTGCATTTCAAGTATTCCATACTCTAGGGAGAGGTCTTCCTTCCTCAGTTAATCCTTCCAGATAGTATTCTTACAGACCTATTCAGAAGTATGTTCCTTTGTTTATTCCTGATCTAATTAAATTGAAAGCCAAGTCCCAATGTAAGCTAAATTGTCACCTCTTAATGACAGGGATAAAGGACATTTTGTATTATAAACTATGTCACCTCAAAGTTTACTGCTTTTAATTTGTTTAGAGACTAGAATTGAATTAAAAATTTGGCAAAGTCAAATTCTTCTGTTCAGCAAAATTCTCTTTAAAATCCTACTTGACTGTTCCTACTTCTAGTTTTCTACCTAGGTTTCAGAGAGTTGCATAGACTATTTGTTTACACAACATCTTTTTTTCAGAACAAAAAACCCCTGAATTTTCGTTGTAACAAACCTCCTAATCCATTCCTTCTACCTATCTATGTTGAGAGAAAACTTTATTAAATGTTTGAATAAAATTAATATTTTAAAAATACTAGGCTAACTATTGCTTGCTCGAAGTAAATTCTGTCTTGTGGGGAGACGTGTGTCAAACACTCATTAGTTTTTCAGTTTAAGTATAACTGTTTATTTTTCTCCTCCTGCAGTGTGCACACGCCTGTGCAGCGTGAAGATCGGAAGCCAGTTTCTTTCACAAGCTGGGCCATGAGTCTCCCTCTGAGTCAACCCCAGCTCTTTCTTTAAAATTGTTTGATTGGCCCGGAACATAGGTCAGTGGGTAAAGCGCTTGCTACAGAAGCATGAGACTTTGAGTTCAGATCCCTGGCATTCACATGAAAAGCTGGGTGGCATGGTGGTATACAGCCAGCACAGCAGCTTGAGTGCTGACAACAGTGCAGGAAGCAAGTCTCAGGAGCTTGTTGGGCATGCAGTCTAGCTGAACTGGTAAGCCCCAGAGTCTGGGAGAAACTGGCCCTGTATTTTAAGAAAATAAAGTAGAAAGCAACATATGTGGGCTCCAGTGCCTCTACTGCCCCCAGCCCAAATGCATACATCACATATGCACCGAAGAAAATGAACAAAACTATGTTGAGACAGAGTCAGACTTGCTGTCCTTCTTCCTGAGGAGCTGCGGATACAGGTATACGCCACTTTGCGAGGCCCATTCGTTCATGTTTTATAAACAGTTTAACTTTGAATATAAGATTCTGCTTTTCACTCTTAAGAATCTTTTCAACCAAGAACTCGTGTGTGTGATTCCCACTGCTCTGTTCGCACACTGCAACTCAAATGTGTAAGCACATGCTCCTCCTTGACATGTTTATATTCTCGGGGCTGGAAGAGGAGTAATCACTTCCAGGTCCATCATTCCCGATACTTTGAAATTGGTTAAGAAAAACTTAAAGTCATTTTAGTCACCAGAAAATTGCAAAACAAATTACTTTGATTTCTTCTTATGACAATCAAAATGACCAACATCAATAAAACAAATGGCGCATCATGCTGGCAAGGATATAGAGTAAGAGGAACACTCATCCATTGTTGGTGGGAGTGAAAATTCTACCGTGACTATGGAGATCAATGTTGTGGCTCCTCCAGAAACTGTGAATATATCTACTTCAAGATCAAACCATACCACTCTTGGGCTAATACCTAAGGTCTCTACATCCTACTACAAAGACACTTGCTCATTCGTGCTTATTAGTGCTATATTTACAATTGTTAGAAATTGGAAATAGCCTAGATGCCCATAAACACATAAATAGATAACAAAAATTTGGTACATTGTATAACATACTAATATTCAGCTCTTAATGAAATCGTGACTTCTCCATGGGAAGTGTATGGAGCTATAAACAATAATCTGAATGTGAGGTAACCCAGTTCTCAAAAGACAAATATGATATGCATGTTCTTATATGTGGATATTAGCTGTTAAATCTTTGATAAATATACCGTAATCTATATAACCAAAGAATTTTTATATAAAGGACTGGGACAGTGGTTCACAAGGAAGAGGAAATAAAATATAAAGTTTGGAGTGACATGGCATAGATTGGAATGGAAGCATAAAAGGAGAGGAGGAGGAAAGAGGAGCATAAAAAAGGAAACACAGGGAGGGATAGCTAAGACTCGGGGCCATTTGAAGGTCATATGAAATCATACTAAGATTCTCTAAATGTGTGTGTATAAAAAAGAACTCTATGGAATCACCAAATGATGGGAGAGACAAAGCCCCATTTAGATATCTCTCACCACCAAATGAAAATTTCAGTACCCACAATGGGTTGCCTCAACTGGGTTGTTGGCCAAAGGTACCCCATATAAATCTCCATACAACACTGCTGGTTGCTCTCCATAAACTGATGGTAAGGTGCTATTGCTGAAGGCAATACATATATCTCTCATTGGACACAGAGAAGTCAAGCCGGTGCCTAGCTAGAGCCTTACTGATACTGACTAGTTAGTATTGAAAAGTAAACATCAGTCCAACTATAAACCCTTTGATTTACATGATGCAGGATACACTGATGTAATAGTGGCCCTAAAGCTTTGGGAATAACCAACCACCATCTGATTGGATTTAAGACCCAACCCATAAGATGGAACTCATTCCTCACATTGATGGCCAAGAGACTAAGATTCAATAGTGTAGAGGAAAACCAAATAATACTATTCTGCTAAACTAATACAGCAATAAAATGACTCCTAGTAACATTATGCAATATTCATATATATCAGTGTTTTGATTAGCCATTACCAAAGAAGTTTCCTCTCTGTATTAGGTCTAATACAAAGGGTTATATTTGGACAATATGCAGAAAGTAAAAGACCTTGAAATACTCAGTCATAAATCACTATCTTCATCAAACCCTCAGGGCTCAGGGAACTAGGCAGAATAGGAGACCAAAAGATTGTAAGAAGCAGAGGTGATGGACAGTACCAATGAACCAGTGTCTTCCAGACACTGCAGGACTGAAACACATATGAACTCAAAGGAGATGTGCATGCACAGGGCCTGCACAAGTCCAAATGAGATGAGGTTCCAGTGAGGGAGGTAAGTGGCCATGAAGTCCTATTGATAACTGATAATTTCTCTCTAATCTCAAAAATGAAAACTTAGGATTTTTTCAAGTGGTGTATCACTAGTATATACATGTAAGTGCAGCTCTCATGCCTAGCAGTAGATGACCAACACAAAACAAAGTCAATGGTACTTTTTGAAGAATATTTGTCTATATTTATTTGAGCTTTTTTTTTTTTTACTTTACTTGTGTTTTGATTGCATGTTATCACTTCTGAGTTTGTGTTTTCAGGAGTTCTGTTTGTGCATATGTTTTATGTTTCTCTCTGTGTGTTTGTGCTAAAATATTTTCTGTGTGCCATGATCCTGTTTTCTTAGAAATTTTTATATCATTCTTGGTACCATAAATTCATCACTCATTATGCCAGGTTAAAATTTGCAGCACAGTAATGTTCTCAACAGGTTAAGTGACTTTCATCTCCTCTGTCTGGTACATTAACTTTCTCCCCTTGACTATATTATAAATGAATAATGGATACCAAGATCTTTGAACACTTCTTAGCTACTCAAGTTTTCAAGAAATTTTTGGAAAGCAAAAAATCAATATTCACTTACTAATTAAAGAACTTTAAGTATATACATTTTTAGTAGATATGTACACCTTGAAATAGGCCTACATAAGTGATCAAAGCTTGCTTTTTTTTAGTGCTTAGCAGTTTATAGAGAGAAGGTGAAAAGTGTGATAATAGGTCTTGTTAAGTCTTACAGAAATAATTTAACCAGCCTGATATGGGAATGCACACCTGTAATCTAACACTCTGGAAATCTGATGCAGGGGATTGTTATAAATTCAAGTCCAGCTTGGGTTAGACCATGAGATTGAGGCTAGCCTGTGTTACAGAATGAGAGTCTGTTTCAAGACAAAACACTAAAAGAAAGAAAAAAAATTATATATCTGGTAAGTCTTTAAAAAAACCTGGAAGCTTTGTATTTGTGATTTATATATTTGGCTAGTTTAAGAAATATTTTTAATATTTAGTATATAATTTAGTATAGTGATCAATAATGGATAACTTTAAAGTTGTTTTCCATTCTTTATTATTATTCTATTTAATTAAAATAATTTCAGAATTTTTCCCTATAGGTCAAAAAGAAAGGATAGCTAAGAAATGAAACAGATTTTTATCAACTTTACATTTTTGTAAATGTTTTCTATGGGAGAAATATTATTAAATATGATGAAATTAATGTTTTTAAATGAAAATTTATGCCTCTTCATCGCTTTGATCAATTCTATGAAACTAAAATGAAAATTTCCTTTATCTCATGCAAATGTGGAGATAAGCCATTATTAGCCTCTTTCCCTTAGCAATGAGAAAAGTTTATTATACTCAAACTTTGAATTAAAGCATGAGAATATCACCGTGATGTAGCTTAATCTTAGAGTTATTCTAGAAAGTTATTAGAGTTAAAAATATGTTCCCCAATCTTTTAATTAGTGATAGTATCTGCAGTTAGTTAGCTCTTACTGTGGAAATGACTGCAATGTAATCTGACGGATGAGGTCACTATCACATTTTTACAAGAGACAATTGCAGGCCTTGCCTGGAACCAACTCTTCAATAACTCATCATATTGAATATTCAGGAAAAATCATGAGAGTTTAATAGCATTTCTAAAACCCTCAAGTGTTGAGATAGATGTCAACTAGGGGTTTAGCCAAGTTGCTGCTTTGGTTGTAAACTGGTTTAAATTTTATTTAATAGGATTGTTTAATAATGTTTGATTTTCAAACTAACCGGAAGAGAACATTTTTTCTGTGATTCTGGGATTTCAGAGCCCAATAGTCCCTTTCTCTAATTACTGCTCTCTGTAATTGATCTGACATTTAGCTTCCAATGCCTGAGCTAAGATTGCAGTAGGTAAGCTACCACAAAATGCCACATGGGTTTTCTTCTTTTGTGTACTAATAACAGTTTAACTGGTTTCTTGTTGATATCTTTGGAAAATGACTTTTGCTCTTCATCTCCCATTATCTTAGTCAGTGTTCTATTTTTGTGAAGAGACATCATAACTCTGGTAATTCTTGTAAAAAAAAGCATTTTAATTGGGTCTGACTTACCCTTTCAGAGGTTTAGTCTATTATTAGCATGACGGGTATCATGGCAGCACACAAGCAGACATGGTGCTGGAGAGATAGCTGAAAACTCTGTGTCCTGCAATAGGAATTCCTACCATCAGTAGGCTTTAAGTTACCTGCCCACTTGGTAGGTATACTATGTAAAGCACACATCTGGCCTCTTTTCTTGCTGCAGGATTTGGTTGTTGTTCCCCGTTCCAGCAGAGGATTGTGATCTGTGAGTCTACCCCTAAATAAACAACTATTATACTCAATTCTGAGTTAGTGTGGGATTTCTTTTATGCATCCTTCTTCAATGTCCAGATCCACAGGCATCAGGAATAGAGAAAGGGATGCTGGGCACGGCTTGAGTATTTGAAAACCCAAAGCCCACACAGTGACACACTTCCTCCAGTAAGGCCATACCTTCTCCAACAAGGTCACACCTCCTAACAGTGCCACTGTCTAGTGACTAAGCATTCAAATCTATGAGCCTATGGGAGCCATTCTTATTCAAACCACCACACCCAACTTTGCTGAGTCTGCCTATCCCTGTATATTCCCTGAAACTATCCTTGTATTTATCAACCATCACAGCACAAGAGGAAGAGACCGAATATTAACCCTAAATGAGATATGTATAATAACCTCATCACCACCAAAACTCAGAGAACATCTGAGGAGGAGGAGGAGGAAGAAGAAGAGGAGGAGAAGGAGGCAGAGAATGTAAGATCTAAGGGATGTGGAGAAACTGTGTCTTCTGGTCATGACCTGGGTATTGAAATCTGAACTCACAGCATCACAGCAGCCGTGGTACCTGCAAATGACTTAGAGAAGATCAAGCCAACAAAAATCCCAGCATAGAGGTGGTAGATGATCTCTATGTTTGACCCTTTACTGAGGCAGAATTGGTAATGGACAGTTGTTGGAACGGGGAAAAACTATTCTTTTCGGAATATTGTCACTGGTAGGTGTGGCCCCATAGTCATGCACATATGGGCAGTACGAACTGGATTTAGTGGGCTATATAAAAAAGGATATAAAGTTGGGGGAACGGAATGTAAGTGAATATGGGGGAGTTGGAGTGGAAAATGGGGGTATATATGATCACATTTCATTATATACATGCATGGAATTCTCAAAAACAAAGAAGAATTGTTTTAAAGAAGCACGATATAACTGTACTTTCAGGCAAATCCCAGCCTAAGAAAGAAATGCATTAACCACTTCTAAATCCACCATGTCTAGCTTTGTTTTTGGCATGTAATTTGAGTTTTGGAAGATTGCTAGCTAAATTGTACCACTTTGTCTTGAAAGAAAATGTTGTGTTCACCTTCCTGATCAGGAAACAAATTAGCCACTGCCAAGTAGTAAGGATTTAACTTCATGAGTTCTCAGTCAATAAAATGGAGCTTCTCTTTAGAGCTGAGTTTAATTCACACAATTAGTTTTGTGCTTATATTTACCAGTCCACTATAAAATTTGCCCAAGCATAGTCTGCTTGACCAGAGCCTGTTGTAGAAGGAGGCTTGTTCATTTTCTGGCCACCTAGACTCCCAAAATAACCATACAGAAACTGTATTAATTAAATCACTGCTTGACCCATTAACTCTAGCTTCTTATTGGCTATCTCTTACATATTAATTTAACCCATTTCTACTAATATATGTATTGCCACGTGGCTGTAGCCTACTAGATAAAGTTCTGGCATCTGTCTCCGGCAGGGCTACATGTCTTCTTTCTGACTCTGCCTCCTTTCTCCCAGCATTCAGTTTAGTTTTCCCCATCTAGCTCTACTCTACCCTATCACAGGCCCAAAAGAGCTTCTTTATTAACCAATGGTATTCACAACATACACAGAGGGGGATCCCATATCAAGAGCCTTTGCATTCTATTTTTCCTAAATCCTTTCACCAAAGCCAGGTTCTCATCTCAGCCTTGTGTCTCCCTGGATGATTGGTAGGCACTTGCCCCCAAGTACTTCATTTTGAATCAGATTGATACATCAGTGTAAGCTCAAGTACATGTATATGGATACACCCATACACACAAAGTCCAACTTAGTCACAGATCTTTGTACTTCTGGTTAGAATCACAGAGCCTTTTTGCTTCATGTTTTTGCTGAGATATACTGACTAATAGGGCAGTTCTTTGTGACATTTCTTTTTTTTCCCAGTTTATTTATTTTTTATTAAAAATTGCCATCTCCTCCCCTCCTCCTTCCCCTTCCCTCCCCTCCCCTCCACCCATACCCCCACTCCCTCCCTCTCCAGGCCAAAGAGCCATCAGGGTTCTCCACACCATGTCGAGTCCAAGGTCCTCCCAACTCCCCCCAGGTCCAGGAAGGTGAGCAACCAAACTGACAAGGCTCACACAGAGCCCGTACATGTCATAGAGACCAAGCCCATCGCCATTGTCCTTGGCTCCTCAGCCAGCCTCCACCATCAGCCACCTTCAGAGAGTCCGATTTGGTCGCATGTTCCATCAGTCCCACTCCAAGTGGACTTGGTGGTCTCCCATTAGATCTGTCCTGCCGTCTCAGTGGGTGAACGCATCCCTCATGGTTCTGACTTTCTTTCTCATGATCTCTCTCCTGCTCCCCATCAGAACTTTGGGAGCTCAGTCCGGTGCTCCAATGTGGGGCTCTGTCTCTATCTCCATCCATCGCCAGGTGAAGGTTAAGGCTCACAGTGAGCCCGTCCATGCTGTAGAGTTCACATTCATTGCCATTGTCCTTGGTTTCTCAGTCCTCCTCCACCGTCAGCCACATTCAGAGAGCCCGGCTTGGTCCCCTGTTCCATCAGTTCCATTCCAACTGGACTTGGTGGTCTCCCGTTAGATCTGTCCCACCGTCTCAATGGGTAAACGCACTCCTCACGGTCCTGACTTCCTTGCTCATGATCTCCTTCCTTTTGCTCCTCATCGGGACCTTGGGAGCTCAGTCCGGTGCTCCTATGTGGGGCTCTGTCACCTTCTCCATCCCACTCTTGGGAATTTACCCAAGAGATGCCCAATCATATTACAAAAGCATCTGTTCAACTATGTTTATAGCAGCATTATTTGTAATAGCCAGAACCTGGAAACAACCTAGATGCCCTTCAGTGGAAGAATGGATGAAGAAAGTGTGGAATATATACATATTAGAGTACTACTCGGTGGTAAAAAACAATGACATCTTGAATTTTGCATGCAAATGGATAGAAATAGAAAACACCATCCTGAGTGAGGTAACCCAGGCCTAAAAAGATGAACATGGGATGTACTCACTCATAATTGGGTTCTAGCCATAAATAAAGGACATCGAGCCTATAATTTGTAAAAAATCCTAGAGAAGCTATATAAGAAGGTGAACCCAAAGAAAAACATATAGTTATCCTCCTGGATACTGGAAGTAGACAAGATTGCCGGACAAAAAATGGGAACATAGGGGTAGCGTGGGATGGGGGGAGGGGGGATGGGGCGAGAAAAGTATGAAATGGAGGATGGGAAGAGCTTGGGGGAATAGGATGGTTGGGATATAGGAAGGGTGGATATGGGAACAAGGAATTATATATCTTACTTAAGGGAGCCATTCTAGGGTTGGCAGAGACTTGACTCTAGAGGGGTTCCCAGGTGTCCAGAGGACGCCCCCAGCTAGGTCCTTGGGCAGCTGAGGAGAGGGTGCCAGAAATGTCCAGATCCTATTGCCATACTCATGAATATCTTGCATATCACCATAGAACCTCTTTGTGACATTTCTATATGATGGCCACAGCTGTTTTCCAGTTAACTACACAAGGATGTTTTCATTTCCAGTAAGTTTAAACAGCTTTTATGAGGAGTATGCCAGTGGTAGAGGCCAGCTTTGTTTCCTGATGAGGATAATAAAAAAAGTACTTTCTTTGGATTGCCAGTAATCATGTTGTTTGTCATCATCCTTTGTAACTTTAGGGATTGCCCTGGGCTTATGAACTGTATTGCAACCCATTACATGCAGCATTTCTGTAGGTCCTTCTACCATGATTTATTATCATGGTAATCATCTCTGATTATCAGTAGGTAGTTTCAGGAAAAGGACTTAGGCATATTAATTTGGAGGACTTTCTTGAATTAAATATCTTGCTTTCCAGAAAATGTGTGGCACCTTGTGTGTTTTGCCTCAAAATGCAAAGAACTCTGCTCCCCCATCAGCTTCCCTTCTTTCTCCCTTTTGCACATTAGAAGAGTTACAAACAGGTTTTGCACGTAACTCTCACTGACTAAAACTGTGGAAGCGGATCTTGCCAAAACAGTTCAACTCTGCAATTAGTCACTTAGTGCTAACACTTTCTTCAGCTCTCCACAGAAAGGAGCCTTGAGGTGACTGATCTACCCTCTTAAAAAATAGTTACTAATGTTTTCAAAGAAAAACATTGCTGGGTTTTCAGGATGCTGCATGGTCTTACAAAGTGTTATTTTTAGAAGCGTGCGAAAGCTTCACAGAATCGTTCATTCTGCTCCAAGGCCCACCACGTCACTGACAAAGTCCAAATTGTAAAGTGCTGTTATCATCTGGTTGACTTAACGTGAACATCTGTAGAGCCCTGCTCAGTAGTCACCCTCCCTGCTTCTCAGTTTTCTTCTAGGAGCGCTCTGCCGCAACGCTGCCTTCCTTAAATCTTCAACCCTTCTTTCTCTACTCAAGGAGATCTTGAAATCTCATTTTCTTCTCTGGCTATGACACGGGGAAGTAAGTATATTTTCTTGGATTTATTCTTGAGTAAATATATACTTTTTGCAATATTAACTATTCTACCATATGTATCTATTTGTGAAGGAAATAAGGGTTTGGCTCAATCATTTGCGTACTATTTAGAGAGCATATGCTATTGCTATTTTTTTAAATTTTAAATTATATTTTGTGTGTGTGTGTGTGTGTGTGTGTGTGCATATGCAGGTGTGTGGTTGTGCACATATGAAAGTCGGAGGACAACTTGCAGGAGCTAGTTCTCTCCTTCTAACATGTGGGTCCGAGGGATCAAACTTGGTTGTCAGACTTGTGGAAAACTGCTTTTACTTACTGAGGCATCTTTTTTTCCAGCCCTTCTACACTGTTTTATAGAGTTATTCTTTATTCACAGTTTTACTTTGTGAGACAGGATCTCATATAACCCAGGCTGTGGTGATACTGAACTCACTATGCAGCTGGTGATGACCTTAGACCCCTGGTCTTCCTTCCTTCTTTCCTCCTCCTTCTCTTCTTCCTCCTCTTCTTCCTCCTCCTCCTCCTCCTCCTTCTGCTCCTCCTCCTATGAGCTGGGGTGGTTGGTGTGGACCATCTCTCCTTGCTCTGTTCATAAGGTTATTCTTAAGGAGCTGAAGTAATGCTCATTTAATTCATCTTTTCATTCACTTTTGTACTAATTGTCTTCTGTGTTCCAAAAAGGATTAGCTTTATTTATAAAGTTGAACATGCTGTAATTGCATATTAAATAAATAATCAATCAAGAAGTTGGGACAGGAAAAAAGAACCACATTTTTGCCTGAAAGATTTTAACTTCACAAAGCCAAAAGAGACTCCTGTATAATTTATGGTTTTACATGACCATGAGAACATCAAAACAATTATTTCCTCTTTATTTCAGAAATAGATTCTACTCTGAAATATGAGCTATGCAGCGCCATTCAGGCAGTTTCCATCAAATTCATGGCAAATTGTAGAAATATTTCCCAAGACTCTTTTTTACAGACTTCAGCACAGGCTTTGTTTGGATGAGTATCCAACAATGTGTGTGTGATAAATACATAGTTCCCCAGCAAGGATCTAATGACATACTTCAGACCATTAGGAGGTGAGGCCTTATGGGGAATTGTTGAACTCCAGTATGGTTGCTTCTGGGCTAATGATGTAATTTGTTTGCTCTGTCTCACACTCTAATCACGATGTACTGACTTCAACAATAGGCTGACTGATCTTAGAACTGTACATCAGAAGAATCTCCCCTTTTATTTTTGGATTTTTGGTTTTTGCTGTTGTTATTTTGTTTTTATTTTTGCTTTTGAGACAGAGTTCCTCTGTGTAGCCGTGGCTGTTCTGAAATAACACCCTGTAGAACAAGCTAACCTAGAATTCAGAGAAATCTGCCTATCTCTGCCTCCTGAGTGTTGGGACAAAAAATGTGCTCCACCAAAGCCCGGCTTTATAAATTATAAGTTTATGAGTTAATTTTGTCAGGTTTTTTTTTTTTTTTGTCACAGTCACACAAAAATGCTTCATATTGTAGGCAATGACACTATACCAAAGAGAGCCGGTTAAGCTCACATTTGTTCATTTACACAAGAGCTGTTTTCAAATTGGAAACCTGTGCAAAAATATCCTACTAAGATACCTACCAAAGAAATCAGATTTTATATGATAAATCCTTTGTAAATACTAAACATCTGTCTTCATGGACTATCAATACAGGAGGTGGATTGCCACAAAAACAATGCTAATAAACTAATGAGTAGAGGAACTCTGGGTATAGGGTACCACTGTATGCAGAGAGCTGGAAGAAAAGACATTTGACAGTGAGGGTCTCTGGAAAAGGGACTAGAGGATGCTTCATTTCCGACTTATAATCACAGCATCCACTTCACGGCTCAAGCAATGTTTATAGTGAGTGTGACAGCCACAGTGGGTGTTAAAGAGCTTCTGATTTCCTGGTGACTGAAGAAATACAGCTGCAGCATGCCTTCCTGACGTGTTTCCAGGATTCCTTTCTGGCTTCCCCATTTCCCTGTACAGGCCTGCTCTTGACAAACTACTTCTCTTGTTCCATGGGTAGGTACCAGGCTCCTGAATCGTCTCTACCTCTTCCAGCAACCCTGCCCCCCACTTCACCTCTACAGTTAAATTTCATTTAAAGACACACTCTACCAACCAAACAACTTAACGGACCTTCTTCCCAAAGTTTCCTTTGAACACATCCTTCCTCTACATCCCTAAGTTCTCATCGGTTTGTGGCACTCATCAGCTTACAAGGAAATAGTCACATGAATGGTTTTCCTCTTTCTTCCAATGAATACTCTCTTACATCAAACTTTTCATGTTCCTTTGATGTTCTTTATGGCACCCAGCATAGGTATGAGAGATTACAGGTCTGGTAACTTGTTTTTGTTGTAACAAACTACCTGTGTACAACAGCTACCTTTTTCTTTGGGAATTAGGCATTTCTTCAGCTCCACTTGAGGTTGGCTGGATTGGCAATCCTGTGAGGACTCATTCAGGTAGAACATGGAAGTTGTGTCATGCAGACCTGGCAGTTTATCCTGGATGTTGGCTAGAATATCAAAGTGCCATAGGCTTCTCACAGCACGGTGACTGAACTATGGGAGAAAATATGTACAAAACCAGAGGCCTTACACCGCCAAGTTCCTTGTCTGAGAAATAAAGTTGGGAAATAAAACTAACAATCCTGTTAAAACTGGGATGGCTACAATATCATTTCTTGCCACATTAACTGGGTCAGGGATACCAGAAAGCCAAACCAGAGTTAAGGAAAAGAAAACTGATGTGAGCAATCAAGATTCCCACTGTATGGAGTAAGCTCATTTTTTTCAACCTCTATTAGGAAGCATTTCTGTGAGCATTGCTTTAAATATTAGGGTAACAACAATGAGGAAAAACATGAAGTAGGCAGAATTTCACATTCACAATGAAGCTTTCACTGGCTAGGAAAAGAAAAAATAAAACGAACCAATGTGGTAGATTACACGACAACGGATGCCGTGGATCACATGACTGTGTTCTGTGATCCATTTAGTCTCTGAAGAGCATCAACAGTGAAAACCATTACTGAGAACCAGACTCGGGAGTAAAGATCTTACATGGACAATAAAGAGTTATATGAACATATGTGTGTGCCTCAGATCACTGAAAATTTAAAATGTACTTGTTAAAGCCACACATGTTTTGGTATTATATATTATCTGCTTTGTAGATACGCCTCTGAGATAGTTTTTCTCTTGAAGTAGCATTCTCTACACCTAATTTGATTAACTTAAATATATCGACTCTTGTTTATTTATAGAAGTAGAATTTGCAGTTTGCAAAATCACTGTAATATAAAAACAGCTTCTAAAGTGAACTAAGTTTGTTCAATGCAAGTGCTAGCTTGAGGAAAAAAACACAATAGGGATACTTTTAATATTAGCTTTATCCTTAAATTTAGATTAATAGTATTTGAAAATGAGCCATCTATAAAAACTTAAAGATGTACATAATCATAAGGCAATATATGATGCAGACCAGAATGTCTAAGTCTGGTTAAGCATGCCACTTTCCCCATTGATCTCTTATTTATGATCAGTAATCCAAGATCTCTTCTTATGGCCTTTTGGAAGGTACGAGAGAGTATCTACCTTTAGGCAGTGCTATGTGGTAGCTGTTAAACATCTGTGCCATGGAGTACATCACCTATATTGCTCTGGAGAAAGATGTGAAATAAACATGTTATTCACCAGAGGGCACTGTTGTCATCTGAAATGAATTGTGTAAGTGTTCCCAGGCACTTAGCCATTTACTTTGTATGAACATAGTCCTTTCCATTTTTCCTTGACTTTTTTCCTTGTCTCTTACTTTTCCCAAAACTCAACTGAAGTATTCCATATTGCCCTCATGATATTTTGTGTCAACAAATATTAGAATATTAATAGTGAATATTAATAGTGAGCATGAATTATGAATATATATGCCTGATTCACAAACTGGTGTGAGCACCTATGAAAATTTTGATACATTACAATACACATCCTGTCTTAAATTTACTTAACATTTTTATCATAGTGACTTTGGATCTGGTTATTACATGATGTCTTGTGTATAAATGAATAACTATATAGTTTTATATTTAATACATAGATTGTGATAGTATATCCTTTGTTTGTGCTGTTTAATTTCTATTTTCTAATGGGAGGATTAGATGAACTCACAGCACCATAAGTCATGACAGAATTTAAACGATGACAATGATAGGTGATCATCTTCACTGCTAATTTTTATTAGATTTAGACTGATCTCAGATTGTGGAATGGTTCTACATGAGTCTGTGAGGGCCTTTCAGAGAGGGTCATGTCATAAAGATGATTTATTTTACCTCCCTGTGAATATAAATAATACCTGACCCATGTTCTGAGTTGTGTGGATTATAGGGCTGAATCCACACAGAGCTGGGCACATGGCAAGTTCTTATTTCTGTTGTGGTTTTGGCCCTTGAGTTTGGCTACCTAGATCTCAATCTGGGCTCTATCATTTATCATCTAAAGAGCATTCAATGAGTTATTCATCATACAAATGTCCCACATGGTTAAAGTGGTGACGCCATGTCATCTCTCATGAGCTAATCAGTTTTCATACCTGTGACAAAACACCCGAGATAAATAGCTTAAAAAGAGGACAGGTTTAACTGTCTCTGTTGATTTGGGATCACTGTGTGCAACAATGGAACAGCAAATATGTTTATGTAAGGGCATCCTGGAAGCAAAAGAGAAGAGAGGGAGAAGTCAGAATCAAGCCTTCCCATAAAGGCACAACTCTGGTGATGATGATGTAACTTTCTTGCAATAGGACCCACTTCCTAAGCCCTTTAGCACCTCCATCAGGCTGGCAACCAAGCTTTTAGTGTATTTGAATTCTAAAATCTAGCATATAGTTATAGATTTACTTAGTGTCCTCGGTGAGATAGCAGAACATTTGTCACAAGGTTGTTAGAATTTAAATATAAAATGATCACAGAAACTACTACATTACAGGCTTTGTCCCCATATGGTGACACCATTGAGAGGTGGGCTTTTGAGACATGACTGGATCTTAGGGTTATCTAATGACAGACTAACCCAATGACACTAAGTGGGCTTTTGGTCCGTGATAGAAACTGGGGTAACTGAGGCTGGATTGGAGAAAGTAGGTCATTAGGAGTATATCTTTACAGAGTTTGTCTGTCCCTGTAGTCTTCTGTCTGTCTGCTTCCTGGTTCCCATGAAGTCAGCAGCCTCTTGCTCGGTCCCAACTTAGAAACCTCTGAAACCATGAGCCCAAATCAGAGTTTTGTTACTGAATGTTCTCTAGGGTACTTTGCCCACACCATAGATGACTGTGCTCAGTAAATACTTTGTATAATTTATTTTTGCCAAGATGAGTTTCACCTACTGTATGTGTCTTTCCAACAGTTTCTAATATGTGTTCAACACAGCTACACATGGGGTTTCATTTTCATTCTGCTAACCATGCTTCTACCCCTGCCATATCCCCATCCCACTGCCTGCTGTCTGATTTAGATCACTAGAGATGTACGTTCACCTTTAGATTCACACAATATCTATCACTTGCAGGAATGACTGCCTGTGCTTAACTACTGAAAGAATCACTGAATATGAAAACACTCAATCTGGCTTATGTATGAATGAATAACTGTAGTATTTTATAAGCAGGACACAGATATGTGCTAGCATGTGTTTTGTCAGTGAGATGTATCTTTTAAACTCAAATGGGAGGATTAAACAAATTCTCAGCACCATAAATCATGAGGGAGTTTGAACTCAGACTGTGGCAGGTGATCTTCGCTACTCATTTGATTGGAGTTGAAATGAGCCCATTGACTATGGCATATGTCTGGATGTGTCTGTGAGAGCCTTCCGGGGGGTGGTTAAGTAAGAAGGATGATCTGATTTGAGTATCTGTAAATTCATTGGATCGTTGCCTGCAAATAATCTTTCTTCAATGTTTTATTTCTTCTTGTTCTTTTTGTTCTTGTTCTTGTTTTTGTTTTTGTTCTTCTCCTTCTCCTTCACCTCATCCTTATTCTTTTTTTTCTTTCAAAGTAATTATTTCCATCAGAGATAAATTTGGCAAAGTTATAGGTACCCACGTGGAGGAAGGAGGTAGCTATTTGTGAGGATTTTGATACACATACAGTAAGGGGCCATGGGTCACATGCCCATTGGAAAGCCTCATGTTCTCCACAGACTTCTAGTCATGTGAGGCTCCAGCTTAACAGTCTTGAAAATTTTTGTTTGAGGTTCTTTAAACTTAGCACTGACCCCAGTCCAGTACTTCTTTTGAATTTTTCTCAAATGACCCTTTTTAATAGAAGAGTCCACATGTATGTGATGGCTCTATAATAAAAGTTCAAAAGAACCGAAAGGGTTTATTTGGAAGATATGATCCTAGAAACAGAATACTAAGAAGCACACAGGATTATGTTTTGTTTCTGTGTTTGAGTGTATACAGTGTCTGTGTGTGTGTGTGTGTGTGCATGTGTGTATTTGGGTACACATATGTAAATCATGGTATATGTGAAGGCCAGAGGACAGCCTTCAGTGTTGATTCTCACTTCCTGCTTTGCTTGAGGCAAAGTTTCTTTTCTTATTGTTTCTGCATACAATAACCTGACCCTTAAGCTAACAGAATCCTCCTGCTTCTGATCTTGTTGTGAAAGTGTTGGGAATCCAGACATTGTTACTCCCCCCACTCTAATGTGCTCTCCATATTTCCACAGCAAGAGCTTTCCCCATTGAGTCATCTCTGCAACCCCAATAGTAAAGGATTCTTATTCTTTAAATCTTTTTCTGAGGGATCTCCCCAGGTTCTGTTGCTTTCTCTCCAATCCTACCGTCCCTTGTCTCTTCAATCCCATTTCTCTCAGGAGAAAAAGAAAACAAATCTCCCACTTTCTCTGGAATAACAGCTCAGCCGCCTTACACATCGATTTCTCTATTTTATGTTTATTCTCTGGTCTAAGCTTTCACAGATATTTTCCAATGATAATAAATACCTTGTTAATCGTTTGGAAGAAAATGACCCTCAAAGGGAGTGGCACTATTAGGTTTGCCCTTGTCGAAGAAAATGTGTCACTGTGGGGTGGTCTTTGAGGTCTCTTTTGCTCAAGCTTTAGTGTGAGAGTCAGTTGACTTTCTGTTGCCTATAAAATGTAGTATTCTCAGCTCCAGCACCATGCCATTAACCATTTATAACTAACCATTTTAATATGAACACAAACATTTATAAGCAAACAATTTGGGAATTTGGGCATTGTTTTCTCCAAATTACTTCCAACTGTTTATTGGGCAAGTTATTTTTAGGGTTCATGAAGACCTTTTGGGGTGTCTTGTTCCATCAAACCACATTAGTGTGGAAGGAATGCTCCTGTTCTCTGCGGAAACAAAAGCAGAACCTCTTTTCCAAAGTAACATATCCTTAGACACAAATTTTGAAGTCAAGATAACTTTAAAATATGTATGTTGGCTTAGCTTAGCAGCCCCCAGAATCAAATGTTTTCTAGCAGTTAACTCATTAACAGTCAAAGAATCCAAAGAAAGCATAATAATATGCATAATATAGACTTTGCATATATTCTATCTTTATGTGGCTTAGTTTTTTACTTTATGAATTTTTAATATTTATTATCACTACTCCTTTAATCTATGATTGTCTGTACTTTTTTTATTTTGTAAATGGAGTCTGTGTATTCATGTCTCAGTCACCCCCACCTGAATAATCAGACAAAAACTATATTAATTACAAAAGAGTTTGACCAATAGCTTAGATGTTTTCCTAGCTCATTTTTACATTTTAAATTAACCACTTTCTATTAACTTGTATATTGTCATAAGGCTGTGGTTTACTGGTAAGGTTCTCACAGCCCCATGGCTTCTCCCTGGCTCTGCCATCTTTCTCCCTCTGTTCAGTTTAGTTTTCTCACTTACCTATGATCTGCCCTGCCATAGGTTAAATCAGCTTCTTTATTAACCAGTGGTAATAAAATATATTCACAACATACAGAGGGGAATTCCACATCACTGTATTTCTACATGCCACCATGCTCCCCACCAGGATCATAATGGGCTAAACCTCTGAAACTGTAATCAAGTCACCCCAATTAAACATTTTCTTTATAACAGTTGCTGTGGTCATGGTGTCTCTTTGCACCAATAAAAAACCTTAACTAAGACATGAACAATATGTTAACAGATTACTATTATCCTATTTTATTGAAAGCAGTAACTTTATTGACAATAATTTGAATGTTTGCTTCTCAATTTACTATTGAAAATTTAATATAAAAGTAAACATTTTTGTGAATGCTTATTTTTTTCAGATCATAGATTATTTGGTAATAGTTTTAGTATAATGCTTACAACACTTTACTATTACCTTGATTTAAATTTTTTAGTGAAAATATTGTCATTGGCCATATATAATACAGGCATTATAAACTGGGAAAGTCTGAGGAGTGTTTAGTTCCTGTCATCACCCCTTTTTGAAATTTAAAAGTCATTTTCCACCTGTGCTGCTGTTTCTTGTAAACACACTTAAGTTACATCTTCTGTGCAAGCATTTGTATTATCTATAGATTCGACAAAATCAGGTTCATTACCATACACAAATCCATGCACTTACACAGTTTTTCCTCTGTTCCTCTATTATTTATTTATGCCTGTTTCCACTCAAAACCATCCAGTCACACCTCAAAAATTCCTCATCCCCCAATTTTTCTCCAGGCAGAAGAAAGAAAGGTTTCCACAGACCTGCTCACCAAGGACAGAGCATATATCCTTCCTTTCTGTGGAGAGTGCTACGTACAAAGAAATACATAAAAGGATGGATGAAATCATTTTGAATTCCAATGCATTTATGTTAAAACAGAAAGGCTGGCATTAGTATTTGCATTCCACTTTGCAAACACCGAAGGGTATAGTTGTTAACCTTCCTCATACTCCATGTATCTACAGGGAGTGCAGAATGAAAACAGCAAGAGTATAGGGTCCCTCAGGACTTCATGCTGTAAGTGTGTTGGCCACACAGGCATGGAATACTCACAGATCTTTCACAATGAGGGTAGGTGGAGGGTATTGATTTTGGTCAGTAGGACTCAGCTTTTTAGCAACTCCCCTGCACCTTCTCCTGGTCCCTTCTTTGTTGGTCTTAGATATTCACCAAACTCGAGGTTGCTGTTCATGGTTCATTTAGTGCCTATCAATCATGCATTGTTATTCCAGCAGTGCAGAAGGAGCATAGAAAGTTTATTAAATTTAAAGATTGATGAATGTTGAAAGTTCCATGACTGCCTTGTAGGTTTCAGTTTTAATAACTAACACAGAAAACCATGCCTCAGACCTCTGCTGCTGGATGGCTCAGGACTAAGGGAAAAAACTCACAGAAGAGATTTCCAATTAGAAGTGAACAAGCTCACTCTGCTCTGTTCTGGGGTTGTTTCAATAGTTTAAGCATAAATAAGGCTTTTTTTTTTTAACCCGAATCCATCTCAATAATGTTGTTTGAATTTGAACAAGCTCTCTGAATTTCTCTCCCATCACCTAGGGGGCACAATGGAAACAGCAGTAACATTGTGTATAGGGGGTGGGAGGACACATCACTGGCTAACACCCTGACTACTTTTGAGACTTAACATTTGTACAGGGACTTTCTGGTGAAGATCTTAGCCTGTGTTAGCACATGCAATGACAAGCATTGCTATTTACTGGGTTGGAACCCAAAGCTTCCAAAAGAAAAAGACTAATAAACTCTTTGATGCAACATGTATCTACTGTCTGCTAGACGAAGTGCTAAGGTTTTTACATCCGACAATGTGACCAATAGCATTATTCATATTCTTTTGTAGGTGAATAAATAAAGATGCTTAAACATTTACTCAAAGTGTGAGGCAGATGATTTTGTTTTATAATGTATAATTACACATTTTGAAAAGTGCAAGTGATCTAAGATACTTTCTAGGATGTCTTAGCATCATTTATAATTTTTTTACTTCTGTTGTGAAATACTATCTACAACTTGGTATGCACCTTTTTTCTCCTATTACATTCATCTTTCTCAGGGTTAGAGCAAGTTAACAGTTTAGATCATAGCAACATCTTTGGAGGATAGAAAGGGATGGAATTGTTTTTGCAGGGGTAGGGGGTCATGGATGCTTGCTGAACCAAATCATTCTAAGTGTCCTGATTATAAATTTATAATCCTAAGATTGTTGTGTTGTGTTCAAGTGCAGTCTACATCCTTTCTTCACATTTGGATTTGATGTTGCCAGTTAAGAAATTACAGGCCTTGACTGCCTGAGTTTTTTGAGCATGTGTGAAAATCATTTTTAGTCATTTAACCAACATTATAGGAAAGAGTTTTCTGAAAGAAAACAATGGATTCTTGTTGAATTATATTCTTTTTCAATACTTGCACTATTTTAGACTTTAGATATTACTTCTCTATTTGAGCATAGACAATTATTTATTGAGGCTAGCTAAGAAACATTAGATATGTAAATGAGAAAATCAGTGTGAAAGACAAAAATTATTACTTTATCTTTTAAGATTTATGTTAGTTTAAATCATTTAGGCATTACAACATATTTCATAAGGAACTAGACATGCCTTGTCCTAATACTATTTTAAATCAACATATAATTACAAAGCCCTGATTTTGTAATGAACACCAAATTAGATGCAATGTTTTTGCTGGCTCCCATCTTCTCTGTCATTGGCCTGAGAAGTCCTTTTGTGTGGTTTCAGTTCCACTTTGGGTTTAAATGCTAAAATAGGATGAAACTGGGAGTTTGGTTTTCTTTGTCTTCTTTGAAACTAGGTCCTCATTGTTTGAAACTTACCCTTAATTTCTAAGTGCTGGATTCACTTCTTGCTGGTCTCCTTTTTCTTTGTGAGTTGTCCAGTCTGGAAATACTGACCACTGTGAGCCAAAACCCTTGTCATCCAAATTTGACAAAGCACCTCATGGTGCAGCTGTTCCGTCAGGTCTACCATCCCTTCTTGCTGTTGTCCTGATTGGTCTTGCCCTCTGTAGAAATGTCCATGTTTGCTGTTCAGTCTTTAGTCAATAGCACAGGTGACTTGAGTCCTTGAATTTAGTCATCCAAAGCCTAAATTACAATTCTTGGTTTTTCTATTTTACTGTGATTTATGGGAATGGTTAGTTTAAATTTTGACTGAACAGTTTAATTTCCTCATCAGCTGGATTGTAAATGCCTTTGGAAAGCTTTCATTTATTTATTTATTTATTCTACTTCTTTGATGAAAGATGGAGCATTGACTATGTTACATTTGTGATTATAATAGAATCTCTTGGTTTGGATTGTAATGATTTGATAACATTCTTTTGTTACGTGAAGTAAAATGGGGATTATGTATTTCTAGTTCTAGGGAACGCTGTGCAGGAACCTAGAAATGATTTAGAATTTTATCGTTATTTAAAATTTTTGTGTACATATAGGTGTATGTGTGTGCATGCCATTTGGAGTTGTGCTAATCTTCTGGTAATTTGAGTCAGAACCTCTTGTACTCAAAGAGAGCTGGCTCATACACATCCAGAGATTCTCCTGTCTCTGCCTCCCATCTCACCACAGTTGTGTTGGGATCACAAATAAACGTTGCTAGATCGTATTTTTATGGGTTTTGACAAACCAAACTTCATGCTTGTGTACCAAGCAGTTTATCCAGGAAGCCATTATACTTAATACCTGAGGCAATTAAACTCAAAAATGAAAATTATTATTTGACTTACTCTCCTGGATGTTTCTGTTTAAGGTCAGTAGCTCTAGTGATTTGGGCCTGGGGTAATGGTGACACTTCATGGTAGGAGCATGAAACAAAATGGTTAACACTTCAGCCAGAAAACGAGAAGAGGAGACAAAGACGAGATGAGAGACACAGTCCCCTTCCAAGGCATCTGATGAGCCAAGGAGTTTCTACAAGTTTGCACCTCCTAAATGATCCAAGATTTCCTGGTAATACCAAAACAGGACCATGTCAATAGGACACATGAACTTTAGCGATATTCAGCATTGAAACTATGTCAGATTCCTCACCAATGAAGGGTGTTCAAAGGATCTATTGATAGATTTGGGGTAGCATTGATCACTTGCATCCAGGCAATGGGAACTAAACAACAAAACAAAGACCCATAACAATAATTGGGTTGTTTATTGCACAGCAGTGGCTTGAGATAATATTATTTTACATCTTAGAGATGTTTAAAAATGAGAAAAAATAACGATATGTTAGTAATTGATTGGCCTTTTTGTCTCCATAATTTTGGACATTTCCTATCCAAAAGGTTATTTTATGCCATAATTTTACTTATGAAAATTCATCATGTAAATTTTGCCTTTTAATCTACTAACAAAAATTGTTGGTGTCTGAATAAGATGTCCCCCATTGTCATATGCATTTGAATACTTGGTTTCTAGCTGGTGATGCTGTTTGGGAAGGCTTATGGAATACTGACTTTTTGGGGGCGTAGGTCTATTGCTGTGGACATACTTTGAGGTTTCAAAAACCACATGCCATTCAGAGTGTGTTCTTTCTGCTTCCTGCTTATTATTAATAAAGATATAAGGTCTTACCTTCCAGCTCTAACTATCACACTTCCTTTGTCAATGCATCCCCATAGTGATGGAGATCATCTCTGATCCCTCTAAAACTATAATTCTGGTAAAAATAAACCTTTTTCTTCTATATTTGCCTTGCTCATAGTGCTTTATCACAACAATAGAAAAGTAGCTAACATAAATGTGCCATATTAGCAGAACTGGGAAGTCAATGCGTTTTTGCAAGAACAAGTTAATCCTTCATGTTGTTATTATATGTTCTTGCAAATAGTCTTTCACTTGTCTTTATCAATATTTTATTAGAGAGTTTCACACATTTGCTTGTGGCGGGAGTATGCACTTTTCCTGTGGTGTCTTTATCTGGCTATGGTTTCAGTATGCCTGGACAGTCTTTGCAGTGCCTGTGCTGTCTGATGGTGGATTTGCAGTGTTTATTTTTCATGTAGTTATAGAATCTATCAGTGAAAGTCAACCAGTTCCGTAGTAAAGAAGCCACGAGTGTGACTGTGGCCACTGTAAGTGCCCTTCACATATTTCTATAGTTTACTTTTACAGGAAGGCAACACGCCCAAATGAAGTCAGACGTGATCTCTAATCCCCACGCCCTTAGTCCCACAGGATGACATCAAGCTGCAGTACGGAAAACACAGGAATGCACACTCAGCCATGAAGAAGGGGCCTCGCCTCTCATCTATGTTCAAAAGGCTTCCAGAGAAGCCTCCAGCTGTGTCCCAAGGGAGTGAGCAGTTAGAAACTAAGAAGATGAATGAGAAATCGCCTCTCAGCAGCAATTTCACACAAGAGAGGACTGACAGTGGGCTTAGTCTGCTTCTCATCAGGCATATCTCCCTTTGTTCTAGGATGCTGTGATATTCGGGTAGCAGATGAGGTAGAGCTAAGCCAAGTCTTGCTTATAGGTTTTCCTGCCAGCCACGTGGAGATGCTCAAGGTCACAAGGGAGCCATGGTAACATTATCATTAAAAATTCATGTGGTGAGCCTTGGCTTTTCTTTGTGAGATGATTTTTACTTTTGTTTATTTACTAATTTATTTAGAGGCAGGTCTCCTGTATACCATGTTAATCTCAACTTCATACATTGTGGAGTTGAGAAAGACCTTGAACTTCCATCCTCCTGCACCCTCCCCATAAGTGCTGAGGTTACAAACATGACTTATCATGCCTGGTTTTTGTCATGCTGGGGATGCAGTCCAGGGCTTTGTTCATGCTGGCAAAGACTGCCCATGGAGCCACATCTCCAGCCCCACAAACAACTGACTTCCAAATTTAACTTCTTTCTTTATGGTAGGCTTAGCTAGACTTTCTATACTCTCTTTTGTTATAAAAACCTTCTTCAATTAATGTCGATAACTTCTTTCTTTCTAGAAAGTTCTTCTAAGTTTTTAAATTTGCTGGCAGAAGACTACTCTACAGTCTATTTCATTTCTGTTAGAGTAACATTGATTTCTAATGCTGGCAATGCTCTCTATTTTTTAATAACTTACAAAACAGCTAGTCTTTTATTACATTGAATTTAATTATTTAGTTTCTCAAATCAGTGTTTTTCCCGGTGATTTTTATTTCTTCTGTTCTAATTTCTTCAGATTCTTTTTTGCTGCTCTTTTCTGGTTTTCTTAGGTGGAAACATCTTAATTCATAGTATTTTAGAGTTTGGCTACATTCCTTAAATTAGGATATTTTGTGTGCTCATTTATTATTTGACCTGCATTGTATTCTCCAATGATACTGCTGGATAGTGGTTTTTCATTTCCAGACTAGGCTAAAAGTATCAGAAGATACACAATACAGTTTGATTAGCTGAGTCAAACATTTGCTAGTGACAGGGCTTTTGATACTTCCAACATGGATTTCACTCCATACCAACTTTTCCAGCCAAAGTTAAGAGAGTGGAATGTTTTGAAGGGCCAAGAGCAGAGACATGCAAGGTCTCTGCAGGATTTTGGAAAGAATGATTAACAACTTGATGAGAAGTTTCTCTCACTATAGACAATTGGAATGGAGCACCTGGCACTTCAGTGCTGCTGTCCTGAAAAGGCACTTTGATTCCTCATTTCCATGACTCATGGCCAAAGAGCAAAAAAGTGGTCCTAAGATAACAAATAGCTGTGTCTGATGGGATCATAATTAATACAGATTTGGAGAGTTTTGCATATGTTAGCAAAATGCTACCATCTAAGGGACATGGTATACATATTTTTAAAAAAGAAACGCAATTGCATTTGTTTTATTGATATCTGAAATCTTTGTAGAAGAAAACATATAAGTATGACTGTAATATTTCCATGACAAATGTGGGCCCAAGAGTGCCTGGGATCAAATCATTGATTGTATGGCTTTTGTTTCTGGGTAGCAATGTATTCCATGATACTGACTTCCACTAATGTAATAATTTTGCTAGATTAGCAAGGATGAGAAAGAGAAACCAGGACAAAAAAAAAAAGGTTTCATGTGCTTGAATCTTTTAGTTTCACTATGAAAATGAGAGTGGCCAAGGTCCTCCCAACTCCCCCCAGGTCCAGGAAGGTGATCGACCAAGCTGAGAAGGCTCCCACAGAGCCCGTCCATGCAGAAGAATCAGAGCCCAGTGCCATTGTCCTTTGCTTCTCAGTCAGCCCCCACTGTTGGCCACATTCAGAGAGACGGGTTTGGTCGCATGATCCATCAGTAGGGAACCCTGATGGCTCCTTGGCCTGGAGAAGGAGGGAGAGGAGGTATGGGTGGAGGGGAGGGAAGGGGGAGGAGGAGGGGAGGAGATGGAAATTTTTAAATATAAAAAAAAAAACCATGAAAAAAAAAAGAAAATGAGAGAGGACATGTTAAACTTTTTAGACATTTATCTGTCTCAATAGATAATAGTCATGGCAGCTAACCCAAAGTGTCTTATATAGCTGATGATCTATAGGATTGGAGGTGAGGAGTAGGGACAGGGAATGGTGCCCACACCAGGATAAAAGCAGATGACTTAGTAGCATCTGTAGAGAACTTCACTGGGTCAGGAGTATCCTAATGTTCCCTTCTTTCTTTTCTGAGCCCTCAGGCTGCTGCTTATCCTTTGGTATGAATATTTTTCATGTTGAAACTCATACATCAGCTATTTCTGTATATGATGTTTGTTTTTCCATTCCAAAGATCTTGGGTTTTTGGCTTTTCATTATTTTTATTGTTAATTACTATTATTATTTAAAAATTATGGAACATTTCACAAATTTGCAACATCCTTGTGCAGGTTCATGTTCATCTTCTTTGTATCATTTCACTTTTAGTATATGGGACTGTAAAGCAAGCATTAGGTTTTACATTTTTTAGACAGGGCAGTAACCATTAATAACATGATTTATGAAACTTGTTGGTTATACACAGCAACTGGACAATGACTTCACTTTTGATAAACTAAAATGTATATATCTACATGCATACATAACTATGGAATTTTATGTAACAAAATATGAATACTATTCTAGCAATTAAATTAAATTTATTATTAATTATTAAATTAATTAAATCCTTTGCCTTTTATTTTATAAAAATTTATTCTGAAACAAATGAACAAATGAGTTTTAAACCTTAAGTCAAACCCACACTGTTATAATAGCTGACAGTGTTAAAAAATATACATTGGATAGGAAAAAGGGCATCATATACTTACACTGACTTAATTACTGTACTGTACAATGTGGCTTCCTGTACATTCCCTTGCTTCAAGTCTAATAGATTTTTTCTCTGCCTTACATGTAGTCATTCTACATTTTATATAGGAATCATTTATAAATAAATCATAATTATAATATTGTCTTGTTTAGCTTCCTTAAAATACTTATAAAATGGGACTCAGTGGAATAATGAAGAAGCGTTACGTGCCAAGGAAAGGCCTGTGAAGAGCTTGGAATTTGAACTGAGGTTCTAATTGAATGAATTAAAGAAATTCGTATGTATTTTATACCCAATATTGTGGTATTCTCCTCTAGAAAATAAGAGGTGTTGTCCTGGAAATATCTAATATATTATTATTATTATCATTATCATTATTATTATTAATTTTAAAAATATTTTGTGAGACATGGGTACCACAGCATATGCGAAAGTAAAAGAACAACTTTGTGGAGTCAGTTCTCTCCTGCTCCTTTATATGGGTTCTGAGGATCTAATTTAGGTCACTAGATTTATGCAGCAAGTCCTTTTTCTCATTGAGCCATCTCATTGGCCTGAGACTTCTTCAGTTTTCTGTATTTCTGTATTCATATTAGAAGCGATAATACATTTCTACAGATGTTGTAATGAATGACACGAGGTTGACATGAATTCAAATTAAGATATATTGTTTAACAAGTTTTCTAGATTTGTGGCTGTGATCTGTTTTTGTAATTCCAACTGATGTGCTTGCTCCACACTGAAAAGTGTCCCTGATGTAAGTCAACAATAACTAGCAATTATCAAAATGGAGAGAGACAAGAATTTGTAATTGTTTCTACTTTTTAGTAATAAACCATGACTGTGTTTTTGGTATGTTTGGGAAGTTTTACAAGAAACACTTCAGTGTTCTGTGAGGACAATGTTGAGGATGGAAAACACTTGAAAATATACAATTATAGTTATTATTTGACTCTCAACACTGCTTTTCCCAAGAGCCTTGCTGTACTCAAAACATTTATTTCCCTCCTCATGCCCATTCCTCTCTGTGTGAAGCCATTACTTTACACTGGCTAACAGATTTTTGTCCTTTAGAATAAACTAGTTTAGTTCAACAGTAACCCAGCCAAGGAAACCATGAAACAGGCAAATATTTTCAGTGTGTGGACTGTCATCACCTTCACCATTAATTCTTCCCAATTTTGATGAAATAAAATTTCATTGTTGATATAATAGTGTTCCATTAAAAATTTAAGTAAAGTAAGAATAAATAAAGAAGAAAGCAATACATCACTATAAGTGCTACCATCCTAAAATAATCATAATAAGCTCCAAGTATATATTTTCCCAACAAGTATCTATACCTCTTTGTGAATATAGAGACATGGGTCTCACTAAAGTTTATGAATACAGGAATAATTTTATAAAATGGGATCCTATAATAAATGTTTGTAATATAGTATTGACTCAAGTGAGCAGGGAGTATAATGTCTTTTTACACAAAGCCCATGTAAGCTTCTTGTTTTCCTGTCATTAAGTATGACCAAAACTTGAGCTATCTGGGCCAGCAATCTCACTCCACTGCTCAGAAACATAAGTGATTTCCAAACTATATTTTGTAAGTTAGGAACCATATTATTATTATACCTGGCAAAACTAAGTTAACAAGAAAATCTCTTTAGTTGGTTTATAAATAAATGTTTATACAAATAAAGGAATTCTTGAGTTTTTTGGATGATAGTAGTTAACCTGAAGTATTTTTATTCCAGGGAATGTGCTACACTACCAGTAATTTTAATGGTGTTGCTAGTGAAGATGAAACATGAGCCAGCTAACTGTCATCTTGTTGTTCTTGCTTAACAGTTTGGCAATGTAAAAGTCATGTGGATTGACTTTACTAACAGACTGAGGTAGAAGAAGCTTCATGTCTATATCATATTCATTTCTAAAAACTCAAAATGCAAGTCTACATTTAATCAAACTGGCAAACTTTTGTTATTTGCTTTTGGGGCATGGTAACAAACTTTATTACACAACATGTTATTAGGTAATTTTTTCAGGAATGTAAATTCAGTTTTAAGGAGATGTTTAAAGGATCTGGATGATTGTGTGATCTTTTCCTCATTTTGTAAAGTTTCCATTATTAAAATCCTCATACTTCATAACTCATCATTAAATTACTAAAGTCTAGCAAATTATAACAAAATATTGGTATAATGCATTCTTTCTAAAACTGCTAAAGTGTTTTGCAACCTGAGCAAAGTTTGACAAACTCATTTATAGTAAAATAATAACAATCTTGGTGAGTATATTTCTGACATGAAGTGAATCATATGAATTTCTATAGATGTGTTTTACTCAGTTGCCACTTTCAACAAAGATTTTTGGTATATATTGCTAGAGCAATAAGACAGCTACAGGAAATCAAGGGGGTCCAGATTGGAAGGTTAGAAGTCAAAGTGTTATTATTTGCAGATGATATGATAGCATACATAAGTGACCCCAAAATTCTACCAGGGAACTACTACAGCTAATAAATACCTCTAGCAAAGTGGCTCGATAAAAGATTAATTCATTAAATCAGTGGCCTGCCTATATACAAATGATAAATGAGCTGAGAGAAAAATCAGGAAAACAATGCCCTTCACAATAGTCACAAATAATATAAAATATCTTGGGGAAACTCTAACCAAGCAAGTGAAAGACCTATATGACAAGAACTTCAAGAAACAAATTGAAGATGATATAAGGAGATGGAAAGATCTCCTATGCTCATGGATTGGTAGTATTAATATAGTAAAGATGGCCATCTTATCAAAAACAATCTAAAGATTCCATGTAATCCCCATCAAAATTCAAACACAATTATTTACAGAGCTTGAAAGAACAATACCAAACTTCATATGGAAAAACAAAAGACCCAGAATAGTTAAATCAATCTTATACAATAAAAGACCTTTCAGAGATATCAGAATTCCTGATTTTAAACTGTATCACAAATCAATAATAATAATATTAAAGATGATGATGATAAACACACGGTACTGGCATGAAAATAGACAGGTTGATCAATGGAATCGAATCGAAGATCCTATGTACTCCTGATTTTTTATAAAGAAGCCAGGAACACACAATGAAAAAGAGAAAACATCTTCAGCAAATGGTGCGGGTCTAATTGGATGTCAGCATCTAGAAAAATGCAAATAGATTAATATCTATGACCTTGCATAAAACTTATGTTCAAGTGATCAAGACCTCAGCATAAAACCAGACACACTGAACCTGATAGAAGAAAAAGTGGGAAATAACCTTGAATTTACTGGCATAGGAGACAACTTCCTGAAGGGAACATCAACTTCCTGAACAGATACTGAGATTGACAATTAATATATGAGACTTCATGAACATGAAAAGCTTCTGTAAGGCAAAGAAACGATCAACAGGATAAAATGGAAACCTCACAGAATGGGAAAAGATTTTCACCAACTTTACACCTGACAGAGGGCTAATATCCAAAATATATAATGAATCTAAAGAAAGTAGAGATCAAGAAACCTAATAATCCAATTAAAAATGGAGTTCTTATCTAAGCAGAGTATTTTCAACAGAGGGATTTCAAATGGTTGAGAAACACTTAAAGAAGTGTTTAACATCCATAGCCATCAGGAAAATGTAAATAAAAATGACTTTGAGGTAGTAGTCCTCTTGTTGTGATATGTTCTCATGAGTCTTCAGTGTTTGTATGTACCTGTGTATCAGAGGGCCTATCTCTGCATAGAGCAACAAAACATGAAACAAACAAACAAAACACCAGATTAGGTAATTTGTAAATCCCATGGATCTAATCTATCCACTCCAACACCAACAGAGAGACTGACTTCATTGCTTTTGATTTTGGTCAATTTCTGCAGATTAAGAGACTTTCCAAAAGATAATTATTATTAAGTAATTAAGAATCCATAGCCTCAGCATTTTCTGCATGAACTGACTTCCTACATAACGACTTTTGTCTTAGTTTAGTAAATGTCATGCTTTAATCCCAAGATCCCAGATCATGTGGTAGATCTGAGAGCTGCTCAAACACATCTAGTTTAGTGGAGAAGCTGCCTTCAGAAGGGGTAAGGCATCATGGAAGCCTTGAATGCTTACAAGCATCAGCTGGTAGGCCCAACTTAGTGCTACTGTCTAGCTTTCCATTTCAAAATATGACATTTTATTTCCACATGCAAACTTGACATCTGATGGCTACCCAATGTAATATCTTTGTACTAGAATTAGAAAAAAATGGGGTCACCTAACTGATGTGGGAGAGTCTTCTGTTTGTGTTGATTTCATTCATTAATAAAGAAACTGCCTTGCCCAGCCCTTAGGTGGGTGGAGTAGACAGAACACGAAGAAGGAAGTGAGGTAGATGGCTCAGACAATTGCCCCGCCTCTCCTAGGTGTGGCAGACCACCGTGCCTCTCCTCAGTGAGACGCTATAGAGCCACTCACCAGGTCAGACATGCTGAATCTTTCCCGGTAAGACACCACTCGTGGTGTTATACAGATTATTAGATATGGGTTAGTCAAGATGTGAGTAACAGGCTGAAACTAATGAACCAGGCAGTGTTTAAATGAATACAGTTTGTGTGTTGCTATTTTGGGGCATAAGCTAGCCGGTGGCTGGGAGCCAGGCGGGACAAAAAGCAGGCCTGCCTGCAGCTCCATCACTACACCTAACTTTGGACTTTCAGATTCAAGTGGTACATATTAAATAAACTTCTTTATTAAGGTTTGAGCTGCAAAATTTTTGTTATAGCAATGAAAGAGGGACTGACACAGGAAACTGGCATCAAAAACTGTGACCATCTCTGGCCCAGAAAACTAGAAGTTATTAATGGGTTCATAGCACTTTTGGATATTCTCTCTATGCTCACTTCCCCCAGCCATTTTCCTATGCTCAGCTGTGAAGCAGGTCTGCAGTTGTTCAAACAAGCCCAGGCATAGTGCATTCCAGCAGCAATACATGGCATTGGTTCTGCATGCACAAATAACACAAGACTTAGTGTCACGGGCGCCTCCCCTCAGTACTTTAATGGAAAACCTGATGGGGTCAGGTAGAAAGCAATTTATATAGGAAGTATCAAATGGGGCATGTCTAATGAAGCTATGGATGTGCAACCATACTAGGTACCTTCCCCTAGTAGAGATGAGCAACATGGCACACACACCTTGGGATGCTGCCAACCTCAGCATGCTGCCCCAGTATGCAGCAATGTGGTCTGTGATTCAGAAAGTAGAACCTTCTCAACTGGTTTAAGGACTGGCCTGATTTATGATCTGCTTGCTCAAGTACACTTGTCTGTGATGTTTGCCTTTTAACAGTAGTTTTTAAATTTGCTAATTTTTTAATGAATAAATTTTTATGCTTCCAGAGTTCAGAAAGATCCTTCTAAACTAAAAGATTTTTAAAAAGTACCATGTATTGAACTAATTCCATGTTGTTTCTTACTTATTCATTTCATTTTGTCAAACATTTCAAAGCTTCCTTTTCTATAGTATTAATTTCAGTGTTGTGTAAGACACAAGATGTTTGCAACACAAATATCTATTTACCCAAGATAGGGAACCAGCAACTGTCCTAAGTAATGAGTATATCAAAGTCCAACATGGTGAACTGATGGATTGACTGGGATTATTTACAGGGATATAGATGAGGGGTTACTTATGAGAGCAGGAGTAACACAAAGACAGGCGCATCACCAAAAAGCACATCCCAACACACATGATGATTGGCAAAACTGCAAAACCCAACAACTTTCTTCATGATTCCAGCAGCTCTGATTTCTAGGCAGCTCTCAGAAGTCATTTGTTGGAGCTACAGCCTTGAAGAGGGGCCCAATATATCTTGTTAGGTTTAGGAACTTCTTGACACTTGGAAGTTGTTTACTTCCTAAATCTCAAGAGACTCCAACTCTACTTTTTAGAGGGCCTGTTTCAATTTAGAACTCCTCGAATCCCAAGGAGCTTCCCTCCAGTATAGAATGTTGTAACCAAGAGATAATTGCTGTACAATATTTAATTCTAGTTTGTCTAGGTTTGGTTGAGTTTCATGCATCAACTACAGTCCTTGAGATCTTTGATCTTTTTTTCTGGGAGGGCCTATAAGTGTTAGGATATCTTAAGTATTCCAATCCATTTGATTTCTTTTGTTACTTCAGGAAGTTTTCATGTTGGCTTTAACTATGTTTTCTGTATCCTTTGTTGAATGTGCCACATCATGTGTATTGGTTTCTCTGGCAGACCATTTGTTCCTCCTGCATATCTCACATTTTATCTGTTTCACATTTTATTTATTTATTTGTCTAAACCTTCAGTCTATTTTGTTCATGTAGACTTGGTGCCTGATGCTTTCTTGCATATCTGTAGCTTCATGCTTATAATTTATTATTGGTATAAAAAGAGCATTTGTAGTCTGTTTCTCTGACTTTGGGATTTCTTCTTACATTTTATTTTGATATTTATCTTAGTTTAGGCTCTGATGGTATCAAATTTATGCTCTTATTAAGTTCTTTTATAGCAATATATCATTGTGGGAGTGATCCTTTATTGGGATTGTCTTCTCCCCAAATAAAGTCTTTGTTTGGTTTTTGCATGCCATGATCTTCCCTAACTTTTTTTTTCACTTCTCTGCTAGTAGTGTGTGTGTGTGTGTGTGTGTGTGTGTGTATTGTAAATTAAGTCAAATAAAAGCATCTTTGAACATTCCTTCTGTGGGACCTGATTCAGAGAATGAGCGATACAATTAGCCCATGCTACCTTATCTGAGACACATTTCTCCCTATGCGTGGAGTATACAGCCATCATATTGCAATGATTGAGATTGTAGCCATTTATTTTCAGATTAGCCTGTTAATCAGGAAGACCCAAGAAAGAAGACTCAGACTTTAATGAATGAAGCCTCTGCACAACCTCAGATTTTGTGATTGTGATTCTGGTCTATATCTGATTGATGGTGTTCTCTATACTCTGGTATTTCTGGGTTATCCTCTAATTAGGGTAAAGCCAGTGTAGTGGAGAACAGAGATAATTTGGCTGTACCTGCCAAGAGTCCAAGGCCAATGTCTAATAATATTCTAGGACTATGTTTCTATACTTTCTTCCTCCTTATTTCTCTACAGAATTTATGATATTGGTGAGAAATTTCAGAATATACTTTCTTTCTTCCTGCATCATAGCATTCTAGGCGCTAGTGAAAGTTCTTCCTTTGCTAGCCAGAATCCTGTTTTTTGTCAGTTTATAACCTGACTCCATCCCCCCTTCACTTAACATTAATTTCTAAATGCCATCATGAGAGTAAATGTTACAATGTTGGTGAGTGACTCAGTAGGTAAAGGGATTAAGGCACTTGTCATACAAGCCTGCCAGCCAGAGTTTGATGCTCTCAAATACACATAAAAATGCCAAGAAGCATCAACTCCACAAATCTGTCTTCTGACCTTCATATATGCACTGTGTGATGGACTCCCACATAGACATTTATCATGCTTCTACATGCACATGAATAATAATGACAACAATAATAATAATAAAATGTAATTTTGCCTGTATCTACAAGAAAAATACAGAATTCTTGTTGTTTAGTGTCTGTTCCTTCTTTATTTGAAATTGGAAAAATCTAGTCTCGTGGAAACAATGATTTCAAATGTCATAGTAGAGTGTATGCCAACCATTCAGAAATGACCACATGGTTAATTTAGTTAATAGCCTAAGGGATGTTGATGAATTAATATTTTGTTGGGCCTGTTCGTAGCTATTTATACATCCATGCATAAAAAGTAACTTGGATGCTTTGTAGAAATGTCATTATATTGTCAATTAAAATTGAGATCTGTGTTATTTTTAATTGTTTTACACTTTTTGATACTTAAACCTATTTTAATATTTTATAATGATGACATTTTTCATTTATAACTTCCAAGTACCACTTTAATGAACTAATGGTGACAGACACCTGTAGTCTCAGTTACTTGCAAGATTGAGGCAAGAGAATAGATCTTTAAGATCAAGGTAGATAATACGAAGAAACTCTATCTTGAAGAGTAAGCCAGGAAACATAAACAAAGCAAAAATAACAAAAGAGATGGTAATAAAAATTATCTTTAGCATGTAGATCTATTAAATTTTGAAGAAAGGCAATTTTTATTCCCTTAAGTATTGGAGGAGTGGTCTTCAGCCCCTCAGTTACCATTTAACTGACTGGTTCTGGTTCAGACTGGAGTTCCACATTTTCACTTTGGAAGTTTTGTCATTCATACTCAGACTGCAGGAAAATATGGAATTATGAGTCAAACATCTAGTGTTTTGTTTATTTATATTGCTAAGAGAGCTTAGGAGAAACCATACATGGAAAGAAAACAGTTCCTAGGCCTGATCTGATTTGTTTTATGTTTGAAGGACTGGAATTTATGACATGATAATAAAATGCTTCCCTAACTTTGAGGACCAGCATATGAAAGTGTGTGAGTCCTGCCTGTTGAGGATATTACATATTATGAGAAAACAATCTCATGTATGGCCACTTTAACAAGTAACATGTTATAGTAAAGGAGGTACATAAGCTTTCTGTTTACTTCTGCTACTGTAGAGTAGATGTGGGTGGAGCATGAGGAAACTGACTTGCCCACATTCCTTCCCTCTTACCGTCCTTCTGCCCCACCATCAGCAGCTAACACCCTCTCCCTCTCACAATTGTTTCTCCTGCTTTCTATTGTACTTGACAGCCACTCAAAAGGCTTCTCACCATTCTAAGAAATCCTATTTCTGTACTTTCTAACACTGTGCTGAAGAACGGGTTCCCCATTTCTGTACCATTTCTTCCTCTATCATCAGTACTTTTGTACAGTAGTTGATTTCTTTCCCTTTTAAATTTGAAAACATTAAAAGTTGCTGTTTTCCAGCTCAACCAATATCATATGCTGTATGACTATTGTGTGTTGAGTTACTATGGTTACTTTTCATCTCTTTCCATGAGATCTTTAACATTTTGAGCAAATAAAAAATGTTCCTCCTTTCAACTCTGATAGATCAAGACAAGATGTGTCTAAATATTTATAGTTGAAAACTGCAGTGAAGTCACAGTTCCCTTTTCTGAATCTTTTCTACTACCCAGTAATGACAGTTCAGTGGGACAGTCATGCTCCATGTGTTTTTGCTAACCTGATATGTCTCAACTCTGTTACACAATAAGACAGAGACATAGCAGTAACAAGTTGTTAGAACAAGGTCCCTATGTATGAAAGGGTTTACATAGCTGTATTAACTTCTGTTCATTCTTTTAAAATAAACAAAAGATCAATGTAATTTTAAACATTTTTCAAAGGTAGCAGAGTTAGTTTTTTTTCTATGTTTAGCAAAAGTTTTTTTGTACTGCAGAAGGAGTCTTCATTAAGAAAATTATAGTGTACATTGCATTTGCAACTTTATATGTATGTTCAGATTTATACTAGGACACTATTATTGGTGATGAGAATTATAGCAAGTTTCTGAACTCTATCTGGTCTATCTTGGAAGAAGAAAAACATGGGAAAAAACAGGTCACCTTCTAGTGAAATTGCAAATGAGACCCACCATAATTATAAAAGAAGATGAATTGGCCAATTTAGGGTGTTTCTTATATCTTCTTTCCATGTTCGAGTTTCTACTTTTCCTTTTTTTCTGTTTGAGCAGTAATGTATTATATGTCATTGGGCAGAAGAATCACGTCTCTGTTGGGAAGCAGAAGACAGTTATCTCCTTGTGTGATGTGTGTTAGTGAAAGAGAATTCATTAGATAGCACATTCTTTCAGGCACTTAGAAATAGAAGATGTCTTTTAGGCAAAGATAAAGTAAAGCAGGCTATAAAGCAGTTACTTAACAAAGGGTAGATATGGAAGTTAGCCTCTAAGAAGCACATAAAAAGATGGCTACCACTTGTTGTGCTAGAGATGAATAAGTTTAAGGCTAGAGCCAGGAACATGTCCAAGGTGCTGAGTGCCTACAGGGTTAATCTTAAAAGTAAATAAAGAAGATCTGCTCTGTCAAGACTGAAGCCCTGACTGGAAAAAAAAATCACAGAATCTGGTATATGTGATGGAGGTCTAGACTGTTGTCTTCAAGCCTGAGTTCCCCTGACTCTCTAACTTAACATAAGAAGTCTTGATATTAGAAGCTAGTGTTTCTTCTTAGCTTGAAAATGAAATAGACCTCTTCCACTCAAGGCAGCAAGCATACACCTCAAAACCTACTACACCTGGATCAAGAGTTGCTTCACATAACAGTCTGAGGTTTACACTCCTCAGTGTTTATGGAACCTTCCCTCTTTGTACTGCAAGAGCTGGAAGACCATACCTTGGATTGATTTCTGGTTCTTTCCCCAATGTAGCTGGGAGATACAGGGATGAGGGAGGGCTAATTGATTGGCAACTTGTTTCCAGAAAGCGGACTTTAGAAATTCTCTTCTACAAGGATGATTCTGGATGCATCAGAAAAGAAATGGATTATTCAAATAGCGGGAGTTTTTTGGCTGCTAGAGACATTTAGTCAATGTTTGGATTGTAAGAGGCAGAGGATCTCCTATCTAGATTTTCAGTTCTCAGTTGTCATGGAAAGACAATCATAAATAATATACAAAGGAGAATGCCTATCTTTATTTTAGTAATGATAGATTTACAAACATAAGGAACAATTTGAATGTGACCCATGAGTTATTGTGCAGTGAATGTTTGCCTTACAATAAAATAAATTGGAAACATCAAAATTTCCATGGCAAGTAAAAAAGAAAAATTACAAAAGATTTGGATAAGGGCTCACAGCAGAACAGGCAAAACATGGAAGTCCATACAACTCACCAGAGGAATATATTCTGTGACAAGGTCCAAAGACACCATACTAACTAAATGTTCCTTAGACATGTGATGTGAGATGGGAACCTGCCTCACTGAGTAGTTCTGTAGTCACTATCTGTTGCCAGATATAGGCGATGGGAAAGAATGCCATTGTGAAACCTGCAATCCTGTTGACGAAGGGCACTCGACAGGAGTGAGTGCCAGGCAGTAGCATTTGTGAATCAGAGGCTATTAATGGGCATCCATGGCCTACCTCACAGGCCCCATCATCTACTCAGATAGTAAGTCACTCATAGGGCTCTATCTGAGGAAGAATTGCAGTGAGTAGCACCACTCATGATGATAAAAATTCATGGATGTTAGTTTATATGCAACCACTTTGGAAATCAGTGTGGCAGTTTCTCAGGAAACTGAGAGTCAACCTACTGCAGGATACAGCAATTCCACTCTTGGGAATATACTCAAGAGATGACTAATCATATTATAAAAGCATTTGTTCAACTATGTTCATAGCAGCATTATTTGTAATAGCCAGAACCTGGAAACAACCTAGGTGCCCCTCAATAGTAGAATGGATAAAGGTTTGGCACATATACACTTTAGAGTTCTACTCAGTGGTAGAAACCAATGACATCTCAGATTTTGCATGCAAATGGATGGAAATAGAAAACACTTTTTTGAGTGAGATATCCCAGACCCAAAAATATGAATATGGTATGTACTCACTCACAAGTGGATTCTAGCCATAAACAAAGGACATTGAGCCTATAATTCATGATCCTAGAGAAGCTAAATAAGAAGGTGAATGCCAAGAAAAACATATATTTATATTCCTGGATATTGGAAGTAGACGAGATCGCCGGGCAAAAGTTGGGAGCACGGGGGTGTGTGTTGGTGGGGAAAGGGGAGATGGGGAGAGAGAAGGGAGAAGGGGAAGATTGGGGAGAGCTTGGGAAAAAGGGATGGCTAAGATGGAGGAAGGGTGGATATGGGAGCAGGGAAGAAGATATCTTAATTAAGGGAGCCATTTTAGGATTGGCAAGAGACTTGGCTCTGGAGGGGTCCTCAGGTGTCCAAGGATATGTCCCCAGCTAGGTCCTTAGACAGCAGAGGAGAGGGCGCCTGAACTTGCCTTGTCCCATAGCCACACTGATGAATAAGTTTCTGTTTATACTGACAACCTGGCTCTTTTAACACCCTCATTGGCCTGGGGAAGGTCAAGTGACTCAGACATGAAGGATCTCCAATATAAGCTAATTGATGTGGAATGTCTTTCTGTATATGTATTGTTTTTACTGGCTGATGCATAAAGCTGGTTTTGGCCAATGGCTTAGCAGAATAAAGTCAGGCAGTAAATCTAAACAGAGAAATGTAGAAAGAGTAAATGGAGTCAAAGTTATTATGCCATGTAGCTACCAAAGGAGAAAGATGTCAGAACCTTACTGGTAAGTCACAGCCTCGTGGGTTAATTTACGAGAGAAGAGCTCGCTAGGAATATTCCTGACCCATTGACCAAACAATGCTGTAATTAATATTGTTTCTGTATGATTATTCAGGTCTGGGTGGAAACAAAACGCGATCTCCATCTACAGCTAATGTTCCAGATATGATGTCATTAACAGAGTAGATTAACAGAACATCAGATGAATTGCTGTAGTTATTGATTTGAAAAGTGTGTCCTTTCTAATCATAATCACATCATAATCATAATCAGAAAATAAACCAGAAAGAGGCACAGGAAATAGATTAGAGAATAGTTTTACACTTTTACTCAATATTAGGGCAAGTCTCTTGTACTTTGTCAGTCACACCAAGCCTATTAGAGTTTTCCACACCCATCATCAGCTTTTTCAGATGTTCCTTAATTTTTTGGTAACACAACCTTTGATACCTATCAACACTGCAACTTTCTGGGTGATCATGTAACTTCTCCAGGCTTCATTCATAGATATGAAAAGTAATTATGTGTTGGCACTAGTATGAAGAATTAAATGACATAAATGTTCTGTCACAAGTTAGATACCAAACAAAAATATCAAAAGACTTGGACTTTGTGAAATAAAATTAAGGGCTTACCAGGAAAATAGATTTAATTCAAATACTACACCAGAAGTAATATTGTAATACAGAGAACTAGTTACATAGTTGAAGTGGTGATGGTGATCAAATAAGGGACAAGGAAGACTCAAAAAAATAGCTGCAGATAGGTTTTAGTAACTAGATTTCACAGGACAAAAGACAGAACTGTTGTTACTATAATCCAGGGGCTAGGTTGATGTAGGTGGTGGGGACTAGAGCCAAAGTGTGCTTTTCTAGTGGAGGCTGAAGCCAAAGAGGAAACACATCCTTATTCAACAGAGCTGACGAAAGCAAAGGACGAGGAGAGAAATACTAGGGTAAAATGCCCTTCTGCCCTCCAGTGTTTTGCCTTTTACTGGCAAGAAGCCATATGCCCTGGAGCCAGAGAAATAACACCTGGAGAGGTCAGCTTAGCATTTAAGAAGGATCTAAGGCCGATGGTGTTTTCATTCATAAGAGGTCATGACATTCACCCAAGTCCTTGTGGGTAGGGAAGGGTTTCCACAATGGAAACATATTCTCACTCTCAGCTATTTTGGAATTAGGTTCACCTCGACATAGCAAACCAGCAATTGAGAAGACTAGTGAATTGAATAGCCAGCAGCAGCAGCAGCAACAAAGGAATAAGTTAAGGATGCTCTCAACAACATGTGTGAATCTCAAATGCATTGTGCTAAGTGAGAGAAATTCAAAAGCATACAAACAGCGTGCTTCCATTATAAGAAATTTTAGACAAGGTAAAACAATGCAGGTAGAAAGCAAATTAGTGCCTCCTATAGGACATAGGGCAAACACAAAGAAATACCATAGACACACAAGGAAACTGTTGAATGTTGATGGTTTGCTCTACTTGGATTGTGGTAGCACAGGTATCTCAGAACTTACCCAGTCAAACATTTACAACAGCAAAACCAGCCACACATACACATATTCTTCCACATTTTCTAAAATAGATAAATAAATAATTTTGTGTCCTTAAACACAAACATTTTCCCATTTTCCAGATTTCCTACCATTATGTCTTCTCAAAAACTCAAGAGATGAATTGCTATCATGTGAGACTTGCCCTCTAATCCAACACCAAGTTATGTCAGAGAATCCAGAGCTCTGTTTGTCTAACAACATATCCTAACAATAAATGGGATGATTGAGTGTGTTTTCTGCCTCTTCCTCAGCTTCCATCATGGGAAACTGGTGTGGGGCTCCCAGAAGCTGCAGGTGTAGTGTTGACATTAGGTGTATCAGTGATTGCTACGCTATCTCCTTAACAGTAAAGCTGGGGGAAATGACTCTGTCAGGCGCTCTGCAGTCTACATGAAGGCATGTTTGCGGGAAATTATTTCCAGAATCAAGAAACTATAAACTGCATGACCTCCCTGGAAGGAAAACTTGAAGAACCCTTGCCTAAAATAGCAAAGCTGGACTTCTAAGTTATGGAAAATGACAAACACATTAAAAACCTGGAAGAAACTTCTCAGGAGACTAAAACAAACACCACAAAGTCTACTGCAGGGGAGAGTGCTGATTTAACTCAGTATTGTTGTGCAAACTTTGGGTGTTACCAGTCAAAAGTCTAGTGTCCTGGACAGCCTGGAGTCAAAGGAAAGGATGCTGAATGAGATTTGGACCACATTGATCGAGGAGCTGACTTCATGTCATATGACAATGCCTTCAAATGTTAATGTGGATAAAATCTGTAAAGTGTGCTTGATGATACCCTGCAACTCATGGATGCAGGGAGAAACTTGAATTCCCTTTGGATGGAAGAGGTCTTCTGAAGAGAAAGAAAATCCTGGTCTCCTGGAGCAAGGCCTAGAGATATAGAAGGTCAGTTCCTGGAAGCGACATTATTGCATCCATTCTAATTGTAATGACCACAGGTGGATCAGCTTTTCTCCTTAGGCATGTTGAAGGAACACCAAGACAGCTTGGAAGGAGGCCTGTCAGAGTCAGAGTCTTATCTTGGTTCTGAACTAAATGCAGAGAAAGACTCTGCTTGCTACTCTTTGTTAAATGTGGGGCTTTCAAGATGAACCTTTTTGTGTTTGGAATCGGTGCATTTTGAAGGAGTCTCGGGTTCTTAATTTTTTACCTCGGCTACAGTGTGCAGGATCAGTCATTTGTGTAGCTATTTGATAGCTGCTTAAAATGCTTCACTAAATGTTTTAATAAATCCAAGGGGTGAACTTTACATACTGATTAATAAAGCTCAATGAAACACTGTACATGGGTTTCCAGCAATAGGTAAATACTTTCCAATGTAATTATAAAGTCTTGAAGCTGTACTTCAAAAGAGTTGGAACTTTGCCAGTGATGTTTACAGCACTTTTTTGGAATATCAAGGTGGCAAGGTGATGAGGAGGTAATTGCTTTTTCTGAAGTGTTAAAACAGAAACTTGAGAAATTTAGATAACTCTTATATTGGAATATGTGTGTGGTTAAATTAGACTCTAACTCATCTAAATATCTCAAGAGTAGAATTTAACAGTAAGTTATCTGCAACTCATAATAGTTCTTGTTGATTAGGGAAAACATGGGGGAAAATGTTAACGCTTGATTCTTATTTCTAAGGTTTTTTTTTTCCTGTTGTGTCATGATTTTAATTTCAGTATCTCTTCTGTCATAGTCTGTACACTTCTGTTCTCTTTGGTCATATAGAGGTTGCCCATGAAAACTTCAGACTAAAATGTAGAATTAATATTGAGAGGCAACAGGCAGAAACCTATGCTGGGAAGTTGTACAGAAATGGAGATTGTGATTTAATCCTTACAGCATTCTTGGATGTTGGTTGGCTTATGTGTCTGTACACTATCTGCCAGATCACATTGAGTGAGCTCAGTTTCATATTCCTGTGGATTGATTTCATGAATGAAGAACATGCTAGAACCTGGGGTTATCTGTGATGAGAGATGATCTTTTTCTGGCTTCAGCGGCTGACTGATGGCTGGAAGACCATTCTTTAAATGAAGGAAATTAAAGCCGGGGACATTGGTGTGAAAGCTCTTCACGGCAAGCTGAAATAACATCTGGCTACACTTTAGGACTTGTTGGCAAGTGTTTGCAGTCCCCTGGAACCAGTTCAGGCTGTATTGGGAGGAGGATTGGGCTGCTGCTGTGAGAACAGTGCATAGAGTTCTCAGCTCACACAAGTGGATGCCAAACATTCTCCTGTGTATAGAGAGAAGGATGTCTGGGTGGAATGAGTGCTTAGCATTAAAAACCAAAACCAAAACCAAACAACAGCTCTCCAAATATAACAAGTAGGCAACAAGACTGGGTAGTGACTACCAGTTTCTTAGGTCTTCTGAACTTTGTGTCCATACTTTTTATTATTTCATGTACTCAAAACTGTCAGACTCTAAATTCATCTATTGTGGTAGAATCTGCCTTACAAATACGTCCCTTGAGTTGATTGATTCATGTAGACTCATGTGGAGAACCATGACTAACTTAAGTAAAACCTAGCGTGGTAAACATTTTGTGGAATGTCTATCAGAATCACAGCAGCTTAGCTCGGTATTTCACATTTTAAAAAAATGCTTTTCATGTTATTTAACCATAACTTGCATTGGAACAACTCCTTGGTTAAGTGTTCTTCTGGGCAGAGTGTTCTGAGAAGCCGTAGGACACTCCAGGGACACTAACGTTCAGAAGAATGAGGTTTTGAAATACTTCTCCATTAGTTATATCTCTCCGATAAAAGACATTTTTAACTGTTAGTAAAGGAACATGAATTCCCCCTTAACTAAAGAAGATGAAAACTCTTATTAGGTATTTCATAGAAGAAGAAAATTCACTTTTATATGTTCTCATCTATGCTATTTTATTTCTGCTCTAGTTTTTCATGAGCTTTAGAATAGTTACTTCTGTGTTTTCTAAACTGATTTTTATTAAGATTGAATTTTTAAATATTAAACTAAATTTTTTAGAATAAAACATACTTCCCAAAAGAAAAAAATCTAGATTCTAGTGCTGCTGCCTAAGTTGATGTTAATCTCAATTTTACTCTACAAATTGAATTGTATTTAGTCTGTTAGTTACTTCCATACAGAGCCTATGTCTGCCTGAATTTTAAAAAGAACCTCCAATTATGTGTTTTCTTGTCATGTATGCATATATGAATACATGTACAGATCATTACAGTTTTCACATGTGTCAATTATTTTACAAACTAGTGAATGCATACTTAAGTATTGTGCACTTACATGTATTATATGTGTATATACATATGTTATATGCATGTGGTTTATTGATAGCCTGAACTGCATGAAACCGCCTTCTGCTTTGCTTTTTATTATGCTGTCTCCATTTGCTCTTCCCTCTCACGTGATATTTTTATGCCTTTAGGTCACCTTCAAGAATGAAAAGCTTGGCCGTGCGGTGGTGGTGCACGCCTTTAATCCCAGCACTCGGGAGGCAGAGGCAGGCGGATCTCTGTGAGTTCGAGGACAGCCTGGTCTACAAGAGCTAGTTCCAGGACAGGCTCTAAAAAAGCTTCAGAGAAACCCTGTCTCGAAAAACCAAAAAAAAAAAAAAAAAATGAAAAGCTTGTTTGTATCACAACACCGATCTCACCTTTTCAATGTTCACTTCTTTCTTATTTTCTTTTTTGTTTTCTTTCCTTTTTTGTAAGTTTATTTCTGTTGACTTTGTCATAGGGGTGTAAAGTGGAAAGAAACATCATCTCTATGTAGTGTTTCTCCTTTCCTGTTTTACGTTGTCTTTTCCCTCAGTTAAGCAAGGGAGGAGGAGCAGCTTCCACCTTCTGACTCATCATGAAGGCTGTTTGGGAATCACCACTTCACATGTTAAGAAGATATAGAGAACAGAGAAGTCTGAGAACTCCACTAGATCTGTAGGGGAGGCCAGGACATGGGGCAAAGGGACTCAAAGCTGACTTGCTAGATGAACCTGCCTAAAAAGCCCACTGCTTTTGGAAAACTGAAATGTGTTGGGAGTTACTGGAGATTCTGCTTGTGGGAAAGTTGAAGAATTAAATATTCCAGGGACACAGCTGTGTAAACTTCTATCAGTTTCAAATTCAGGACTGTGACCAGGATTTCACAGTTATGTTGGGGAAAATCCCCTTTGCTTTAGGCAGGGGAATGGAAGAAAATGCCTTTCTTAAAAAAATTACCTGTGTGTGTGTGTGTGTGTGTGTGTGTGTGTGTGTGTGTGTGTGCATGTGTGAGCATGCACACTAGTGTGGCTGCACATGGAGGCAAGAGGCCACACTTGGGTAGCTTCTTTGTATACGCTCCAGATTAACTTCTACGATACCATCATCTCTCGTGCTGCTCAGCGTTTGGTTAGACTGGTTGGCCTCTGATCTCTGGGGATCCACCTTTCTCCCCTCCTAGGGCTGGGATTACAGATGTGCAACTGTTACATCGTGTTGGCGATATGAATTTAGGTCTTTGAATTTGTAATCTGAGTTCTTCATCAACTGAGTTATTGCCCTAACTTCTCAATTAGACTTTTCTAAAACACACTGGGGAGCTGTCTTCTTAGAAGTGCCTGCCCTAGAAAGAACTAGGCATAATTTTACAGGCAGTACCCAATTCTATACAACTTAGTCTTCTATGTTGGCAAAAAAAAAAAAAAATTCCCTACTGCATTCTACTTCACACTTCGACTTTGAAGACTGGAGTTTCCAATCTGGACCTCTTCATCATGTCTTATCTCAAGAGAGGGGAATGCAAACATGTTTGTGACCTTCACAGGGAGGGACAAGAGGCAAGCCACTTGAGTTTCAGACTCTAGGACCCTCTTCTTCTACTTCTGTCTTACCACATTTCAAAGGGTCTAATTACATTGCTCTTAGCTATTGAGGAAAATTATGAAATCTGCTAAAAAGAAAAATAAAAAGCTTCACAATTTGAAAAGACAAAAAGAACAGAACCAGATAGGGCAGGGGTAATAACTGAACATTACTGAGAATTTAAAAAGAAAACAGTGGTTGGTTTGCTTGGTCTTAGCATAGAGTGGGGAACCCTGATGGCTCCTTGGCCTTGAGAGGGAGGGAGGGGAGGTATGGGTGGAGGGGAGGGGAGGGAAGGGGGAGAAGGAGGGGAGGGAAGGGGGAGAAGGAGGGGAGGGAGGGGGGAGGAGGAGGGAAGGAGATGGAAATTTTTAAATATAAAAAAAATAAACCATGAGGAAAAAAAAAATAAAGGCGTGAGCCACCAAAAAAAAAAAAAAAACAGACAGATAGTGTGAAAAGAAAGATAAAATTATAAAAAATACTAGAAATAAAAGTACTATAATGAAAGGATAATTTCTTGATAAACTTAATAAAAGAGGACTTGATATAAGTATAAAGAATTGCAGAATTTGAGAAGATATTGAAAAAAATCAGAACTGAAAACAAAGGAACTCTAAGTAACTTAAAAACAACACAAAAACAATAAATCGGAACCGAGCAACAACTGCAGAAAGGGTAACAAACATGTAATTAGAATGTCAAGGGGGAAATCAGAAAAAAAAAGACATATTTAAAATGATAAACGACAAGTTCCTCACATGAGACAGTTGATTATAAATTCAGGCAGCTGGAAAATATATTTTTAAAAAGGGCCAACAACAAAGATTCTCAAAAGAAACCTGTATCAGATATATGACAGTCAAAACCGAAATTCAAAGCAAAACAGAGAAGTCACAAGATGGTTGGGGGGGAGGGAACCTTACCTTTAGAGAGACAAGGTAAAGATTATACGAACTGCTTGACAGAGACCCTGAAGCAGAAACTGCATGTGAGAGACGCCTCAAGCTTTGAGCTCTATAACCTGCAAAAGTATTGTTAAGAAATAAAAGAGAAATAATGATTTTATTCTCAGAAGAAGAGAAATTGAGACAATTTATTGCGATTTGACTTTTCTTGCAAGAAATGTCAAGCTTCCTTTAGAAAGAAGAAAATTAGGCATGTCAGAAACATAGACATACATCAAGGAAAATATTATTGATCTGGCATGACAACTTCTTCAGAAGAGTAGAATAGACAACACAGGAGAAATTCAAGATGATGCTGGCATGATAATGTCTTTTCAGATGCTATGTCAAATGTATAGTTCATGAGAGAAATGGCTGAAAAGCCATACGTAATTAAAATAAAAGCTTTGCTGTGCAAATATTTTAAGATGCTGAAAGGACTTTCTCTGAGGAAAGGACCAGCACATCAGCTGGTTCTCTACTGCTGTGAATAAATTATGTCCACAGCCACATCGGGAGGGAAAGGCTTTGTTTCCTATCAAGGCTCTTCATGAAGGGAAGTCAAGACAGGATCTCAAGACAGGGACAAGGGGACAGGAACCGAAGCAGAGACCGTGGGTTCATCAGTTGCAACAAATATACATCTAGTATGGCTCAAGGTGAAGGGGAAGGGCATATTGCCTTGGTATCAGAGGCATGTAGGAAATTTTCCTCTCACAAATCTAAAACTCATCTGAAAAGGGCTTTTTATAATTTTGCTTGTTTTTGAGAAGAAAAAATGGAAAGGGGTAGATGTCAAGGATGGACTCGTTTCTGGTCCTTTGGGCTTTTGATGTAGACGATACAGATTTTCTTTTAAGAGGTATACATGAGTTCTTTGAGGCAGTTTATGTGTGGTCAGTGGAGTTTCATAGTTCTGTTGGGAGGGATCAATTATTCTCCAAGCACTCCTTAGAGCCTGTCCCTAACTGTACAGACCAAGCCAACCTATATCTGGCATAAATTGCTGACAGTTTTAAGTCTGGAACTGGCAAAATATGGTGAAAAGGCTGCCTTCTATTGCTTCTCACTAATATCTACCCTTCCTGCTCTTCACTGGGATCATCCAGATGTCGCCCAGTTGTGCCACTCCTGTTCTACTCTTGTCCTCACCCACTTTGCTCCTTTTTCAAATCTGTGTTGAAGACCAATATGTGCAGTTTTTAAACTAATAATTTCTTTCTCTCTCCATCCTCTCCCTCCTTCTTTTCACCCAACCCCTCTTTTTCTGTCACTCTTCTTCCTCTTCCTCTTATTCTTATTCTTAGTACCCTTCTGTGAGTAATAATTTTCACTAATCCTCTCCTAAAACCTTATATGGAGGGAAAATAATAAACCTTCCCCAGAGCACCACTTTCGTTCTGGTCACTCTGTTTCAGAGACTCTGGCTTCTTGTAATTATTATGGGTACAGTGGATTCAGTACCAATCTGAGTTCTTACTAGTTTAGAACATGATAAATTTTTGTACTGACTTTGGTCTTACCAATTCCAAGGCAGGTCAAAACCTATCTCATTCATTTTGCCATACATGCAATCCAGCCCAACCAACTTCAGCTCTCTACACACATGGGCACATAAATATGCAATCACATTAACTTTCCATCATATGGTCATGTGAAAAATGTTTTTAAGATTAACCAGAGATCTGAAATTATTTTCTTAAAATCACCCTCGACTTTTTCTCTCTGGGTCTAAATTCTCTCATACTTTGTACATTACTGGCCATCAACAGCACTCTGCATGAGACTGATGCTCCAGTTTACATAACTCTGCACACTCAGATGCAGTCCCTTCCAAACACTCCTTAAATCATTCTCATTTACTTCCTATAGCAGCTTTTTAAACATAGATGTCCCTTCCTGCTCATCATCCTGGTTCCATTACATAACACATACACTCTTCAGACTAACTCGATTTAAACAGAGCTCTCAAGGGAATGTTCATGTGTTTTAGAAAGCTGTTGTATTTCAGGGTTGACCAGAGGGAGAAGCTCCTCAACACCCTTCCAAGACTCCAATGTACTCTCTCACGTTCACTGTCCAAACTTTCACAGCCTTCTTCACAAGCTTGGCTTCGGTCACACCAGCCTTCTCCTGCCTTTCATGTCTCAGTAACACACACCCATATAGTCTCAGCAGATATTTCTCTTCGATGGTCCAATCTCACCTAAACAGAGAGTGAGCTTTAAGTATTGCCCTATATTCTGGAGGCTTTCTGTAATGCTGCCACAAAAATGATGACCAAATGAAATTTCATTTTCCTCACATTCTGCTTTGTCCCTTTCAGGCTTGGGATGCAATTCTCAACAGAGAAATATACAAAGGCTAACAGATCCTTATAGAATCCAAACAGCAGGGGAAGAATTTGTTTTGTTTCACAATCTCCCTATGGTGGTAAGACAACACTGTGACCAGGGTACAGAAATGCTGACTCAGTGTTTACCCATCCTGGAGTGTTAGTAGGGGTGCCATCAATCTTCCTACACCCTCGCCATGGAAAAGTGCATGAATTGGCTAATAAATAAATAAATAGATTTGATAATTGAATTACCCTTTACTAGATTTTGACTGTGTTTATCACAAACACTTTGTTCTTTCTTTCTAAAGTAGTGTATTACTTTAGGGACTAATCCTGCAGCTCTTGCTTACAAATATTAAGTTCTATAAGTCAATTCTAGATTATAAAACTACCCTAGTATCATCAGCCCTGCGCCCAACTGCACTCCTTTCTGTTCTCAAACCATACTAATAACAAAGATTTATTGAAAAAGTAAAGGAAGAAGTTATTGTCTTTACTTTGGAAATGAGATTCAGAATTAGTTCCTTTTTTCTGGAGTAGTTGTCTGAGCCACAGGTTGAGAACTATTGATGTAGAGGATTTGATTTGTGGGGCTAACTTCTCATGTTAATATTTCATGGCAATTTGGAATGTGTTGTTAGTTTGGAAAATAAAGAATGCAACTTCTTCTTGATGCTCCCGAATTACTTTGTCAGTCGTCCCCTTTAATGAATGGATATTTTAATAGAAAGAATTTATAGCACATTAATATCATGTAACTGTTGGGATGTGGGAGCTATCTTTGCTTGGAGAACTACGATTAATTCCTGAAATAAGTAATCTTATTTTTTTTATAAAACTTCAAAATAATTAATAAGAATTTACTATATAAACCAATTAAAGTAAATTTAAATTAAATTAAAACAAAATTATGAGCGAAATTAAGCTTTTTGTTTTATTTTGTGCGCAAGACTTATAAACATGTTCATCTTTTATTATAAATAAAGAAAACCAGTTTTAACAATGCAGTCAGAACTAATAGTAGTGCCTAGCATATTTACACCATTTCTTTATCACTCCTGCCTGATTCCCTATGTCCCTAATGTTCTCCTGACTAACTATTCTATATTTATTCCGGTGGCCTACACTATGATCATCTCAAAGAAGTGGCATATTAAAAATGGAAATAAATTATGTGGCTTTCCTGTCTGAAGCCTTCCCAATGGCATACTTTAATTCGTAGCCCTTGTCAGAAAACTCCCAAGGACATGTGCGCTGTCTTCCACTAAGGCTTCATTTTCTGTTGTTTTCTTCCTCAACTCTTGCTGTCCTACATTGGATTTTCCATGACCTCTGAGACAGAGCGTTCTTATGTATACCAAGATCTTTATGCTTTCAATTTCTCTTCACTGAAATATCTGCTTTCAAATACTTTTAAAATACTTTGAGGCTCCTCTGTATCATTCCCTTGCTTCTAAAATGTACATCTTCATTCATCTTCTAAAATGATTGGTTCTTTTAATGATGCTCCATTCTCTCGCATGGCAGTTTTGGTCATGATTATTATATATAATTTTTTTTCATTAAAAAATCAGTGCTTAGCTGGGCGGTGGTGGTGCACGCCATTAATCCCAACACTCGCAAGGCAGAGGCAGGTGAATCTCTGTGAGTTTGAGGCCAGCCTGGTCTGCAAGAGCTAGTTCCTGAAGATGTGCCATAACTACTGAGAAACCCTGTCTCAAAAAACAAAAACCAACCCCCCAACAAATCAGTGCTTTTTTTTCCCCAATATAATACAAATTTCAAGATGGCAGGAATCTTATAGTGTTTATCCTGTATCCTCTGATCTTAGTACCTAGCCAGCATTAGGGCTTCAAAAAAATTTGCCTAAGAAGCTAACAAATCAATATTTAGCATTATAAAATGTATTGTGCTTCATTCATCTTGTGACACAATTAACCATTTTAATAAATTATTATTATTATTTTTCTTTTCTGAAAAAACTTCTTGTTGATGTCCCAAGTAATTTGATGTTAAATATTTTAAAATATTTATTGATATTTATAGATAAGATTAACCTATAGACATCTGTGTTATCATTAAAAACACTGTAAAATAAGCAATCTTTCTACAGCTTTCTAAGTCTCATGTTTTTCCATTAAAGAATGATTTCTTGAAAACTTAGAAGAACACGTCTATGAAATTACTGAGCACAGTACAATTCTCCAATTGTTTAAGTCTTTTAAATGTGTTTTTTTGTTTGTTTTATCCTGAAATTCACTTTATAGACCAAGCTGACCTTGAACTCACTGAGCTCTGCCTGCCTCTGCCTCCCAAGTGCTGGGATTAAAGGCCTGCACCACCACTGCACAGAAAGTCTTTTCAGTGTTAATAGAGTCACCAGATACTTGACTTCTTCTTGTTCAAAAAGAATGCTTATTTGTCTAAAAATGCATCTAATTAGAAGTTTCAAGTTTGACATCCTGGTACTTCATTTAATTTATGATTTTAGATTGTAAAAAAAATCTGCCTATTTTCTGCAGTTTTACTCCTTTGTTTCCAGTTATATGAATCTGTGTGTGGTCAATATACTCAGCTAGTTATAAGTCACTTCCCTCAAGAAAATCCCAATGTCTCTGAATTAACCCTGCTTTGCCTGCCCTTCACTGGACACCCCCTGCCCTGTCATTATGTTCTGAATTAACCACAGCATTGGGATATCATTCCTGATTACTTCCGTTCCTTTGCGGTCCAATGCATCACATTTTGTTGTAGAGAAAACATTGTATAAATAAAGCAATTACTGAGGGAGAAAAAAAAAAGCAAAACTAAATACATTATTTGCTTGTGTGTGGTTGAAAGGAACTTGCACACAGTTTCTGTGAAACTTTCAGTATTTCTTAATTTAATAACCAGTTAAAAATGGATGCTTTATTTAGCGAAAATTGATTAAACTCTGCAATTACACATACTAAACTATTTTGATACTGTATTTCACTGTACAATGGCTTTATGAATTCCAAATACTGTTTTGTGTAGTGTGGGCGCCAATCTGTAGAAATGGAGCGGCGGGGCTGTGTCTCGCCTCTCGGCTAGCTTTACCCAAAATAATTACACGGAAACTGTATTTATTTAAATACTGTCTGGCCCATTATCTGTAGCCTCTTATTGGTTAATTTTTACATCTTTTTTTAACCCATATTTAGTAATCTGGGTAGCACCACCGAGGTGTGGCTTACCAGGAGAGATCTTAACCTGTGTCCATCTCGGAGAGAAGCAGCATGGAGACTCACTGTGGAGACTGCCTGAAGTGTCTCCCCTACTCTACTTCCTTGTTCCCACAATTCTGTTCTGTCTACTCCACCTACCTAATTTTCTGTCTCTTAAAGGGCCAAGGCAGTTTTCTTTATTAATTAACCAATGAAAGAAACATAGACAGATAACTCTCCTCCATCAGTTTTGATTTTTACTGTTTTACTGGCAAAACTTCACTGCAGATCTGGCTGCTTTTTTTTTTTTTTTTTTTTTTTTTTTTTTTTTTTTTTTTTGGTTTTTCGAGACAGGGTTTCTCTGTGGCTTTGGAGCCTGTCCTGGAACTAGCTCTTGTAGACCAGGCTGGTCTCGAACTCACAGAGATCCGCCTGCCTCTGCCTCCCGAGTGCTGGGATTAAAGGCGTGCGCCACCACCACCCGGCTAAAGCTAACCTGGCTGCTTTTTAAAGATAGCTATTTGGGCATTAACTTGTGGCAATTTAGAATTACAGAAAATTTTAAACAAGGAAGCAACATAATAAAATTTAAGAAGATCACATTTAGAAGCAGGAAAACCATTTTTGAAGAAATTTCAATTGTTCCCTGGAGATATTGCCTCTTGCTTAAATGACAAGACTTGGTGTTATGCCTGATTGAACATACTAACAACCAAAATGTACAAGACTCTGTTATGGAATGGATATTAGGCAACGCAGGACAGTGATTCCTGAGAGACTATAAACAAGTGGACCAAGGCCTAAAATTCCCCCGATTTCATTGCTCCAGTAAAATTGAGAATGAATCCATGTAGAACCCAGCAGACCCACAGGATGATGGGACAGAGCTGCCGATGGAGAAATGAAGGTATGGTGAGACTTATTAGCCTTAACCTCAGGGCTACTCTAATTCTGCAGTCATAAAAATCCAAACACAAACAAAGATCAAGCAAAAATAAAAGAAGACATTAAAGGCTTTGCTTCCAAATAACTGAATTGCAGAAAACAATCAAGAATATTTGTAGTAATATAACAACATGTAGCATGCTTTTGAAAATCTATAATGTCTGGAATAAAAATTCATTATATTTTTGGAGATGCTGAAAGGCACAATCAATGTTGGAAAAAAAAGACAATCAGTTAAGATCTATCCAGGCACAAGGAACTTTTAGACATGGTCAGTAGGAATGTAAGTTAGATCATCCTCTATGGAAATCAGCATGAAGATTTTGCAGAAAAATAAAACATAAACAGCCATACAACACAGCTGCATCATTCTTTCATGGATCTATACCCATGTCAAAGTCAGCACCCATAAGTGCACATCCACACTACTGCAACATCATCCATAATTGCCTGAATATGGACCAGCCTAGGTATCCATCAGTGAATGAGTCAGTAAGAAAATGGAGTGCATATATACACAATGGAGTATTATTCAGCCTAACGGATGAATTCAGTCATGCCATTTGCAGGAAAAACATGGAATTGGAGATCATAAGTGAAGTAACCCACAATCAGAAACATAAATATCATATGTTTTCCCTCTTGAAGATCTAGATTCTTACAAAAAATTACTTGGAATGTAGAGGTAGTATTGTTTGGGAAGAGAAATGGGACTTGGATAAGAAGGGAAGAGTTACAAGAGAGGATAATAAGGGTATACATATGATCAAAGTACATTATATGTATCTATGAAGCTTTTAATGAAATCCAACATGTTATACAATTGCAAATGCTAATTAAGGTAAAATAAATCTATGCCAAAATTCAATAAACAATTATTAGAATTAGTGGATAAAACTTTTAAAGTTACAGTTTTCTTATAGGAAATTGATCCTATATAGAACAAAAGTTTAAAAAGACACCCACACCATACTTTTAGAAATGAAAAGGGTAGAGAAGGTAAATACGCTGGATGAAATAGCAAATTAAATGTTACAAAAGAAAAAAATGAAGAAAAGCTTTGATTGGAGAAGAAAGCAATATGAGCTGTGTAGACAGAATATAAGAAATGGTCTGGGAAGGGTATCAGTGACCTGCTCAATAGCCTCAAGACCTTCACGACTGATACACCTCATTGGATTTTGCAAAGAAATGACAGAAAGAAAACAAAACAAAGCAAAACTTCTGATTATGAAGAGGCAACATTAGAAAAGTTCTAATATTTAAAAATGTATTTATTGTAGAGTCTGTACATGTCTCTCTCTCTGTGTGTGTGCATGTGAGTTCGGGCTCTTTCAGAGCTGTGGGATTCTCCAGAGCTGAAGTATCAACAGGTTGTGAGCTGCCTGGGTGTGGGTTCTGGGAACTGAACTCAGGTCCTTTGTAAACAGAGTATGAGCTCTTAGCTATCCTGCAAAGTACAATTTCTGACCTGGTAATTTATGAAAACAGAATTACAAGTTTCTTTTTTATTTCCTCTAAGTAATTCAATTAAATGAGGTCACCAAAAATATTTCCAGGAGAGGGAAATCACTACCTTCGAGTGTCTTTCAGATGAAAGCAGTAAGAGCACTTTGTGTCCATACCAACATCTTGAAAAATATCAGCTCTGACTATAGTTAAATTTCCCAAGAAGTCATTCAACTAGAATTGTGATTAGGCGCTCTCTGTCTCTGTCTCTGTCTCTCTCTCTCTCTCTCTCTTTCCCTCTGAAAATGATATATGTGTATTCTCTTTTCTTGTTGCTTTTTAGTATTCCAGAATGTTTTTCCAAATAATAGTTGTTTACACAAATTTGCATATTATTTTTCTGAGTCTTGTAAATTAGCATCCCTAACTGGCTAAAAGATATTCTGCGTTTCCAAGATCCTCTGTGGTATTCATCAGAGTTACTCAAGCTGAGTACATTTTTTGCTAATACAAATTTGTTGCTAAGCAGACTTGGTGCATCTAATTATGTAATGCTTATCCGTTTCCCTAGGAAACACCCCAAATTTCACAATATTCAGGAGCCCCAAATTCATCAAGTGAATGTTTTATGCTTCTTCCTTGATACTGGGCAACGGAAGTGTCCATGATGAATCAGGATTGATTGCTTCTGTTTTTGTAACAGAGAACTGAAGTAGAATTCTCATGAAATGAATAATGAGTACAAATAAGTCTTTATTTTAAAGGGTGTGGATTGCAGCTTAAGTTAGCTTTTGGGTATGAAGGATGCTTACATTTCAGAACTTACAATGCTTAGAACAAAATGGCATCTTACATGTGATCTTTAAATTGCCATTATGTATTGACTATGCCATAAATGCAGGTCCTAAATTTTGATAAACTTGGTAGAACTTGTATCACAAGCTGGATGGGCACCCTGTCAGTCTTGACTCTAGAAATGACACCTTCAAGATGTATTACTTCACTCTTGGAAAGATGCAGGTTAGCCCCCAACTGAACGTTGGCTTTTTTTTCTTTTTTTTTTTTATTAAAGATTTCCATCTCCTTCCCTCCTCCTCCCCCTTCCCTCCCCTCCCTTCCACCCATACCCCCTCTCCACCCCTCTCCAAGACAAAGAGCCATCAGGGTTCCCTTCACTATGTTAAGTCCAAGGTCCTCCCAGCTCCCCCTATGTCCAGGAAGGTGAGCAACCAAACTGACAGGGCTCACAGTGAGCCCATCCATGCTGTAGAGTTCATGTTCATTGCCGTTGTCCTTGGTTTCTCAGTCCTCCTCCACCGTCAGCCACATTCAGAGAGTCCTATTTGGTCCCCTGTTCCGTTGGCTTTTTACAAAACAATGCTGATGCACTTAGAATTTTCTGTTGAGATCTTTTCTCTTGATTCTTCCTATTGAGCAGGCTTCCAATATAGCCACTGGAAAGTGAGTTCATTTTGTCCTCACTGTGGATTATAACTTGCTTTTTCTGATTTCCACCATTTCTTATGGTGGAAGGATTCATGTGACTTTCTCAGAAGACACTCTGGATTCTCTGATTCTAATCACCCACTTGGTGCTTCTATATTACTTGAACCAATGTATGACATCTTTATCATAAATTATTTTAATATTGGTACTTTTATCTCCAGGCATTTATTTTATGAGCTTAATTTTCATTAATGTTACAACTTAATTTTACAAATCTATGGACTCAAGGTTGTACAAGTTTGTATCTATGGTCATAGACTTCTTACATTCATTAGTTTGAGCATTCATTAGACTGATTAGCATGCACATACAACTTTACTTATGTGATTGCTATGTGTGAATGTTAAAAATTAGGATGGGTAAGATAATGTTGGCCTTATAGTATCAGCTACTATTCTATGGTCAGAAAATGTTAAACGAAATGGAATTCTCAAGAACAGAAGATCATGCTGGATATCTTTAGGATCATATCAAGAAGATGTATAGAACCTCTTTGTTCCCCAAGAGATAGTTAGAAATCAGTTTAAACTCATTTATTTTCTTGATATTGTAAAACAAAGTCTACAGGGAATTTCTCATGTTCACAGCTAAAGCTAAAGCTGACATCATCAGCAGGATATAAGACATGGATCTTCTCTGTTCTGGTGTCTTCTAAGATCTCCTCTGGGTGCTGAAGACATGGATGTATACAAATAAATCCCTTAATAACACAAGGTAATTTATCTTGCATTGACAGTTAAAAACAAGTATTTATTTGTGTGCAAGACACACTAACTGAATGATGCGCTTAGCCTCCTTGTTCATCCTGATGGACGTTATACACTTTGACTTGACAGTCAAATGATTCATCTTTGGTTTGTTAAATTATTCTGTACAAAAGTAGGACTTTTGTATTGTTTTATTTGGGATTATATCTCAACAAGACAGAAAGTTGGTGCCACTAAGTTTTGTTCTCTGAACCACTTATCATCTTACTCTTCAGAGTAACATTTAGCCAACATAGAAGAAATCTAAGAAGTGTTACTCCCTCCCTCACCCAAAGTTTTTCAAGTTACTCTCCTTCACCTTTCAGAGAAAATAATCATTTTCATAAAAACCATAATACAGAGAAATTATTCAATATTTAAAACTAAAAAATATTTTTTTTTGTTTTTTCAAGACAGGGTTTCTCTGCAGCTTTAGAGCCTGTCCTGGAGCTAGCTCTTGTAGACCAGGCTGGTCTCGAACTCACAGAGATCCGCCTGCCTCTGCCTCCCGAGTGCTGAGATTAAAGGCGTGCGCCACCACTGCCCGGCTAAAAAATATTTTAAATTAAAAAATATAGAAATGATTACTTTTTATAATCCATTTTTGACTCATAGCATTTCATATGTAACTAAATAATTTTTATACTTTCTTTTCTTTATCCAATTTTAGATTAATGTTACTGATCCAGTCCTTTTTTTTAAGCCCTAGAATTTTCTATATGCAGATTCAAAGCCTTGGCTGTAAGAATATTTTGCTGTTGTTGTTGTTGCTGGATATTGCGAACATTTCCCTTTTTACTTTTTTATTGAGACTATAGAAATTTAAATGCTAAGTTGAAACTCAGATGAAAAGTTTCATGTCTTGTTCAGTTATAACAGAAACACAAAACATAGCATGATGAAATTTGACTTTCCATATAATTTTCTTTATAAGGATATAATTTTTTATCATTTACTTATTTCTGAATCATCTTTTTTATTAGAAGTGTCCATTGACAGTAATAAAGCTTGAAGAACAAAATACTACCTATATTTAAGTAAGCAGGGGGGTTATTATATATTGTAAAGAAACGAACTGCAGAACATGCAGTTTGGGTCTTTGAGTCATCTGCTATTTCCCACTATTGACCTCAGCAGGTGTGAGGAAGTATAGTAGGTGTTGAAGGACACACAGTCAGAGAAAGGAAAAAATATCAAAATCAAGGACAATAGGTGACAATCACTTAGATTCATCATGATGTGATTTACAACATCAGGAAATTCTGGATTCTCCTGTCTTTTCCTTTCTTTGTGAAATTCATGAGCAGAGAATGGGATTGAATCAGCCACAGGAATGTAGAAAATAATGTAATAAAATAGTAAGGCATTTGATTTTCTACATGCAGTAGCAAAGGAAGGAGCTTGCTATTTTTTTGTTGTTGTTGTTTTTTTCAGTGTCCAAATGTTATTTCATTGTTTCCCATTATTTCCCTTTGGGAGTTTCTTTGAAGAAACATGGAGTCCTTGCTTTGGTTTTCATCGTATGTGTTAGGAGCTACATTTACATTTTCAATAGTTTCCTGTGTGTGTGCATGTGAATACATATGTATGAGAGGGTATACTTAATGAAGGGATGCATGTGCATGTATGTGTGCTTTTGTGTGGAGGCCAGAACACAATCTCACATATCAGTCTTCAAGTGCCAACCACCATTTTGGAGACAGTGTCTCTCATTAGCCTGGATCTCACCAAGTAGGTTAGACTGTTTTGCCAGTGAGTCTAGAGATCTACCTGTCTCTGCTTACCCAGTGCTGCAATTACAAGTGCACACAGCCCACATGGGACTTCTTAAAATAATATAGAACATTTTGTTTTACCGTTTTGCAAATATATAATAGATTGTGAGTATATTCACACCCATCTTTTCTCCTTCCTGTTACTGCTGAATCCTTTTTCTTCCCTCTCATCTCTCTCTCTCTCTCTCTCTCTCTCTCTCTCTCTCTCTCTCTCTCTCTCTCACACACACACACACACACACACACACACACTGACACATGCACATGTGCACACACACAGAGTGTGAGTATGTGTGTGTGTGTGTTTAGATCTTGCTGCTGTGAGATCATGAGGGCAGTGCCTATGTCATTGTCAGAAGCCAGCATTTCATGGCACTCCTCTGCAGCTCTTAGATTCTTTCTGACCCATCTTCCACTACCTGAGCCTTGCAGCGATGATTACAGATATTCCATTTAGTGTCAAGTACTTCCTAGTTGTGTATTCTCAACACAATGGCCAGTTATAAGACTCTGCATTAACTGTTGGCTCCCCAGACAGAGAAACTGCCCTGATCAAGACTGAAAGACACTTTGTCCTATGGGTATAAACATGAATGTTTAGATGGCAGCTTGACATTTAACAAAACATTTAACAAAACAACAAAAGTGGCTGTGGGTCTTCTGACCCCTTGGGTCTATAGCCTCCTAAGTCATGAACTTTTAACCAGTTATATAATGCCAGGCCTATATTCTCTCCTGCAGAGTGGACCTCAGTCCAACCAGAAAGTAGTTGATTGATCCCCAAATAGTACTTTTGCTATTGTTCCTTCAAGAATATCTTGCCTGAGCGGTTGCTATTGCAGTTTTTAGGATTGATAAGTGGGTAACGCCGTTGATTGTTCTCCCCTGGCAGCCAGCACTTTTAGGTCTGTGAAAGCTGGACAACAAAAAGGAGTTTCCACTCTGTGAGTTCGAGGCCAGCCTGGTCTACAAGAGCTAGTTCCAGGACAGGCTCTAAAAAAGCTGCAGAGAAACCCTGTCTCGAAAAACCAAAAAAAAAAAAAAGAAAAAAAAATGGAGTTTCCAGGTCAGTTCTAACTTCATTTCTCTGTATTTACAACAAGAATGTGTGGTGTCATCAACTATAAAATCTCACCATTAGTAAAAACTTTAGATAGAATTGCAACTATCTATTCCATGAAAAAAGAGTCATTGAAACCAAATTACACATGATAGAAATAATAGTAACAAGAGCAGAGCAGAGGAACAATGGCAAGATAATGAAGATGTATTGACATCTGGTCCTGGAACTGTGCTTTCTGCTTCAGGTTGAACAGCACTGAAACTGCTTTTCTAAGAAGTAAAGTTTGTTCATAAAATTAAGAGGCAGAGTGATGGCTCACCATCTATTACAAAGAAGCTCGTTTCCTAACTTGTTATTCACCATTTCATAGGACATGCTTACATTTCCCATTTCAGTTACCTTTGTTACTCTAGTATCAAGCATTCACTATTTCCTCCCATTTATCCTACAGTTCCATGGCATTTCTCTGAAGAACAATGAAAGTAGTCAAAGACTCCTAGTTCTTAAACACTGTGGCTTAACAACCAGACTACTGCCCAAATCTAGAACAAGTAAATAAATAGGATGATAGTGTCCACAGTAACTGATAAGTAAAGACATGGATGGTCTCATGGCAAAGAACAAAGTTAGAATATATTCTTTAGAACCGGGTTCACTCCTGAATATACTTCCAATTATTTATTTTACTGTTTTTAAAATAACCACTCAGAGACTCAAAATGTGGCCTATTTAGATCCACAACCATTTTAACTGTTTGCAAAAGGAGGTGAAAAATTATAATACAATAGTGAAAATAACAAAAATATGCAGTGTATGGGTGACTTACTGGGTTGCCATATGAATCAAATTCAATAATGTAAACCTCTAAACCTTACAACCTAAATAACTATTACTTAACAAAAAATAACCAAGGAATCTCCGTGTTCTCTTCTACACAGAGGTAAAAGAGGAATGCGTATGGACTTTGCTGGAAAGAATTACAACAACTCAGCTCTGATCAGTACTGTGAAGACAGAATGGAGAAAACATATAGAACCTAGCCTAATAAAATGGGATTGTGCGCTATCTCAGTTTGCTTTCCGTATAGCTGCAGAAAGCTCCTGCTTTGATATCTGTCTGGACACACACAATACTTCCTACTGCATGACAAATGCCTGGAGTGGGAAGCAGGAAGGAGTAGGTCTGGCCAAGAATAAGACTCCACTACATTTTATAAGATGCGTGGGGGTTGGAGAGCAGGCAGGTGGAGGGATCTGGTTTCAGAAACCTTCATTTTCCTGAACTGATGGGACACAGCCTCTCTTTGTGGTTCCATTTGCTACAGATCAAGAGTTTATAATGAGAAGGTTTCTGGTTGAGCAGATACCCATACTGGGGAAGATTTACTAACTTAAAGTTTAAGGTATTGCATAGCCAGGAAGCTATGTTTGGTCTTGACCTGCTTTACAAGAGATACTTATTTGATTTATTCAATCATAGTGATTCTTCAGGTCAGTGGAGTTTCTTGTACTATGATTTTTTTCTACTAACAACCAGAGCGCATTTATTTCAACTCAATTAACTAAGGGTCTAGGAAAGATTAATTCAGCATTTAATCATGATTGTAAGTTCAGGAACTCTCCTTTATCTCTCTCTCTCTCTCTCTCTCTCTCTCTCTCTCTCTCTCTCTCTCTCTCTCTCTCTCTCTCTCTCTTTCTCTCTGTCTCTCATGTGTGTTTATATGTGTGTGCGTGTGTTTTGTTGGAGATCTGACCAAGAGTCTTATATAAACTAGTATAGAACTCTACTGCTAAGCTACATTTTCAGTTCAGAAAGAACCACTAACATTCATTCTTAGTTTTCAAATTCTAATCATACCAGCATCATAAGGAACCCTGAAGACTACAAACTGTTTGCAGAAACATAACCTAATTTTATTTGCCCTATATGTGTAAAGTAGATACATTTGAACGTGCCAGTGCCAGAGGAAGAAAATGAGCAACTCAGTGCTCCCATGCCTTAGTCAGGCTGTGGTGCTGAGGAGAGGGTCAGTCTCAGATCCTTAGCTTCTTTACTTCCAAGATCTGTGAAATCAAGAAACTGTGGGTCATTACACAGTGTCAGTGAGGGTTCGAATATGCAATGTAAAGTAATAAATGTGGATAAAATGTCAAAATATTTAGACCAAATTGCTCCCTTTGGTGTCTGTCATTTCTGCCAGGAGAGCACTGAGGCCAGGAAACTAGTCTCTCAGTGGGAATTATAGAAAGAAACCACTTGAATCACAGCTTAGACATTCAACCCAACCAGACTAGTCTTCAAGAGCTGACTTCTAACCACAGCTTGCAGAGTCAACATGAAGACATCAATAAATCACATTTATCAAATGTCTCTTTAAAATTACATTGGCATTTTGCCTTGTGAGTACATGATTTTATGGCTCTTAGACTTAAAGATGGTAACAAACAACAAAATGGTCAGAACTATGTGGGAGACAAAGTACTATGTCTGTGTAATTAAATTTTACTAGGAAAATTTGGAGAAAATTATTGTGATTTCAAGTTTCCAGAGGACACTTCATATTTTTGTAGGAAATATTTACTGGTCTAATATTATGACTTATCTGGATATGGGTCTTTTTGACAGTGTATATGACATGTGTATTAAAATTATTAGAGGGGTGATAAGTAATCTTTTATCTTCCTCATGTTTTTCATATGTAGATATCTTTTGAACATTTATTGGCCATGGTTTAATAATTATCAATTCATGATATTGAACATTTGTATCTGGCCATTATTTATAGACTGATTGCTAACTGATGTACAGTAGAAAGGTTATAGTTTTATTGAAATAAAATTTTGAAAGTAGGCATGGATCCTTGGACCATGGTTTTATAAAATTTTAATAAATAGTTCTAGGATGATTGAATCAATAAAAGGGGTTTATCTCTGGGCCTGTTTTCCTTTCACAGAAAGAGAAGATAAGAACACTTGTAATCATGAGGAAACTTAGAATCAGCCCTTGCATTAACCCTTGCCTGAAAGCAAAAGCTTCCTCAAAGTGATAGGCATAAAACATTAACTTTCTTCAGCACATCCTGTTTTATTACTTTAATTCATTTTAGATGAAAGTCTTCCTAAAATGCTATTCATGGTGTCCTGTTTTTAAATTGACAGAATCCACTAGTGTAAATCACGCTAGTAAAAGCTGGTATTTATGGTCTTCCTCTGTTCTCAGAGCAATAGTGTCACTAATTCCCTCCTGTTTTCAGGAAAATAAAGCACCGATAGGGAGAGCAACATTCAAAAGTCAAGCATCGTGGCATAGAAATGCAAAGGTTTGAATTCAAGCATTTAGTCTCCAGAATTCCTGTGCTTAGCCCTAATGCAGTACCACTAGGGGCACGAAATGATTATGATCACCAGTTCTGACAAGCTTCCTGGCATGATGTCTTAATTATATAATAGTTCACTGAGATGGCTTACAAAACGTACATAAGATCATTTATCTTCCTGTTTATAAGCTGATGTTAATGTGTTAAATATTGTTAGCATTTTGAGAGGAGAGGGTTTTAATACCACATGTAATTTAGCTAGTCTGTGGTTAGCTTTACACTGGTATATCATTTTTAGATGTTCATGCTTTATCGCTTTCTGAAGTGGATGGAAATTATATTCTCTTACTTGTATCTCCAAAACATATCACCTCACAGCAAAAGACATGCTGCTGACATCTCACTGACAGGGGGAATGGTCCGTGTGAGCGATAGCAGGCCCGGCCCTCTTCCCGGACTTCGCCTTTTATCTTCTGGGTGCCACCTCACCTACCTTCTATAGCCTTGCTGGGCAAATTTTAAAATGACAATTCTGTCAACCTTTTCATGTGATGAGGACATCCAGAGTGCTACAGTTGCCAAATACAGAAAATGTCATATGCCACAGTCCCAAAGTCATTTCTGTTCTGACTCAGCTGTGACCAAGGACACACACAGAGGCACGTGAGAGCCTTGACACTTGTCCTGAGAAGATACACACTTTCTAAAGAAAGAAAACTATTTTGAAACTTCTGGATGTGACAGCCTTTCTTGTTCACACTCAGTAAACACATTAGTTGGATTCTTTTGATTATCAATTCGCAGTTCATTTTCCGGTAGTACAGGTATTGATGCTGTTTTTAGCATTAAAAGAAAGTCTGTAGGCAAATGTGGAATTTAGTATATCATAGGTCTTATGATTACACGGCTGTGGATGATATCCTTGTAACTACTATAATTAATAAAATTTCAACTGGCTATTTTTTCTGTCTGGCTTCAAGAAGAGGTCCTTTGAAAAATAATGAAGTGCAGACTTGGATCATACTACAGACGAATCATATTTCACATTATTGAATTCTCAGACTGAAGAGCTCATAGGACACACGAGGCCACCATCATGAGTTTTCAGACACCTTGAGCCAAGCACTAACAATGTATAATCCTCATTTTGATTTTTTTCTTTCCCTAAGGGGCAATGTTTATTTCTCATATAGAAAAAAAAAACAGGAACGATATCAGTAAAAACTATCATGGTACTGATATAAAACCATCAGCAAGTCTGAATATGTGGTTGTCTATTGCTCTATGTGCTAAGTTGAGGTACAAAAGAACAACCATTTTTGAAAGGTGAGGCAGAAGTAATTTCATACCATACAAATGCAGCAACTTGCTTCTATTTCTTTTATTCTGACTATGAAATAGGAAAGTGGAGATAGAAAATACAATTAGCTAATATGACTTTTTTCATGTTTATTTCAACACAATACTCTATAGGAATGATGTGTAGCTCTTATGAGCTCCTGAATGGCTGTTCTAGTATTTTACCTTCAGCCTGAGCAGGTTACTTTCCTCGTGACTCAGTTTCTCCACCACTAGAATGGAAATAATACAAGTACCTATTACATTGCCACTTCAAATGTTTAAGATGATGCTTAATAAAGACTGTTGTTTGTAATAATGAATCCTGAAATTAAACCGTGGAAGAAAGTTAATGGGGGATACAGATTTCTGCCTTCTGAGAGATATTTTTGACCTAGAGTTTAGGATGGTATTTTGAGATTGCTGTGTTAAGCAGAGCTCATGTGGCTGTTGGGTGACAATATCGTCAGAGACACTGAAACATTTCACATGGTGAGCTGAAGGAGAGCCAAGACCTCCAGCGAGCTCTAAAGATAGACCATCAGCCCGCACAGAACTTGTCTCGTGCTTGCTTACGATCAGGCATAATATGATACATTCAGTAAGCCTTTTATAGGATAAGTAGAGTGTATGAGAACATGGTCATGAGGCTGTAGTCCATATAAAACCTTGGGTGTCTGACTCTATATTATGCCAATTCTGGTCACGAGATCCCAACTTTTTCTTCTACTCCCTAGAGAGGGGATTGAAGCTGTGTTAAGTTCAAGAAGTACATAGCCACCACATTTTCATTTGAGCCGGGTGAGAGAGTTGTTTCCAGTGTGGCAGTGTGGAATGGAATGCATAAGATAGTAGCTCTTGGTCAAGAGACTGACCAAAACACAGGGAGGGAAGGTAAACACTGAGCAGAATGTTCAGGCCAGGGGACCATTAACATTCTCAAATCCTTTCTGAAAGAACAGAGGGCTATGGACAAATAAAATCAGCCAATGAAAAGCGGGCCACTTTCAGGGTACTTTGAGCTCCTGGACCTGAAGGGGAAAGTCCTCGGCATCTGTTTTACCATGTTATTAAGACGAGCAGTGGTCATGCAAACACTCTTAAGCTTCTTGCATAAAGCGTGTTTGTTCTGACACTTCCGCAACTCCAACTTATTATATTACTCTTGGTTGAGTCAAAGTGATGGAACATAGCTGGGAAAGAAATACACAATCTGACTAACTGGTTTTATTTCAAACTCAGTCTTTTCAAACAGGCAGGCATCGCTGCTCTATAGTCCTGAAGCAGTGCCCCAAAGTGCTCTCTTGCCTTTGTGCCCTCTCCTGGTCCTTTCTGTTTGTCTGCTGGCCAGATGTTGTACTGTCCAAAGAAACATGCAGCCCTTTGCCAGAACACCATCTTCTCCCTCAGCAAGCTGGAGACCTGTGCACACCTCTCCTGCCACCTCTCCAGTCTCTGCTTTGTCTGCTTGCTCTGTCCCAGGCTTAGCTCCTACATCCTTGCCCTTCTCTCCTACATTAGCCTAGTATTTCTTTCTATTGGATATTACTCCCCACACTGAATTATATTCCTAAAACTGTGTGCAGCCCTCAAACAACAATATATTGACCATTATTTTTCTGTCCTATCAAGACATCTTGAAGGAGTTAATCTTCTCTGCATCTCACTCCAGAAAACCTGCTCTTCCAGCCCTCTAGAAGAGGTTCCACCAAGTTCAACAGTGATGAATTCCATGGTGCCTGCCCCCAAGTTACACTGGCTGTGGGAGGACACTGCTTTTGTCCTCACAAACTCTCCTTGGTGTCTTCCACCTCAGAGTCCACATCACCTCCACTTCCTTTGTCAGCCTGACTTTCTTTCCCACCACTTTCAGTTTGGATGCACACTCTATTCAGTCCTGGGGCAGCTCTTCTTATCTAACTCAGCCTCCAGGAAATACCAATAGTGACTTCATATTCTGAGAAAACTTGTGCTTATAACTCCTTCTCCTTTACTGATAAAAAAATCTGGACTCTATATCTAGTTGTAGAATTAGCAGACACATTGGCATATCATGATTTCAATGTTCTTGGACATTTTTATTAATGTATCTTTTCTGCACATACTATTCCTCGCCCATTCTTATGGATATCTTCATTCATGCAGTTAGAACAAGCCATACCTATCAGGTGGGTTTCCATTTTTCCTCTCATGCCCCACATCAACTCCACTAAGCACCATAGTCAAGGGGCCTTTCCATCTTTATCACTGGGAGGAAATGATATAGGACTAGTGATATTGCTTCATACATATTTGATGGACTATATCAGAGTAACAATTTGGGCCAGGACTTTTGTCTGTGGAAGGATATCATATTTGCTATTTCAAACCTTGTAACTTTTAGCAGGAAATATTCAAGAAATTTGTCTATTTCATCTGCACTGTCAAATGTGTCAAAATGAATTTATATATAATATTTCTTTATTATCCCTTTAGATTCTGGAGTTATTTGTCAGTTCCCTTAATGCTCTAGTTGATAGATTCCATACTCTGGTTTTTCAGTTCAGTCTAGCAAGAACCTTATTAACTTCGTTACCTTCTTCCAGTGACTGTCTTTTTGCTTCATTATATATGAAGTAAAGAGACTGTGCTTTTATTTTCTGGCCACCCAGACCCGAATAATCACACAAAACTATATTAATTACAACATTGTTTGGCCCATGGCTCGGGCATAGTCCTAGCTAGCTGTTACATCTTAAATTAACCCATTTCTATTAATCTGTGTATTACCATGAGGCTGTGGCTTACCAGTAATGTTCTGGTGACCTTCTCCTTCAGTAGCTATATGGCATCACTGACTCTGCCTTCCTTCTCCCTGCATTCAGTTTAGTTTTCCCATCTAGCTCTATTCTGCCCTGCCATGGGTCAAAGCAGCTTCTTTCCTAACCAATAGCAATAAAGCATATTCACTGCAAACAGAGGGGAATCCCACTATATATATATATATATATATATATATATATATATATATATATATATATATATATCTCCTCTGTTATATGTTGTCCCTATTAACTTACTTTGGATTTACCTACTTTTTCTACTTCTGATTTCTCAAGGTAAATCCAGAAAAAGTATTCATTATATTCATTTATTACTGCTATTAAAAACCATGATTAAAGCAGTTTATAAGAGGTAAATTTGTTTGTATTTACAGTCTACTGGGATAAGAGTCTATCAGAAAAATAACCTTGAAAGGTAGCAGCAGGCAGGCCTGGCAGCAGCAGGAACACATTGAGAGCTCATATCTTAAACTGCAATCATGAAGTAGAAAGTGAACTGGGAATGACACATGTCTTGGAAACCTCAAAGCCCACCCCTGGTGATATCCTTCCTCCATGAAAGCCTTCCCAAGCATCACCACTAACTGGGGGTCAGGTTCAGATGCCAGGACCCATGGATTGACATTCTCTTTCAAATCACCACAAAATAATCGCCACTGATTTTTAGAGGTACTCAATGCTTTAGATAGTGGGGTTCATATATATATATATATATATATATATATATATATATATATATATATATCATCCTGAAGGTGGATTATGGCTATTATTATATAGTATATTAAAAATTAAAATAAATCATAATTATGTTTACCCAGTGCACTTAAAAACAAAATTGTAGTTCTAGTACACATTAACATAGGCAGCTTTTTGTGCTTTTTTAAAACAAAAATATTACTAAGAGTTCACATTACTTTGTATTTTGGCAAATTATCAGGCTTTATAAATGACATCTGGATTCTGCTGCAACACTTAATCTGTTGAAATACATTGTTTTGACTGGAGTATAGAATGAAAAGTCAGTCATACATAAATATATAGTTGGAAAAGAAGATTTATTTGGATAACTTTTCAGAAGAATGCAGATTCTCTTATGATATGTGTCAAAATTTAGTAAGTAGTAGTAGCTTTCAAAAGATTAATTGCAATGTGAAATCTGAAACCATAGCTATGTGCTCTCAGAATCACTTGTTAAACTCTACTGGCTGCCAGGATGGGTGGTCCAGGTCTGTAATCCTAGCATTTGGGAGGCGGAGGCAGGAGGATCTGGAGCTCAAGCGTATTCTCGGCTGTAGAGTGAGATCAAGGCCAGCCTGGTCTACACGATACATTATCTACTGGCTTACCTGAAATTTTTACTGGCTAAATATGCATGTGCCATTTGAAGACCACTTCATTCATTTTTAATACATGGTCTTCTGGAGTCTTCTAAACTTCAGTAATCATTTGTTTTCTGTCTGATATGATTTGAAGTAAAAACAACCTGGGGATAAAAATAACATTCATCTCACAATTCTTACCTCCATGCATTAGTTTTGTTAAAGGCAAGTGCTATGCCTTGGCATATGGGTCATGTGACCAGTGCCACTTTGCCATACAAAATACCAATGAAATGTGTGCATCAGGGCTTTTATGTAATGCTTTATCAACAATAGTGCTAAGTAATAGTGGCACTTCCTTCCTTACTGCAATTGTATGACTGTCCATGGTGCAATGATACTACTAGAATTAGATAGTGAGGCAAACCACTGCCCTGGCTTGTGTGAAGACGATCACAGTTTTACTTCCTATTGCCTTTGAACTGTTAGCAAAATACCAGCACAATCAGTTACATAGGGAAAATAACATAGCATAAGTAGCGCGTGCCTGTGGTCTATATAGTTGCACATACATATATAGAGAACAGAGGTTTAGAGATCCTTGTCAAGAGCCTTTTGTATCATTTTCTATCATTTTTGTATACAGGTTTCTTGCCAAATCTGGATCTCACTGATTCTGTTAGACTGGCTGACCAGCAAGTCCTCGTGGCCTGCTTGTTTCCGCTACCCCAGTGCTGGGAATTAGAGGTACACACCACTGGGCCTAGTCTATATGTGTTCCAGAGACTGAATACAGACCGTTACACTTTCATGACAAGCACTTGATCCACTGGTCTGTCTTCCCAGCCCTGCAATTTGCTATTGTTATAATATGTTTCATTAAGGGTCTTGGGTGATCTTCAGATTACTATCCAGTACTGTTTGATAACTCTAGACCCATATCTATCACTATGCACAAAACTCAAGTCCAAATGGAGAAAGCACCTCAACATAAAGTCAGCCCCATGAACCTTATAGAAGAGAAATGGGAAGTAATTTAAAGGCCTCTTAATCTAGTCATCAAAATGACTGAACAAGCCTGAACAAGCCCTCACTCAGTTCCCATCACCACCCAAATTCTTAAGGTGTTTGGTGGGTCTTTGCAGGGACACTCTTTAACTTAAAATGGTCTGCTATGTCTGGTTTTATCAAATTTTACAAGGCCTTCCTTCTTTCTGCTCTGATGTATGTATATCCTTGGATGTTTTACTGGTGTGGTTATCTCCTACTTCTCAATTTCTTTTGTAACAGAAGGCTAATTATGGTCAGAATTGAGAAGCTGAAGCTGTCTAACAGACCTTGTCAGAACAGACAGACCCTCTGCTGCTGTGGAAACAGAGCAGACAGTTTCATTTTGTTCCACTGTGGTAACTGAGCATAAAAGGGTCAACTGATGTGGGAGGGTCTTCAGTTTTAATAAAGAAACTGCCTTGGCCAGCCCTTAGGTGGGTGGAGTAGACAGAACAGGAAGAAGGAAGTGAGGTAGATGGCTCAGTCAGATGCCATACCTCTCCTCAGTTAGTTAGACCACCGTGCCTCTCCTCAGAGAGATGAGAGATACAATGAAGCCAGCCACCAGGTCAGACATGCTGAATCTTTCTTGGTAAGACACCACTCATGGTGCTACACAGATTATTAGAAATAGGTTAAAGCAAGATGTGAGAATTAGACAATAAGAGGCTAGAAATAATGGGCCAGACAGTGTTTAAAAGAATACAGTTTCCGTGTAATTATTTTGGGGCATAAGCTAGCTGGTGGCCGGGAGCCAGGCGGTGGGAAGCCGGCCCACAGCTCATCACTACAGTCAACGCTGGGTTATTGATGAAAGCAAGTGAGTTTAAAATAGAAGAAAAGAGTTCTCTGAATGTTTAGTTCTTAGCTTCCATCAAGTAAAGTTGCAAAATACAGCTGAGGTCATTTTCATGGCTTCTTCTGGGTTTGACTGTGAATATCTGTCATGGCAAGAGGACCTCTGATAGCTAAGACTTTCGCTAATTAGTAAAAGTCATTGAGGTAGAAAAGGGGCAGTTTCTTCAGAGGATAGATTGAAAATTTCAGCTTTATACCACATGAAGAATGATATATCATTATCAAAATATTGTACACACTTATTCCAATTGTAAAATAAATCAACAGTAAAGGCAAAAACATGGCCTTTAGTTTCTTAAAGATTTATTTTTTAATTATGTGTTTGTGTGAGAGGACAGGGGTGGTATGTAGACATGAATTCAGTGACGTTTGAAGACAAGAAAATGGAGCTAGAGTCCCTGGAGGCTGAATCACAGAGAATTGTGACTCATACGGCTTGTATTCTGGGCTCTGAACCCAGGTCCTCTGGAAGTTCATTCACTGGTGTTTTTAACCTCAGCTCTCTCTCCTGCATCAACTTTATTTCATTTTATTTATTTTGAAACATGGTATCACAATGTGACCCTGGCTGGTCTGAGACTCACTATGTAGACAAGGCTGACCTCAAACTCGGAGATTCACCATTCATGCCTCCAGAGTGCTGGAACTAAAGGTGTATGACACAGACATATAGATAGGACACAAAGACAAGTGAAGGAAAGCAGAAGGCTACCTGCAGTTTAGCGCCTAACTTGTTACCAGTAAGACAAAGGTTAGTGGGAATATAGTGCTGTTTAAATGAAATCAGTTTTATATTAAAGACATATGGTGCAGGAAGTATATTTAAAATAAACTTTCTCAAAGGAGATTTGTATTTTCCTCATGCATTATTTTTCTTTGTCTTGTTTATTCTCCTGCTTTCTGAGGGTTTGAGTTTACTGGGGTATTAGAAGTTATTTTAGACAGAGGATGTGATCGAAGGGAACACTCAGAGACAAAAGCAGAAATTTGAAAAATTGGGATGATGGAATATAGAAACACATGAAATGGTGTAAGGGGGAAAGGAATTGACACACTGAGGATAAGTGGACAGTAGAAATATGCAACTATAAGAGGCATGACCAAAAATTTTATAAATATGATGTTTTTTTTGATAAAAAACTAAAATAGAAATGAGAAATCTAACCATTTTCAATGTACTGGCTAGTTTTTATGTCAAGTTGCCACAAGCTAGAGTTATCTGAGAGGAGGGTGCTGCAGCTGAGAAAATGTCTCCACAGGCCTGCAGGACATTTTCTTAGTTAGTGCTTTAGGTAAGAATGCACACTTCATCTTTGGTGGTTTCATTAGTCTGGTGGCTCTGGGTTCTGCAAGAAAGCAGGTTGAACAAACAACAAGGACCAACCCAGTAACTGGCACACTTTCATTGCCTCTGAATCAGCTCCAGCCCCAGGGTTCCTTTTTGAGTACCTGCCTTGACTTCCTTGGATGACAAAGAATGATGCAGATGTGTAAGTCAAATAAACTCTTTCCTTCCAAACTTGCTTTTGGTTATGGTGTTTTGTCATAACAACCATAACCCTAACTAAGATATTTAGAAAATAAATCTTGAAGAAAAGCCTTAAAAAGTAGAGCAATTGTGTTAAATCACGGACAGGGAACAATCTTGCCATAGGTATATCAAAGACTGACACAAGATGGGATCATAAGGAAGCTTAAGCATCTCAGAGAGCGGAAGAGCTGCAATGTAGCAGCTTTAGACACCACCTGTTGCTAACTCAGTATCACAGCTGTGCAATGGGATTAGGGGCCACTCTTCCCAGCTAACAACCATGAGAACAGCTTAAGAAGAAAGGAGCAGGGTAGTTTTGGATATACAACCATCTCTTATTTCCCAGTTTCCGAGAGGCTTGATGCTTTCCAGGTATCTTCTAAAAGGATCCACAGAAAGGCCAAATGAAACACAGTGGGTGAACAAAGAAGCAGTCAAGTCTGGGTGTTCCTAAGCATCCTTCATAAATAACAGACCCAGGCAGGAATAAATCCTCAAGACATACTTTACTGACTTCTGTCTAAAGAACAAAATGGAAGGAATTAAGTAAATTAGTCAAAGAAACTTTGAATATCAATTTTATGAAACATTACAAGTAAGTTCGATTCCACTACTAGATACAAAGAGGTGAAAGACGTAAACTACATGGCAGAGATGTATGCTGAATATTAAGAAATGCGAGGACAGGTGACAATTATGGAATACCTTAATCCAAGCTTTCCCCTCCTCCAAGCCATTCTTTTTCCTCTTTCCTCCCTTCCTCTTTCTTCCTCATTTCCAGGGTACCATAGGTTCCTACACTTTCTCTTTAAAAATTCATTTGTTAGTTCTTTCAAGATGATTTCATCTGGTATAGATAAGCTAATTCTAGACTAGATTCCAGATTTCAAAAATAGCTTCATAATATAAAAAAGTTTTATCAAAAAAACCAAAGAATTTCAGCTACACAGACAAATATACACTATCATTGATGGAGGAGGGTCTTCTATCAATCTGTTGATTTCATTGGTTAATTAATAAAGAAAACTGCTTGGCCTGATAGGTTAGAACATAAGTGGGTGGAGTAGACAGAACAGAATACTGGGAAGAAGGGAAGTGAGTCAGATGCAATGAAGCTCCGACCCAAGATGGACGTAGGCTAGAATCTTCCCGGTAAGCCACCCCTCGTGGTGCTACACACATTACTAAATATGGGTTCATCAAAATGTGAGAGTTAGCCAGTAAGAGGCTGAAGCTAATGGGCCAAGCAGTGTTTAAATGAATACAGTTTCCGTGTAATTATTTTGGGTGTAAAGCTAGCTAGCCGGGTGGTGGGACACAGTCCACCATTCCATCAACGTATCATCCCCTTCAAATAACTATATATACATATATATATGTGTGTATATATATATACACATATATATATGTGTGTGTGTGTGTATGACAATATGAAAAACAATTGTTTAAATATTTCACTACAAAGATATTCTCTATATGTTATTGTAATGAGCTGTGGGCTGCATTCCCGCCGCCCTGCTTTCGGCCTCCTGACTAGCTTATACCCTGAAATAACAACACACAAACTGTATTCTATTAAATACTGCCTGGCCCATTATTTTCAGCCTCTTACTCACATCTTGACTAACCCATATCGAATAATGTATGTAACACCACAAAGGGTGTCTTACCGGGAAAGATTCAGCACATCTGACCTGGTGGCTGGCTTCATCGCATCTGGCATCTCTCTGAGGAGAGGCACAGCGGTCTGCCTAACTTAGGAGAGGCGTAGCATCTGACTGATCCTTCTACCTCACTTCCTCTTCCTGTTCTGTCTACTCCACCCACCTAAGGGGCGGTCTATCAAATGGGCCAGGCAGTTTCTTTATTAGCCAATGAAATCAACTCAAACAGAAGACTCTCCCACATCATTTCCCCTTTTTCTGTTTAAACAATAAAAGAAAGGCTTTAACTTTAACATAGTAAAATTACATATAACAAAATAGTTATCAAGTAAGAATTAGTTACAATATTATATCCATTTTATCTTTTATCATAACAAAGGAAAACTTTAACTATCTATCCATTCTTCAACTCCATCAAAGACTCCAGAAAGATATAATACTACCTAAGTAAACAAGAAATAATCAAATTCCAAACTCTAGAAATCACAGAGACATCTTGCTACCTGGACAGTCACCCAAAGTTCTTTTGTACTGTTGGGGCATCCGTCTTCGGCCTACAGGCCCATAAGTATCCAGCAGACATTTCTATGCAGCAGAAAATTTCGAAGGCAATTCAGTCCCTATCTGCTGTGTCCTTCAGAATGTCTCGCAGACTCTTTCTTGAATCAGGAAACCCCAAAAGATCATCTCACATTTAGACAAGTTCAGCAGTTCTCTCTCTGTGGGTTCTTTGTGCCCAGTCAATGCATCCGTCCAGGCAAGAGCAGTTTCTTGCCCAAATGGCTATCAAACTCAATATGGAGCTTCTTCAATGCCCATCTTCCTTTTGAAGTAGTTTGGTGCTGCCAGGAGCAGACGTGTCTCATTGTCATGAAAAACCCTAAGTTATTAAGACATTTAAAATGCAATATTCTGTAGTCTTTGGAAGATATGAAGTATGCCTATCTAACTGAAATATATCTCTATATATCTAGAAAATCTAACATAACTACAAGCTTGACTATTATCAATGATTATCCATTAACAACCTATATTTCCTAATTATACATTACATTTTAAAATGAACTACACATTCACAATACCTTAATCATTATTAGAAATACATATACATATAACAAAATTGTATCACTAAAGCAAAATCCATATTAATGCAAATTATTCATATCTATATCATATCCCCCTTTAAATGTAAAAGAACATTTATAAACAATATTTGGGAATATGGGCGCAGTTATTTCTCTCCAAACTGCTTCCTGCTGAATGGGGACGCTGTTAATCAGATCTTTCATGGTGTAACCTGTGTGCCAGGTTCATCTCAGTCATCAGTTGAGCGAAGTAATTTTTTGAGGGTGTTCATAGCAACCTTTTAGGAGGTCGTGGTCTATCATACCATATTGGGATAGAAGCAATCCAATGGGTCTCATTTTCTGTAAAAATAAAAGAAGAATCTCTTTTCCAAAGTATCATATCCTTAGATCCAAATTCTGAAGTCAAGGTATTTCCAAGATATCTTTCTTGGATTAGTTCAGCAGCATTTATAAACAAGTATCTTTTAGCAGCTGTTGCTCCTTCCTCAGCATTCAAACAATTCAAAGAGAGCATAATAGTATATAGTATCAAGATTCTCTGTGTATTTTCCATCTTTGTGCAGCTTTATTTTAACCTCTATTTCGTTTATTTTTACTTTTATTTTTTGAGACAGGTTCTCTGTATATCTTTGTCCTGGAATAACTCTGTAGACCAGGCTGTCCTTGAACTCTCAGAAATCCGTCTGTCTCTGCCTCCCCAGTGCTGGGGTTAAAGGTGTGTGCTACAACACCTTGAACTCACAGAGATCTTTCCGTCTCTGCCTCCCAGGCATTCAGATTAAAGGTGTGTCCTGCCACACTTTGAAGTCACAGAGGTCAATCTACCTCTGCCTCCCAAGTGTTGGGATTAAAGGTGTATACCACAACAAACTACTTCCTTTTTCTTTCTTTCTCTTTTTTTTTTTTAACTGTAAGAACTTTAACTTTTAGCCTGCATGTATTTTTAACTCACTGCAAACCATTTAGAGGTTTTCTTTGTCTTTGAATCTCTCTTTACTGTATATCTCTCTTTTTCTGACCACACGAGTCTTTAATTTACCAAGCAATATAGGTAGGATTAAAGCCGTGGCTTTGACAGCTAGATCCAGCCCATTCCTTAGCTTTCCTGCCTCATGGCAGAGGTACCGGCTATAGCCTTGTTTCTCACCACAACTCTGTGGCGGTTCAAGGTCCCTGCCAGCAAGCAAGCTGCAACAGTGTTAAACAACACTCAAAAGCTCCATAGTCAGGACCGCCTGCTTGAAAGAGTCAGAGTTTGCCCTGGTGGGACGGCCCAGAAAGCTGGCATTTTAAAATGGCACAGCTTTTTTCCTGCTACGGCTGAAAACCGAAAAACAAACATTCAGCTTTTCATCAACACCATTTAAGTGTTTCATGGCAGGACCTCTTAAAAGAGCTGCAAGATTTTGCAGCTAAAGCTGAGTCAGGAAGCCTCTCTTAAATGAGAGTGCTTTCTTACCTCTAGCAAGCAAAGCCAAACCTGAGAAATAACTGCTACCAAGAAAACATGCTTTACTCTATTCTTTCCCAAGCTTTCTCAGGCTTTCTGTGGATTCAATTATCCACGTGGGCGCCATTCTGTAATGAGCTGTGGGCTGCATTCCCGCCGCCCTGCTTACGGCCTCCTGACTAGCTTATACCCTGAAATAACAACACACAAACTGTATTCTATTAAATACTGCCTGGCCCATTATTTTCAGCCTCTTACTCACATCTTGACTAACCCATATCGAATAATGTATGTAACACCACAAAGGGTGTCTTACCGGGAAAGATTCAGCACATCTGACCTGGTGGCTGGCTTCATCGCATCTGGCATCTCTCTGAGGAGAGGCACAGCGGTCTGCCTAACTTAGGAGAGGCGTAGCATCTGACTGATCCTTCTACCTCACTTCCTCTTCCTGTTCTGTCTACTCCACCCACCTAAGGGGCGGTCTATCAAATGGGCCAGGCAGTTTCTTTATTAGCCAATGAAATCAACTCAAACAGAAGACTCTCCCACATCATGTTATAGTCTGAGATTTACATAAGAGCTTTTGATAAAACATACCAGTGAAAACCTTTTTTAGGTAATTAAGGTCATTGGTAATCATTGTCCCGTTTATTCTGGTAGCTGATGGACATGAGGTTGGCAATATTTATTTTTATGTATTCCCCTCGAGCAAACAAGTGAAGGTCTCCTCATATAAGAAGGTCTGGGCACTTCATGGTCTTGACCTCTGAGTGTTAGTCATTCTGTTTCTCGGGACTACTTTGCTACTTTGGTCAAGCTCATAGCTTGTAGCCAACAGCTTCATGGTAAACATCCATCTTTTCTGGCACTCCTCTCAATTCAGATATCAGAAAGTTGGGTGGCACTCTGTAATAATTGTCTAAATTTACTTTTTTTTTATAACCCATAAAACAATTTCCCCTAAATTATTGCCTTTCAGCCTTTCCGACACTCACTGACGTTGTCAAGGAGTGCTATAATTTCCTGAGAAAGAAAATAAACTCTAATAAGTAAAGGAGACTACAGTTAAGAGTAACAATGACAAAATCATCAACACAAGAGCCCAAGTTTTCCAAGATGTTCTTTCTAGTCCAGTTTTTTCGTTTCAGCTAGATGGCTTTTCTAGCCATGTCTCCACAGTCTATCACCTCTTTCTCTATTCTTTGAAATATAACTTTCTATATAACTTTGTCACAGATACAGAGGAAAGGATTATGATAACAACTTAGCCTACTAAAACGTGAAACAGCAACTTCATGGGGCCCATCTGATGTGAGACAAGGGAATGGGATTCTTGGTCTTTTTATTCCACAGAGTAATCATGTGTCCTTGAACAAATAAAACAACCTGTCTGGCACTCAACTTCCTTATCTTGAAAGAAAGAGAAAGGAGAGGGAGGGAGGAAAGAAGGGAGGGAGGGAGGGAGGGAGGGAGGGAGGGAGGGAGGGAGGATGAAGGGAGGGATGAGGGAGGGAGGGAGGTAAGCAGGAATGAAGGACTGAATAAGATTCCTCCTACACAAAAAGCTCTGAAACATGAGGAAAAGTCTGCATTCTTTTTTTTTTTTCTTAAGTCGCTATGTTGCTTCTTCTTAGAACTGTTGGAAAGAGTCCCCAATAGCAATATCATGGCTGCCAATTCTTTAACAGTTTGGACAGTTTAGCACTAACTTGAATCCACCTGTGGGAATAGATTTGGAAGGAATACAGCAGCTCAGTTTGCTCTCTTTGTATTTTCAAAACCACTAAGGGAAGCCTGGTTGAAACGGGTTCTGGAATAGCACAGAATACTCCTTCAAACTTCACAAGAAAGATAATTCTGTGACATATTAATGAACTTTGATCATATTCCTATTTTCCTAGTGCATTGTTTTGCAATTCAGTTATGTTGGCACACGACAAAAAAAATCAATATGGTTACAATCATCTTAATGAAGACACTTCAACATAGGACACAGGTGCAGTCTATTTGAACATAGCTAGCACACTTTATTTTATATGATTGATGAATTGCCAGCTCAATTACACTGACATCAGTACAGCTGGCTGACTAATCTGCCTTTTCTAACTCCTGGGAGTTATGTTTCCGCTGTTATCTTCATCATCAGCACTCGAGGTTAGCTTCAGGAATTTCCAAAGGGACATTGTCACTCACAGTCAGCAACACCCAGTCCATACCGCTGTGTCCTCTTGAGTCCTCTTTTGCTTTCCTTTATCATTTACAGGTGATTCTGAGGGCCTCACATCTCAGCAGCATCCATAACCGCTGCCCACATATGTATATCTGGGTCTACCAGACATACCTGTGGTTAGCCTCTTTTTTTTTTAATTTCTGTATAAAGCCAAGTCAAGTAGTTCAACAGGCTAGATGTTAAGGTTCACTTCTTTCCTTCCAGAAAACATCCTGCCATCCAAACATGTAATTAATGTAGGCAGAAGCTTGTATTCCGGAAAAACTATGCTCTATTTCAGGAAGAGTCTGTTGGTAAAGTCAGTAGCACACCCACCTAGTTGCCACCACGTTTCACTAACGGAAGGCATTTTTTCTTATTCTCTGAACATGTAAGGTCAAGTCTAGTCATTGTTTCTATATACATTATTTGGGTCCAAGATTCATCCATCTCAAAATCAATCTCAAATTGTCTAATGAATGCAATCCTCTGAAGAATGCTGGAAGATTTGTGTCAGTTTTCATGGTATGAAGAACTTCCAGTGCCCTTTCCAGAGTGATTTAGTTCCTCTGCTTTAGTATTCCATATTGTAATCTGTGAAATATAATATGTATCTCTTACATTATAGGAATCAGAAGTCAAATGTCTGCAATACATCTTAAGCCTTAAGAAAACATTTTCTATGAATATATAATGGTTTCTCACTAATTCACCATTTATAATTCATTGATTCTGATAGTAATTTTTTCTGATATTTAAATTAAATATTTAGAAATGTAAGTTTCCGAGTGTTTTATTTAAAGAAATATCATGGAACTGGTGAGACTGCTCAGTTGGTAGAGGTGTAGCTGTTAAATGTGACACCTATGCCTGATTCCATAGAACTACATGGTAGAAGGAGACAACCTACTTCTGTAGGTTGTCCTTTGACCTCCACATGCACAGAGCAACATGCATGCATACACAAGTACAAACACATACAATAAATAAATTGAAATGCAATTTAAAGTTAGATTTAAAATGTGATGGCTATATCTACAACAAAACTCTTCTTGAAGATTATCTGTGAAATTTATGGAAAAGCAACATAGATTGCCAACCAGAAATCAGTGAGAAATGTTTCTTCTGTTTTAATGGGGAATATTCATTGATACCTAAGAAAAATTCTGTCTATTATGGCAGTAAAACCACGACTGTTTTTACCAAGCTACTTTTCAAAACTAATTACTGGCATACAAATAAATGCTCCTCCCTCCCATTTACCCAGATCCAAATGGATATACTTTTCCAGAATTTTACAGAATGCATAAGTAGGAAGAAAAGAATTACAACTATTTGCATTCACTTCCTTAATTTTAGGAGTGCCTTAGCATTACTAAGGAATTCTGTTTACCACTATGACTCCAAAGGGCAGGAAACCCAGGAGCAGGTAAACTCCCGGGTTTAATTGGAAACTCTCCTGTATACCCCATTTTAAGAAATTCAGACAGTTTTTGTTACAGTAATCTTTCTTGGTAATCCTTTGAAGAATCAGGGGAAATGAAGAATGTGCTGTGCTGATTTTTCTTACCATCTGTGACTATACACACCCCTAGACCATGAAAAACATAACTGCAAGGAACATTCTGGATCATACCAAATCCTTCCTACCTACTTCAAGGAGTTAAAGCTCATCAAAAAGGTCCTGGGAGACAACAGAACATCTAATATAACTCAGCTATAGTTTTTTTCACCAAGACCAACTTTAAGCAGACTGGTTTTCAGAAAATGGACAGAACTTGTCACCTGCAAGCAGAAGTTAAGGGACAAGCTTCCAAACCTTTCATCTGAGTCTAGTTACAAAAATCATGGTGGGGGCTAATGAGATCTGAAATTCTCCTGGTCCTGCAGAAATCTCTAGGGCATGCCTACATGAATATCACTAAAGACACTTCATTGAGATGAAAGCATACTCTCATGGTCCTGCAGAAACCTCTTGGGCATGTCTGCACGAACATCATCACAGACACCTCACTGAGATGGAAGGATGATTAGCACCAGGGGACAAGGGAAGGATCTGCGTGGTGGACACACCATTCCAAAGGCCAGACTCCTCAGAAAATGCTGCTTCTGCTTTTTTTCTGTAAACACAGCCCAGACAGCTCTTCTTCCTCCTCTTTTGATTTTTCATCGAGACAAAGAAATTTTCATTTTGCTGTAGCTTCATTTCACACTTTAGATATCAAAAAATTCATGGTACATTCAATTAAATTTATATTGTTTAATCCTAGTTTTCTGAATTTATCTAATTTATTATCTGAATTAATTATATAATGTCAAAACAACAGTGTGTGTGTGTGTGTGTGTGTATGTGTTCAGTTCTTTTGGATATATCTTTGACGTGCTATTACTGAATCATATGGTGGTTCTATTTTAGTTATTTATCAAAATTTCATTTTTTATAAACAAAGTACTCTAACATTAACAAAAAAATATATGGTGGTTCCCTGTAAATGGAGACTTTTCCCCATCTACCCCAGTTCCACTGTACCGGTTTTTCTCTGCTAGCTGGTCCCCTCAGTCACTTATAAGATAACCATTCAGAGGCTTAATATTAGTTGTAATTGTTTGGTCAATGGCTTAGGCATACTACTGACTGGCTCTCACAATTAAATTAACTCATTTCTGCTAATCTGTGTATTGCCACATAGCCATGGCTTAACCAGTGATTCCCTGGCTCATTACTCCTTTGGCAGCTATACTGCATCTCTCTGAGTCTGCCTCCTTTCTCTCTGTATCTCTGTATCTTTGTTTGGATAAAACAAAGCAGTTTTTTCTTCCCAAATGGCTAGCCCAGCCACACTGAAGGCAAACTCCATAACAAGCTTCTTTGATGTCCATCATCCTCTTTGAAGAAATTGGTGCTTCCAGGAGCAGACATGTCTCACTACCAAGAAAAGTTGAAGTTTTTAAAACAATTTAGGTGCCATATTTTGTAGGGCTTTGAAGTGTTTGAAAATTACCTATCCATCTGAAATGTATCTTTGTATATCTAGAAAACCTAACATGTCTAGAAGTTTGACTACTATAGATGACTATTAATTTGTTTTTCTTAACTATACATTACATTTTAAATGTGCTGCACAAACATAATACCTCAAACAAGAGTAGAAATATACATATAGTATAGTATAATAAAATTGACCATAAATCTGTATCAGTAAACAAAAATCCTTTAAACAAGAATAGAAACATATGTACAGTGTAAAAAAAATTGACTATAAATTGATATCCTTATACCAAATCCACACCAGTACAAAATATCTGGGATCAATAGCTGTCTTTTTGTCTTCTATTTCTATATTTCCCTAAATATAACAAGCATCACAACCTACCAAACAAAACACAACAAAGGCCACCCACAATCCCCCTAACTCCTGGAGATGTGCATGCCATTTTCTCCTAATTGCGATCTGTTTAGAGGTATTTTTGCCTGAATCTGTTCTTATTGGGTATCTGTGATTCTTTCCCATTCCTTGATAGTTAATATATGGAGACAATGTATTCATTAACAGATAAAAATAAACCATGGAGTGTTGGTAGACAATGAAAAGCTTCTATATCATTAAAAAGAAGAAATTTCTACCATTTAGTACAATGTGAATGAACCTGTAAGGACATTACACTTAAGTAAAATAAAGCAGATGAAGAATAACAGAGATCTTAGAATATCACTTATCTGCAGTATTGAAGGAAAGACCAGGTGGTGATTTCCTGAGACTGGGATAATGCAATGGGAATTGCGGAAAAGGACACCAAGTTCCAGGTAGGTGAGAGGGATAAGCTCCACTGAACTATTAAACAAATGATAACTACAATAATAATGTAATTTTCTTCACCGAAAAATATCCTGAGATTCATATAGAATCATAAAGGATCCAGAGGGGTCAAAACAATTTTTGAGAAAAACAAGAAAATGACTAACAAAGAAAGGCTGGAGACATCCACACACCTGGCTTCAAATCACCCTGAAAGGCTGTAATCATTAAGCCAGTGTGATACTACAAAAACACAGAGACCAATGAAACACATGGCGAACCCAGAATGAACCCACATTTACAAAACCAATGCATTTTGTCAAATGTGCCAAGAACATAATGTGCAGAAAAGATAGTACCTTCAATAAATAGTGCTGATTAAACTGGATGCACTTATTAAGATAAAACTTAACCCCCTCACTAAAACGTCAACTCAAAATGGATCAAAGATCCTTATCTTAAGCCTGAAACGTGGAATTTCAGTGAGAAAATACAGATGTACTCCTGTGCCTGTGTAGTTAACATGTTTTTAGACAGTGCCATAAACTGAAGCAACATGTGTAAAAAACAGACAAATTAGGATATAACAAACTCAGAAACATCAGAAAAGCAAAGGAAACAAAGAAGTAACCTGGAGGACCTTTGATGGATGAATGGATAACACCAAACTTGCATATTTCTAGAATGAAATGTGATCTAGCCATTAAAAAAAATGATAAAATCCTGTCCTTTGTAGCAACATGGAAGGATCTAAATGTCACACTGAGTGAAGTAAGCCAAATATGGGATCATAAACACTGCATGTTCTTACTCATTTATGGAAACCATTTATCTCAGTCTAAAAGCACAGAATGACAAAGTCGGTGTTAGAGGTGAAGAAGAAAGGTAAAGAGAACAAAAAAGAAATGAAAAAGGACTTGCACTTCGAGGATGTAGGGGGTGAAGGAGTAGCCAGAGTAGGGGCTTGATGGTCAGGGTCAGTATACATTTTATAAAGATTTGGAAAGAACCACAGTGAACCTCATCTACTCATACAACTAATACATAGTAAAAATGTGGATAAAGAGCTATGCAATGTGCATTCCAAAGTTGATTTTAAGAAGCAAAATTTTCACCACACAAAATTTAATATCTATGATATCTATGTAGGGAATATTATTTAACTTGTTTAAGAGAATTCACTATGCAAATACATTTTAAAAATTCCATTGTAACCCACTGTCATACACAGTATTATTTGTCACTTGAGAACAGAATAAAATTTAAAAATAAAATCTACATTTGAAAAGGGTTCAAGAAGAGGCATCATGAGGTGGAGCGTACAATAGTCAATTATCTTCAAAGAGAGAAGTTCATACAGGCATCCTTTTCAGGGCCTTCTTCTGGCAAGTTTCTTGTATGTTAAGATCAAAGATTCGACAGAGATTAAAGACTTCAGCTTCACCCAGAGGCAAACATTAACTAGGGATAGCGTTTTACATGGGAATATTCATACGGTAACTTTTATCTCCTTCTCTTCATCTATGAAATTTCCCTAGACACTTTAAAGAAAATGGAATAAGATTTTGTGGTTTTGTCTAGGTTATGACCCATTCAGCAAGGGGATGAAAGACAGAGCCAGGATGATTATGATAAATAAAATGACTTCACAGGTTGTGTCATCAAGACATCAAATTCTAAAGTCTGAGTAGAGAAATAGAGTTTTGTGAAGATGTTTGTAGCAGGAAGGGCTAGTGATGGAACTAGGTCATGTGCTTTCCTAGATATTTCACTGGGCAGTATCTGGGACATAATTTGTAGTTCCGACAGTTGGGTATAAAGGAAAATGTTAAGGCTGCTTTGCAGCTCGTGCTGATATTCCTGCACTAGAGATGGACCATACATGATCTCCAACCCTGATCTAAATGGCAAGTACAGATTATATTTTATTCAGGCAAGAGGATATCTCTGTGCCATGCAGAATATTGTATCCCAAATGTTGGCAAGTGACATGTGGGAAACACAATTTATTTGCTTTGCCTTTCTTATCATTGATGTTTATTTTCATTTTTAAAAATGGTGTATAAAGGGGGCTGGAGAGATGGCTCAGCGATTAAGAGCATTGCCTGCTCTTCCAAAGGTCCTGAGTTCAATTCCCGGCAACCACATGGTGGTTCACAACCATCTGTAATGAGGTCTGATGCGCTCTTCTGGCCTGCAGACATATACACAGACAGAATATTGTATGCATAATAAATAAATAAATATTTTAAAATGGTGTATAAAAATATCAGATGAAAAGAAACCAAGAGATCACTGATGACCTCTTACCCCCTGCCACTCAGAGGCATTCACTCTGATACCCTTGTGGAAGGGGAAACCCTGTTGTCAGGTTCAGGATTTAATGTATGGACACAAGGCCTTGAATATTCAAGAGAAAGAAAACATTAGTAAAATTCTATTAGCTTTTAGACTACCAAAATATAGTATGCTGATGTGTGACATTTAAGAACAATATAAATACAGAACAATGTTTGATATCTCGGCCTCTCCTCTGAAGAAAATAAAAAAAAAAAAAAAAAAAAAAAAAAACATGGCTGTATGTCCCAGGATTTGGGGCAGGATGATCTCCAAGCTGAGACGTTGATTATAACAATTAATACATGTTTAATTTTTTCAGGTCTTATCAGACACACAAATCCCAAATGAGCTCTTTCCTATCCATAATTCTCCGGCTTAAAATTTCATATCTTTCCCAATTTTAAGTATTCTTTTTCTTAATAAAATCTATGTATTTGTTTCTCTCCTAAGCAGTATATCAACCCCATGAGTGGGGCTTGGCAGACTCTGGTACCTGGATCTCTTATGTAAGATTTTCTACACTAGTAAGAAAGGAGAATAAAACATTTTTTAAAACAAAGAATTTTTTTTCAATGCAGAGTTCTAATGTTAAAGACGTATTCTAGTAAATAGCATTTGTTTGGTAAAAAAGGGTAAAGACAAGACAAAGTCACTCAAAACTATTTTTGTCAGCTAGAGCACCGCAACAGACTAAAGTATAGACAGTCTGGAAGTCTTAACGAAGTTGTCACTTGAATTCAAAGATAGTGATTTCATCCTATATTTGGACAAGGTTTTCTTTTATTTACTTAAAAAACAAAGTCCTTTGTGAGCAACTTAGTCTGAGAGGGATAGTTTTCTGTTAGATGTAATTTTCTGTCTTGTTTATTCTCAGATTTATTATAAAGTATTCCTACCTAAGATTTTTTAAATTATTTTAATTTTTTCGTCTTTTAAGAATGTCACTTTAAAAATGCATGAATCAGTTCCGCAGTGTAGCATGAATAATAAAAACCCAGAGACTGATATTTGGTTCAAACTGAAGAACAGAAAAGAAAAACAGTGAGCCACTACCTCAGACTGAAATGGGTGCAGTCCTGACTACATTAATCCCAGACTGAAGACTCCACTGGCCTTCACTCCCTCTGATCTTTAGGCAAGATTTGTTTATTAAAAACACAGATAATAGACCACTATACCATGGCATAATGGTTAGCACTCTGGTCTCGGAATCCATCATTCCTAAACTTAAAGGTACAACTTTAAACTTTTCTCTGTACCTTCTAAAAGTATTTGAATGCTCAGGACCATTCAATCCTGCATCTAAAACATAGTTCATGTTGCTGGTGTTTTTTTTTTTTTTTGATTTGTTTTTTTTTGTTTTTTGTTTTTTGTTTTTTTTTGTAATCACATCACCTTGTGATGCATCTCAACACAGTTTGTTTTTGTGTTATTGTTGTTGAGGTAACGTTTCCAGTTTTTATAATAAAGGAAAATTGAGGTTTGTTCAAAGCGGAGTTTTGGTGAGTATTTAAAATTTAAAGGCTTAATTATTCTGTTAATCATTTGCACACATTTTAAAATGTGGTCTTTGAATTTCTGCCAAAAGCTTTCTATTTTTGTTTTACTAAGAAATTGGCTTACAGATTATGGTATTGTCCATACTCTGGTTTGTGATCCAATTCACATGGTCCTGGCAAGTTTTATACAAATAATTTTACGAAGGTTCACTTTCTTTCCTTATTATTCCTCACATGGGACCTGAGATCTGGCAACCTACTAAGACCAATTATAATATCAGTTAGACTTGAATCAGGATAAGGGCTGTGATGTGTTCAACTGTATAATCCATCCCTGAGATAGTAATGGAACTTCTATAGTAATATTATAATACTGGTTAGTGGAAGTGAGAGTTTATTCAGTCTTTGGCTATATGAAATTTGAAGTGTGATCTGATTTCAAGAAGTTTTTCAAGATTGGTAATTTTTATGTAATTGAACAGGATGTTAAGAAAACAACCAAGTATTAGAGATACACATGTATGGGCAATGTATTTATGTCAGACAGAAAATAATTTATGCTTTGATTGATCACAAGACTATGTAGTTATGAACACATGTATGTATATACATATACTTGTACCTTTGTACTCATTTGTGAGGCTGACCCAATCTTTCTGCAGTCTAAATACAAAACTGGCTTATAGGTCGATCTTTGTTTCTGTCTCTTATCCAGATGTCCTCATTTACTCTCATCCTGTCTCAGGATCTAAGCTTACGCCACTGAGTATTTCGCCTTAAGTCCACGTTACAGGTTCAATGGCTTAAACTCATTCTCTTTACAATAGCTATAACAATCTAGCACTGCCTAGATTCATGTTGAAATCCCTATCTCTAGTGTGATTGTGTATGAGAATCTGCCTTCTGAATTAGGTCACTATGCTCAAAGGGATGCTACAAAGCTCTCTCTTCTTTGCTTTCTTACCATATGAAGACACAGAGAGAAGACAGCATTCTCCAGTCTTGAAGACTGTCATTGTCAGTGCCTAACTGTACTGGTACCTTAGCTTCAGACTTCTAGCCTCCAGCATTCCATGAAAAAAATATTAATTATCCATAAACTACATAACCAGTTATATCATCTAGAAGTAAGACACTCCCTTTAAGTTAGCTCTTAGGCTGATAACTCATATACATAAGAATTTAATTTAAAAAATTCTTTGAAATTTTCATAAATATATACAATGAATCTTAGCTAATCCACCCACATCCCACCCCATTCCTCCAACTCCCTCTACATGATCCCATGCATTTCCTTTTCAGTTTGTGTCCTATTATTGTTATTTTCTGTAGCTCATTGAGTCAGTGCTTCTACGTGCTTGGTTGTGGGATTATCCACTAGGGCATTGGCAATCTGTCAGTAGCTGTCCTTCCCCGAAAAGGTGACTCCTCTATGGGCCATTAACTGCCCATAGTTTCTCAGCTGGGGTGGTGCTTAGAAGGTCATTCCTCCTTCCTCAATGCAGGAATTTTTTATTGGTTTGGTATTGTGCACTCCCTGTACAGGTATCCACAATTGCTGAGCTTATGTATACAACAGCTGTGTCCTGTCCAGAGGACTGTATTTCATTGCAAAACAACTGTTCCCCAACTGTCACATTGTTTTCTGAGCCCCCAATTGGGAAGATTCCATAAAGACTCATATGAGCAATAATGGTCTCAGAATTTTGACCAGTTATTAATTAGTTTCTGAAACAACCACTACCCATTGCAGTAAGAAGCTTCTTTGACTAAGGATAAAAGCAGATAAATCTATGAAAATAATTGTAAATTTGTAGAAAGCAGTTTGATAATGTGAGCAATTAACAAAACAACATCAAAAAGTTCCCCTTTGGCCTATGAATTCCTTTGGCCATTGTTTCAACCATAAGTACACTACCAGGTTTGAAATTTCTCCTTTGGAAAAGACATCAATTTCAACCATTGAAGTCATGATTGGTATCTTCATAAAAAGTCTTGATACTATTGCATCAGTGGGCATATCTTGCCTGATAGTGTATTGTAGCATGCCTAATCCAGTACTAAGTAAGACAATGTTTTTCCCTCCTCAGTGTTTTTGCATGGCATTTACTAGAACTAAGTTAGACAGTAGACAATGTTGACTTATCAGTTTGATAGTGAATTCTCTATGTCCTACCTTTAAAGAGAGTGGCGTCTTCAGCAATACTGTCTTACCATATAGTTATAGTCCAATCAAGAGTGGTAACTATGGGCTGTCTTGTTTTTGTGTTCTGGGACCTCCCTGAACAATACTCAGTGGAAGGTAACCTGTGCTTGGTACCATATCCTTTGAGAGCATCACTGTTCACCTCTACAGGCCACTATGGTTCAGACTCTCCCCTTTTATGTTTTTAATTAGCTTATGAAAAAGTAGGATTTTATTAGTCTTATCCACACAAACTTAGTTTTAGTTAACCCACACACTCTCCTTTTCCCACACCCATTTCCGCTGTCCCTGCTTAAACCTTAGCTTCCAGTACCATCCCTTCCTGTTGTTTCACATTTCACAAGTTCTAGTATCTCCTCTGACTTTTTTTAACTTTAATTTCAACATTATAAGCTATCATGTGGCTTCTTCATGCAGACTTTATTTTGCTCAGTGGGTAGGTACTTCTCTGCTAGCCTGGTAACCTGAGTTCTATCCCTGAAACCTAAAGAAAAGGAAAAAGAATAAACTAGCTCCACAAAATAATCATCTGACCTGTACACACATGCACACTCCCATGCATATTCTGAACACAGACAGAGACATACACACACACACACACACACACACACACACACACACACATATCCCACTCAATAATGAAAATAAGATTCCAAAATACTTATAAATAGTAGTTTCAATTATATGAGGTCATGAGGTTGGGTTTATGATTTGATGTAAAAAGGAAGAAAGAACTGAGCTTGCTCTGTCTCAACTTGCGATTCTTTCATCATCTCATAATGTAGCAAGGAGACTCCTACCAAAGCCGAGAAGATGGTGATGCCAAACTTTCCAGGCTCCAGGGCCAAAACTCAAACACTTGATATTAGAGAACTTAGGAAGGAAGAAATGAACTTCCCAGTTTGCTCATCATATAATTATTTTTATAGAAAATATTGAGAAATCCATAGAAATATATTCCTTGATTTGTTTTCTGTTGCTGTAACATCTTTCTTGAGAACAAACTATACCTGTTAAATGAGATACTCATTCACTGGATTATTTTAATTTATATTGGACAAGAAATAACTACTCTACATAAAAAAGAATAATCTGCCTAGAGCTTCTAGTGCTATGCTATGATCAGAAAGAAATGTTTTATGGCGGACTAGGGATATAATTCAATTGGTAGAGTGTCTGCCTAGTTTATATGGTAAGCCTGATTCAGTCCCTAACCTTGAAAGAAAAAAAACAAAATTATTAAATTTCTTTAATCCTCTAGTTTCTTGAATTTACTCTAATGTTCAAATTTAATTTAATCTCTAAGGGTGCTCTCTGTTTCACTTGTGTGACAATATATACACAAGACTGATGATTTAAAGGTGATGAGCTTGTCTTTCCTTCCTGCCCTACAATTCCAAAGATTATATCATGCATTAGTACAAAATATGATATGAGGAGCAGCAATTTCCAGTTGCCCTTTCCTTGTCACAGACAGTGATGATTCCTTCCTGTAGAAGGTATGTAGAGATAATAAAATCATTGAACAAGGAAATTCCAGCAGAACAGTGAACAATTACTTTGGCTCAGCTGTTTCTGTGAAGTGAAGTGGGGGACAGGAAGAGGAAGAATTTGTAACAAAATAGAACATGGCCACACACAAAGGTCTGACTTGTTGTGACAGGGAAATTATTTATAGATGGCATGGAGCCTGGAAATGATAAACTAGCTGAAGCTCAGACATTATTCACCTTTAGCTTTATCAATATTGAATGCATAATATGGGCAAGTATCTCTTTCTCTGGAATTCTTGCATGACGTCTTTATTTTATATTTATTATTATTGTTGTTATTTTCTTGTCATTATTGCTTTTGTTGCTTTTGGAGAGAAATGGGTGCATATAGAAGTCAGATAACAACTTAAGAACTTTTGAGAGTTGGTTTTTATCTTCTACCTCATTGAAACAGGGTCTCTCTATGCAATGAATTTCAGGGTAGTTATTATACAAGCTTCTAGTTGATTTTACTCTCTTCACCTTGCATCCTGACTAGGAATACTAAGATTATATATATTCTGGCACCCAGCATGGGTTTAGGGTTAGGATTAAGGTTAGGGTTAGGATTTAAGGTTAGGGTTAGGGTTAGGGTTAGGATTTACGGTTAGGGTTAGGCTTAGTACTATGAGACAATGGTCTTTTATCCTATAAAGATCTGTCACTTGTATTAGTTTAATAAAATGTTGATTGGCCAGTAGCCAGTCAGGAAATATAGGTGGACCAACCAGTATAGGAGAATTCTGGGAAGAGGAGAGGCTCAGTCTGCAGTTGTCACCCAGTTTCAGAGAAAGCAACATGAGAATGCCTCACTGATAAAAGGTACCAAGCCACATGGCTAACATGGTCAAGAATTATGGATAAATTTAAGAAGTAAGAGTTAATAAGATGCCTGAGCAACTAGGTCAGATAGTTTATGATTAATGTAGACTTCTGTGTGTTTCATTGGGACTGAATGGTTGCAGGAGAGGGTGATACAGAAACCTCTGTCCACAATGTGCCCCCCAACATCTGGCCTTTTCAGTTGGTTCAGGGGATCAAACTCAAATTGTCAGACTTGCACACTAAACACTATTACCACCTGAACAATCTTCAAGGTCCTTACTGGATGCTATTAGTGTTAATTTAAGGATAAAAGTCTACCTTGGACAATTAGTATAAATTAGTGTAAGGATTAGGTGGGATATGGTGGTGTATATGATATGCCTAGTCTACAATACCAATAACAATCTTGTCTTACTTTCTCCCCTCATTTTCTGTTTTCTCATGTTGTTTTACAAAAGCTATGCCTACACTCAAAAACAGAAAGTTTGTGGTAGGTGTGTTGGTTGTAGAGAGCCTGGCATTTCCTTGAGTGTTCATGAACTCTTCTGGAATAAATGGAATAGATGATGCTAATGTGGACCATGAGAATTAATAGAAACCAGCTTGTAACTTGATGAACAAACTCCAGAAACATTGTCTGCATCCCAGCATGGACATATGATACTAATTCTGAAATGGACTCTAACAAAGAAATTTAGGGTTTTGCTCCAGCTCTCCACTAAAATTAGGTTCAAGTAATGAATGCATTTGATTACTCACTTTGAGGGTATAACTGTACAGTTCCTGGTCCTTGACAAATGATAGCTACTAAAGAAGGATAATTTATTTTCACTTCTTTCATTTAATTTTGGAATACCTTATGAATTATTCTATGAAGAGTGTCTGTAGCCTTCTGGTTGTGCCAGTCATTATACAATTGTTTATGAGTTGAGCTCATTAAAAACTATGCCAGACAGGAAGAACTTAGCATCACAATAAATGTCAAGGAAGCTTATACCTCAGAGCAGTGGGAGTCTGTCACAAATAATCATTTCTGACTGAGATTGTTTCACTCCCAAAACAAGGCTGAGGGGAAAATAAGAAAGAGAGTGTTTTCTTTTGGATGCTTTAATAACTGATATTTGACACTTACCAGTTTCAAATTTAGTAGCACATTTGAATATTCCTATCAAAGAGTGATGTTCCACCTGACTGTTGCCCTTTCTGGTAGAAAAGTTTGATGAGCTGTGTAATTAGATAGATACTCCCACCTCACCAGAAGTGTGGTAATGGTTTTTATCATTCCCATTATTGTATACTTAACTATGAAGCATACACTCTTTTGGCATCATAAGCTCTTTTGATGGATTTGAAATGTCAGTGAAATTTACAGATTGCACATTCCAAAAGATAAGAGGGAATTAATGTCTCTGCAAAGGTTTTTAAGCATAGCTTTTCTTGCCAACATTAATATTTAGCATTAATGTGCCTGAGTGTACAGAAGCAAGTAAACACGGATAAACATAATCCAAATTAAATTGCTGAAAATAATACTTTTCATGTGGCTCCTCTGGTCTTATAGGTAATAGCTCTTGATGTACACTTTGAATTATTCTCACTTGTATAGGGATGTCAAGATAATGTTTAAGCAGTTGAAACACACATAGACACATGTGTTTTCTGTTCTATTTTGTTTTTCAGTAGCAACATGTATAGATTTAAAGTCAAATGAATCAGTAAAATGGTTATAGAAACTTAATATGAATTCTGAAGATGGAGTATCAGAGCATCATTGCTATTTAAGGAATTTTACATGGTTTAATATGAAATTGTCTGGGGTTAGTATTTACTTTTTCAATTTCTTTCACATTGCTCACATATGTATCTCATACCAAGAAATCTATTCAGCCTCCACCATCAGCCACTTTCAGAGAGTCCGATTTGGTCGCATGTTCCATCAGTCCCATTCCAAGTGGACTTGGTGGTCGCCAGGTGAAGGTTAAGGCTCACAGTGAGCCCGTCCATGCTGTAGAGTTCACATTCATTGCCGTTGTCCTTGGTTTCTCAGTCCTCCTCCCCGTCAGCCACATTCAGAGAGTCCAGTTTGGTCCCCTGTTCCATCAGTTCCATTCCAACTGGACTTGGTGGTCTCCCGTTAGATCTGTCCCACCGTCTCAATGGGTAAACGCACTCCTCACGGTCCTGACTTCCTTGCTCATGATCTCCCTCCTTTTGCTCCTCATCGGGACCTAGGGAGCTCAGTCCGGTGCTCCTATGTGGGGCTCTGTCATTTTCTCCATCCAATGCCAGGTGAAGGTTCTATGGTGATATGCAAGATATTCATGAGTATGGCAATAGGATCTGGACATTTCTGGCACCCTCTCCTCAGATGCCCAAGGACCTAGCTAGGGGCGTCTTCCTGGACACCTGGGAACCCCTCTAGAGTCAAGTCTCTGCCAACCCTAGAATGGCTCCCTTAAGTAAGATATATAATTCCTTGTTCCCATATCCACCCTCCCTATATCCCAACCATCCTATTCCCCCAAGCTCTTCCCATCCTCCACTTCACACTTTTCTCGCCCCATCCCCCCTCCCCCCATCCCACCCCACCCCTATGAGCCTTGTCAGTATGGTTGCTCACCTTCCTGGACCTGGAGGGAGTTGGGAGGACCTTGGACTCAACATAGTGTAGAGAACCCTGATGGCTCTTTGGCCTGGAGAGGGAGGGTGTGGGGGTATGGGTGGAGGGGAGGGGAGGGAAGAGGGAGGAGGAGGGGAGGAGATGGCAATTTTTAATAAAAAATAAATAAACTGGAAAAAAAGAAAATGGCAAAAAAAACAAAAAGAAAAAAAAAGAAATCTATTCAGATAAGACATAAGTCAGATTCTGGAGAAAATTAATATCTACATGGGCTAATACATATTCTAAGGGTTATGGAGTAGAAGTTGCAAGATGGCATGCTATATTAATTTTCTGTAGTTAACGATTGATGTGGGAGGACTCAGTCCATTGTGGGTGGTGCCAGCCCTGAGCTGGTGGTCCTCATTTCTATAAGAAAGTGTGTTGACCAAACCATGAGGAACAACCCAGTAAACAGTACCCCCATGGCCTTTGCATCAGTTCCTGCTTCCAGTTTCCATTTTCCTGCCCTGTTTAAGTTCCTGTCCTGGCTTCTTTCAGTGATGGATTACAATGTGAGAGAGCCAAATAAGCCTTTCCCTTCCCAATTTGATTTTTGGTCATGGTGTTTCACCACAGCAATAGAAACACTAAGAAAGTCAGCTGTTCTCAATAGAAAATGGCCATTTTGGTTTATTATATGGTGTCTGATATAAGACTATCAATCAAGCTTTTTGTATTTTTTTGTTCATAAATTTTCAAAGAGAAATGTCATTAAAGCACTGGTGGAATAAGAAGCCACAAAGGGGGCTGAGATGAACCTCAGTGAGCAAGTACTTCCTTAACATTTTCAAGGGGCTTATTTTTATCTCCAGAACCAGAAAGAAAGAGGATTGGGGAATGAGGGTCTAAGTTTAGATCCTTAGCACCCAGCTAAAAGCCAGGCAAAATGAACATCTGCAAATCCTATTCTAGGGGGAGGCAAAGACTGTAGATAAAAGGGGTTCATTGGACAACCAGTCTAACCCAATTAACAAGCTCAAGATTTAATCAAAGATACTGATCCCAAAGATAAGGTATCTGGCTATAGAGGAAAATATGTGATGTGACCTATGGACTCCCTCATGTGCATGTGTGGGTAAGTACATGCCACACACATATCCACACATATTGGTATAATACACACACATGTACATGAATATACATGCACAAGCAAGTGCTGTTAAAAACAATAACTGTGGGCAAATTCTAATTGGTCCTCATAATAAAAACTGGAGCCACTTATCAGAGTAAATGCTGAATGATCAGAGAGGCGAAGGAGCAAGCCACAACCAACTCTTACCTTGCTAACTCCTCAATTAAAATAAGGGGCCAAGGACCTGTCTCTTGCTGCCTTATATCCTGTATCACTTCCTGTCTGTTGGTACAAATCACCAGACCTCTATGTTTAAGTAGTGGCTAGTTCTGCTTTCTGACTCTCAGGCAAGTTTTATTTGTTAAAGCACAAACAAAATAACACCATATTTCTCCCTTTTTGTCTAAAATAAAAAAGAAGGTTATAATTAATATTTAAAAAGCTATATAGTTTTTCTATATATACAACATATACAGGCAATAAATACACCAGCAATTGACAAATTCAGAGAAAATACTCCATATCTGTCCTAGGTTGACAAGTCCAAAAAGTTCTTTCTACCTAATTCACTTTCTATTCTAACCTGCATCACCAAAACTACATTTTAGTGTCTCTCAACATTATACAGTTTACATTTCTTTAGTGAATTTATTTTCTGAATCTGGTAACAAGGAAAACTATAACTATAAAGTCTTCAACTTATATTACCTGAGTAATCAGAAAGTGCAAGTAAGAAAATTCTAAAAAATGCAAAAAATGACAGAATCATCTGGCTGCCTGGACACTCACCCAAGGTTCCTTTGCAATGTTGGGGCATCCATCTTCAGCCTACAGGTCTAGCATATCTGACAGACTTGTCTGTGAAGCAGGATATTTTCCCTTGTCTTGGCAAAGTTCAGCAGTCACATTCTTTTGTGTTCTGCTTGTCTAATTTGGACAACATACTGTCAGCAGTCAAGGAAAGAACACATTTTATTCAGTGGCTTACATTTTGTGCAATAAAAGTAAACTACATATGAGTTTCTTCAATGCCATCATCTTCTCCAAATTACATTGGTGCTTCCAGGAGCAGACATGTCTCGTTGTCATAAAAAAGTACCTATGCTATTAAAAGATCTTAAATGTCATATTCTGTAGATCTCTAAAGTGTTTAAAGATGACCTGTCCATCTAAAATATATCTGTTTGACTTTGACTGTAATAGATGACAAATTAATAACTTACATTTCCTTATTATCCTAAATAGTTGATAATAATAATTTTAAAGGACTAGAAGCTTGCATTATATTGCTAAAAGAGTTATTCAGGTTAGGTATGGTCTTGATTCACTGCAGACAACATTTTAAATGTCATATACAGCAGATATCAAAGAGATTAAAAGACCATAGTTTGTTATATACATCCAGAATACAAAAACTTAATTCCTAGTTAACAGATAGAGACTCAAACCTGAAATCATGTACACGAGCTAGATGAAGCCTTTTTCTAGAATTAATTAGTACTCTATTTGACTATTAATATTATGACAAAAAGTTTTATATAGACAGACAGACAGACAGACAGATAGAGATAGATAGATAGATAGATAGATAGATATTAATCTTATAAATTTTGAGATAATAGTTATACCTTAAGGAAAGCTTTAAAGAACCAAAATAAAGCCAAAGGGTTATGAGATTAGTGGAAATAAAGTAGGCCCTTAAATTTGGTTTTTCTTCTGTCTCTTATTAGGTGACTCTTCTGACATGAGACAAATATTTTGAATTTTACATGTTTGGGTTTAGAGAGGGTGAGAGTCACACTCTCACACCAAAGTCAGCTTTAATTTTTATTTGAACTGGGACTACAAAATGATTACTTGTGTTATATGTCTGTAGAGAAAAGTAGAAACAAACATTTGGGAAGATTTATAAAATTTTATCCTATTGGAGATGTGATATGTTAATGCACTAATTTACTCCTTTTCTCGGCACATATTTTCTTGATGATTTGTCCTTTTTATTCACATGTGTTATTTGTCCAGTGATCTTTAAATTCCTTAGTTGGATGCCTTCATTCTCCTTAGAAGAAAAAAACAAAGTCCTACCAACCCCAACCCTAACTTTGGGGAGGTTTGCTTTTGGTAACCTGTTCACTTTACAAATTGAACTCTCATGAGTATTCCTAGACACCTGGGAACCCCTCTAGTGTCAAGTCTCTGCCAACCCTAGAATGGCTCCCTTAATTAAGATATATAATTCCTTGTTCCCATATCCACCCTTCCTATATCCCAACCATCCTATTCCCCCAAGCTCTTCCCATCCTCCACTTCACACTTTTCTCTCCCATCCCCCCATTCCCCCATCCCATCCCATCCCCAAGTTCCCATTTTTTGTCAGGCAATCTTGTCTACTTCCAATATCCAGGAGGATAACTAAATGTTTTTCTTTGGATTCAACTTCTTATTTAGCTTCTCTAGGATTTTTTTTTTACAAATTATAGGCTCGATGTCCTTTATTTATGGCTAGAAACCAATTATGAGTGAGTACATCACATGTTCATCTTTTTGGGCCTGGGTTACCTCACACCATAGAACCTTCACCTGGCATTGGATGGAGAAAATGACAGAGCCCCACATAGGAGCACCGGACTGAGCTCCCAAGGTCCTGATGAGGAGCAAAAGGAGGGAGATCATGAGCAAGGAAGTCAGGACCGTGAGGAGTGCGTTTACCCATTGAGACAGTGGGACAGATCTAACAGGAGACCACCAAGTCCAGTTGGAATGGGACTGATGGAACATCCGACCAAACCGGACTCTCTGAATGTGGCTGATGGTGGAGGAGGACTGAGAAACCAAGGACAATGGCGATGAGCTTGAACTCTACAGCATGGACGGGCTCACTGTGAGCCTTGTCAGTTTGGTTGCTCACCTTCCTGGACTTAGGGGGAGCTGAGAGGACCTTGGACTTAACATAGTGAAGGGAACCCTGATGACTCTTTGGCTTGGAGAGGGAGGGAGTGGGGGTATGGGTGGAAGGGAGGGGAGGGAAGAGGGAGGAGGAGGGGAGGAGATGGAAATTTTTTTATAAGAAAAAAAGAATTAAAAAAAAAACAAATTGAACCTTCTTGATTTGGGGATATTTGTTGTTAATGTCTCCCAAAAATTATTGCAAGCTCTCTCCCAAGGTCCACTTTCTGCCCATAATTTCTCATTTTCACTATTAGTAAAATGTACCACAATTTCTGCTGACCTATTTTTGCTAATTAATGAGTCTCTATTTCCTTTTAGATTCAACTCAGAGAACTTTTCCATTAAGCTTTTAATTTTTTTACTCTATATAGTAAAAAGAACAATTCTAAGATCATATCTTCCATCTGCATTATCTGATCAAATAAAAAGCATTTCTTAGTTTTATATGTTACTTTAAATTGAATGACCTTACTGTTTGATGAAATATTATCTCTTCTAATTAAGAGTTCTCTCTTGTTCAAATGTAATCATTATCTGCTGTGGAACAGTGGTCTTATATCCTGTCACTTGTATTAATTTTAATAAACTGCTGATTGGCTAGTGACCAGACAAGAAGTAGAGGCAGGGCAATGAGAATGTTGGGAAGAGGGAAGCACAGTTTGAAGTTGTGACCCAGACACAGAAGAAGCAAGATGTGACTGCTGGTTCAGTAATTGTTCATTTATTAGAAGTTATGACCATCATGGGTATACCTGCCCAAATAAAGACAGATAATGCTCCAGCTTATGTCTCTAGGAAAATGAAACTTTTTTGCTGATTATAATATTAAGCATGTTATAAGTATACCTCACAATCATACAGGTCAAGCAGTTATAGAAAGATCAAATCAAACTATAAAGGATATGTTAAACAAACAGAAAGGGGTGGAAAATGCCCCCAGAAATAGATTACATAATGCCTTGTTAACCTTAAATTTTTTTTAACACCAGTGAGAAAGAGACAACAGCAGCAAACTTTGGATAATGGAAAAATCTGCGGAACTAAATGAACTGGTTTATTTCAAGGATGTCCTGACCTCGCAATGGAAGCCAGGAGATGTGCTATGTTGGGGAAGGGGTTTTGCTCTTGTTTCTACAGGAGAAGAAAAATTGTGGATACCATCAAAATTAATAAAGGTTCAATTTGAAAAGGAGAAACCTCTTGGAAAGGAGAAATGACAGCTCATCCACAATGATGATAATCATACAGGTGGTAAGGAAAACATAGGATGGGGACAGGGTTCTGTTCTTATCCTAGCAGGAAAACACTCATCTTTGAAAATATCAAGGGACCCTAGATGTTTGAATACTTACAGATGGAAAAATATCTACCCAATAGGGACTATCAAGAAAACCGAATAGGCTCTGTAAGTATAAAAATCTAAGATATAAGTTTATATTTCTAAACTTATAGAGCTGGTTTTGGAGTTAGACTCTGGCTCAGTCCCTCTCTAATTCCAAGCTTGTTGTTAAGAGAAAAGCCCAGAGTTTCTGGAGTTTCTCTCTCATGTCAAGAACCATGATATGAAACAGAAAGAAAAATGAATTTAGAAAACATCTTTGCTTTTCTTCATATCTATTTTTGTCTTTATCATGCCTTTCATTGAATATATGTCCATATAAATAATGTTTGCATTTTCCACAATGAACAATGAGTTTTTCTGGCAGTGATATTTGACATTTCCAGAGAGAAGATGGAACCCCATAACAACTCCACCTGGTTGATATGACATCATGATGCTGATAGCACTACTACAAGACCTGTTTCAGGTACCAGCTGCACAAAACAGTTCCAAATTGGTTAGCTGAAATAGTGCACATCTTTTACAACATTCTGGCCAAACCTCCACAAAATTCTCAGAGACTATTTGCAATTTTACCAGATATTGATCTTGAAATTAATCTATCATTTTACTTTCACAGGATCCCTTAGAAAGAATGCTGCCCCCATGACAGCTGGATGTAATTCTAGAGGACGACCTACCCTCTCCCAGCACAGTTTGTCCTCAGACTTAGGGATATCATTTAGGGGTTGATTATAATTGGTATATGGTTGAGGGTTGAGGGAGAAATTTTGTAAGCTCGGGGATCTTTAAAAAAAAAAACAAAAAACAAAAAAAGGAAAATTGGATGATGGGATAATAAATTGGTATTTGTGAGTTATTGTTTATAGACAATTACATTGGATACAAAGTTAAATTATATTGAATATTGTATGCATGCATGCTTCTACCTCTGTTTAAAGCATTATATATATATATATATATATATATATATATATATATATATATATATACCAAATTGCAGTATACATTTCTACCTCTGATCAAGATACTTATACATTGTTTACATTTGGAGGTCATTGCACTCAATTACTGCACAGTTGTTTATTGTCTTAGTCTTTAAGTTATATAGATATTAAGAATTATAGATCAATAGTCATCTATATGTTTGTCATATTTATAGTTAGACTAATCAGATTCTTTAGATACATAGAGATTATATTCTGTATAAATAGATAATCTTCAACCTCTTCAAAGAACTATAGAAAATGTCATTTAATCTAACTTAGAGTTCTGTGGTAGCGGGACACAATTGTTCCTGGTAACACCGATCTATTCCTGAGAGATTGTTGAGCACTAAAGACACTCCACTTGGAGCTTGTCTTCTTCTTGGCAAAAGTGGCCTCTGGGCAAGAAACTGCCCATACCTCAACTATTGACAAAATATATAGTATCCAGAAATCGATAAGCAGAACTGTCAAATCATCAAATCATGCCAAGACAGAGTAAGATGGTTTTGAAAAAATTCTTGCCTTTAAAAATATTCTGTCAATTATTCTAGGCCTTAGCCAAAGTTGGTTGCTTCAACGTTGCAAACACGACTTTGGGTGATTGCCCAGATAGCCATTTGTCTCTGTGATTTATTGTATGTTTTGGAAGTTGTTTGATTGTAGTTCCTAATTACTCAGGTAACATTATTTCCCTTCTCGGATCTTCTATGGGGTTGAAGACCGGATAAATGTAGTTACTTTGCTCTCATGACTTGGCCAAGTTATTTATTATACGACTCAAGCTAGTTATAATAGGATATTTGTTCTTATTGTATATAATTTTGTAGTAGGTTTATAATTTTCTTACTTAAACAAAAGGGGGAGGTGCTGCGGAAGCTCCTTCCGCTACTTCATCCAGTTGCCAGTCAGATACCAGCCCACTAGGGCATGGTCTCTTTCTCTTTAAAAAGCCCTCCTCTCTCTCTTTTGCTTCGGACTCTGGTTCCAGCAACTAGACTACTTTCCTGGTTGTGTAGGATGGCATTCTGTAAGATTTTTCCCCTCAAATAAATAACGTTTTTAATAATAAGTCCAAACTGGTGTGGGATTGTTTTGTATATTGTCATATCTCTCTCTCTCTCTCCCTCCCTTTCCCTCTCCCTCTCCCTCTCCCTCTCCCTTCCTCTCTCTCTCTCTCTCTCTCTCTCTCTCTCTCTCTCTCTCTCTCTCTTTCTCTCTCATATATATGTATATATATATATATATATATATATATATATATATATATATATATATGTTCTGTTGATTCCTATTCCTGACTATTTCTTGTAAGTGAATAAATAAAAAAATCATCTTCTGGTATAAATTCAGTGGTTTCAGTATGCAAAATGCAAAACAACTCTTTCTGCATATTGTAAATCAGTAACTATGTTAAGAGCTTCTTTAAAATTTATTAATACCATGAGAATAGCATACAATTCTGATTTTTGGACAGAATCATAAGGGATTTTAACCACTCTAACTTAAATTTTATGATTTGTAGCCTGCCATTCCTGATTTATTTGCATCAGTAGAAAATGTAGGAGTTCCATATATTGGTGCTCACAATACAATGCAAGGAAGAATCCAGTTCTCTTTATAAATTGTTCTTTTGATTTTTGGGATATTTGTTGTTAATGTCTCCCAAAAATTATTGCAAACTCTTTGCCATGGTTTACTTTCTGCTCATAATTTGTCAGTTTCACCATTAGTGAAAGGTACTACAATTTCTACTGGTCTATTCCTGCTAATTGAAGAAGTCTCTATTTTTCTTTTAGAATCAACTCAGAGGCCTTTCCACATAAGTTTTTAAAAATTTTACTTTGCTTATGTGGTAAAAAGAACCATTCTAAGATCATATCTTCCCTCTGCATTAAAATTCCTGTAGGAGACTCCTTGGAGGGTAAAATAACCAAAATACAACCAAGTTTTGGGTCCACACAATTCACATGTGAATCCTGTAATTTCTTATACCCCAAAGACAAGTCTCTATCAGCTTTAGTTGATAATTTCCTGGGACTATTTAAGTCATTGTTGCCATGTAAGGTTTAAAATCACACAGTTCATTTTTTACCCCAATATTGTGCCATAGACAGGAAATGTCTCCTAACAATCTGTGAAAGTCATGAAGAGTCTGCAAGAAATCCCTCCTAATTTGTATCTTTTTGGGTCTAATTTTTCATAGACCTATTTTATATACTAAGAGCCCTTTCTTTTTTAACTGTGACCCTGGAGAAAGGTGGCCTTCAGGGTATGTGATCTAAAGCAGCTTCTCTACCTAGACAACAGAATGCTAATGGTTTGATGTTTCAGAGTGATAAAGTGATTGAATGACTGTGTGAGTTATCCTTTGTATCATGTTAATAAAGTCTTTTGTGACGTTCCCTCCCCCTATTTATGTTGGGTATAAAAGCTATGAAAAATAAACATGGGTAATTTTCAGTGACCACTGGAATGCCCTCCCTATACTTTCTATGGTTTCTGTTATTATTATTTTTATGTGTCTTCATATTCTTTACTTTTAATTCTAAAATTCCCACAGCCCTACCCTTGGAAGAGGAAATTTTGTCAAGGTTGATCCTCGACAAATCTCCTCTTTGTATTTTCTCAAGAGTAATTTGTAATCCCCAGCAAGGAAAATTTTTCTTTACTTCTTCAAACATTCTTTCTAAAGTATCTACATTTGAATCAGATAGTAAAATGTCATTTATGTAATGGTAAACTCTAGATTGAGGGAATTGCTTCCATATCATTTCTAATGGCTGCCATACAAAATATTGGCACATGTTGAGGCTATTTATTATTCCTATGGGAGAATATTCTACTGATATCTTTTAACAGGCTGAGAATATAAATAGGCACTGTGAAGGCCTCTGTCTTTTTCTTGTAAAGGTATAGTGAAGAAATAATCTGTTAAATCAATAACTGTAAGATGTCATCTTTTAGGCAATAGATAAGACAAAGAAATTCCAGACGGTAGAAAGCCCATTGACTAAATCACCTTATTAACAATTCTTAGATTTGTTGCTATCCTCTACTTCCCAGATTTCTTTTTAATAACCAATATAGGAGAATTCCAAGGGTTGATTGGTTCTTTAATATATTGACCATTTAGCTGCTCTGTACGAGCTTTTCTATGGCCTGCAGTTTCTCTATTGCTAAAGGCCATTGTGCAACACATACAGGTTTGTCTATCAACCCTTTTGAAGATAGGGCTGTTGGTACCTTTGAAAAATTAGCAGCTGTTGTGCTCTGTTCTTGTACCATTTGAATAGTCAGTGACTGTTCTTATAATACCTTTTAATATATTTCCCAGAAACGTATGCTAATTTCATGGTTTGTTTCTAAGATTGGGGGAATATTCCTGAATATTCCATTGCTGTAACAAATCACATGTCCACAAATTCATTGCTATGTTAACCACATATGGCTTTAATTTTCTTCTCTGTCCTTCTGACCCTATATATTTGACCCTTTTGACACTGTGTTTTCTCTAAAACAATGTTCCAATCCCTAAAAACTGAACATTTACCTCCTGAAGAGGCCAATTTGGATGCCATTACTCTGGTGCAATTATTGTTACATTTGTACCTGTCTCTATAAAACTTTCAACAATAGTGCCACTTACTTGGATTTTCAATTTTGCTCTTTGTTCATTTATAGGAGTTTGTCAAAATATTTGCTTTACAGTTTCTTCTGAATTTTTTATTCTCTCTTCTATAGATTTTAATTGCTCTGGGAAGGAGTTTCCTCCATAATGACAGGAAATGGCTGAATCATGGGACTTGCAAAAGGCCCCTCAAAGCATTTCCTGATGGCAAATGTTGTTGTAATGTTGTTGACCAGAAACTGTGGCTTTTGTCAACTGCCCAGCATCTTAAGACAGTATCATAAACTTTGAATATGTAGTGAACTTGGAATAATATCTCAATTCAAAGTGGTGTCTTCTAGTAAATATGAATAACTTTTGTATAATAATGAGGCTTAAAACACATAAGTCAAACTGTTGTAAGGATCCCTCTTTATGACAGTTTCCTATCTGTCCGAAGGCAGAGCACTGAGAACAGAAAGCACGCAAAACATAGTTATTACTTCTGTCTTGAAGAATAAGTAACACTAATTACACTCATTCCATGTAATAGTACATGAGAAAATATAACACCTGAAAACCAGCTCTATAATTGGAGCATGCTTCCAGGGCTTTGAGAATTAAGGACTATTTAACATGGATGCCCAATGAAGGTCTCCCATCTCTAAACGTTGTGAGAAATTCTCTTGCTTTTAAAGTAATCTTTCCACACTGTAAATCTGAATACAATACTTGCTTTAAACTCTTTCAGTGACTTCCCATTGCTCAGTACTCACCTGCATATGACAACCCAAATGGCCTTCAAGATCAGCTCCCTGCCTTTCCCTTCCACCCACCCTACACCGTGACTGTTTTGCCTGTGCACCTTTTCTCTAAGTCTCAGAGTGAGTTTTCAGTGTATGAACCCTTCCTGGCTGGATCTAGTTACATTTTCTTTGCTAGTCTGAATCCTCACAAGCTTGGGCTACTGTAAGAAATGAGCACAGTTTAGGATAGACTACCCTCCCTACTGCTGATGTTTTCTAATCTGTATGACATGAACCTAGTTGTTTAATATAGGACTCTAGGTAAATACAAATATTTTATTTAACAAATATCGGGAACTCTGACAACAAGTATGTGAACTAAGGAGTTTCTTTGTAAATGTAAAAATTTCCTTGTTCCAAATTTGTGCCTCCATTTCACCTTTTTCTCTTCTTCAACAGTTTGTGGGAAACCCTGAAGGCTCATCTGAAAAGCTTTAGCAGCATGATCTAGAAACCAAGCACTCTTTGCTCATATGGAAACTATCTCCCCTAACCTCTTTATTTACTGAAATGTAATAGGGCTACATCACATCTGAGTCTGCTCTTTGTAAACTGACTGCTTTTAGTCCATTTGGCTTGAGAGCACGATTTAAAGTGTTTTTATAGCTCACATGGAGAATGCTGTTACTGAGTTCCTGTCCAGCATGAAGTATATAATAGATCCTAGGAGTTCAGCAAGGCATTCTGGTACCTTAATGCCATTATTTTCTTATGTTTCTGAGTACACTGAGTGTGAGATGGAAATATAAGTTGTAATTCTGCAACTTTTAAGTACTTTTGAAATGATCAATTCAGTGTTTGTTTGGGTGCTTCAGATCCATACTGTGTGTAGATTCAAGTTCAGCTTGGTGTTTATTCATTTTTGTCTGTTGTTGCTATTTGTTTTGTTTTGCTGTTGTTATTTGTTCTGTTTTGAATCTGGTTACATAAATTCTCTGTCATCAAGCTATAAATCTATTCTTACATACTAAGATTTTTTTCAATCTTAATCACAATATTTTAATGTCTAAAAATCTATTTTCTATTTTCTCATATGTGAAGTAGAGATAAAGCAGGATACTTGAGAACATTTTAAAATATGTCCACTATAAATATTTAATCTAGTGCAAGAGAGGTAACAATTAATTTCAAGTGGTTCCTTTTTATTAAAACTAAGCATTAACTTATTTTATTTACCTTTATAGTCTTAGCTAATGTACTTCTTAACTATTATATAGCATTATAATCAATACCTGAATGGTAAACTGTGACTAAAAGAATTCTTGGTCCCATTAGGTCTCTGGTTTCTCTCCCACCCACCAGGGCTCCTGTAACCACTTATAAAATAATCACTCAGAGGCTAATATATTAAATACAATTGTTTGGCCAATGGTTTAGGCCTCTTACCAGCCAGCTCTAGTTATAAATTAACCCATTTCTATTAGTAACAGGCTCATGGCCTGTTACCTCACATCTTGCTTTCCTGGTGGCTACATACTGTCTACTGACTCTGCCTTCTCTCTCTGTGTATCTTTGTTTGGACTTCCCACCTAGCTATATTTTGCTTGTCCATTTGCTGAAACAACTTTATTCATCAACCAATAAAAGCAACACATATACAGAAGGACCTCCCAAATCAGAAAACTAGCTTCTATTTTTTGTGAAAATACAAATACAAATATTTTAATGAAGGTTGCTTTTGCTAGTATTGTTAAACAGAATGTTGTTAATACTTTGGAACATAAAAACTATTCAGCTTCCCTTAGAGATGCATTTAATTCCTATATCTTCCAAAAGCACGTGTCTTTCAGCTAATGAGAGCAACTAGAGAAGCTGGAGAGATGGATCAGTTGTTAAGAGCACTGTTTGCTTTTGTGGAGGATGTGTGTTCAATTCCTAGCACTCACATGGTGATTCACGACCATTGTAACTTTGATTCCAGGAGATCCAATATCCTCTTTCGACTTCCTTGGGCACCAAGTAAGCATGTTGTACACACATATACATGCAAGTCAAAATACTCACATATAAAATAAAATCAATAAATACCCCTTAATATCAATAAAGGACAGTTAGATCAAGGTTACATTTGATGAGTTTTTCCAGTGTCACTCATGAAGAAAGTGCATAATTTCTGATCCTTTGGTAAGATTATGAGCCTTAAAGCATGTAATTTAAACATTTTTGTACGAGGAATTGTAAAATTGGTGGAAAAAAAACTTTACAGAATCTTCCTTGTTTCCCATGTATTTTTTAAATTCATTACTATAAGAAATGAATAAATCAGTGGTCACACATAAAGTATTTGTAACCCAAATATTTCTTTTATAACCGCAGCCACAAACAGAAAAGCATGAAGATATTGGTTTAAGATTTAGGAATAATGTAACTTGTCATGAATGAGGATCATATAATCTAAAGAGGTGCTTCTGCTGTAGCTATCTCAGCCCTGGAATCTCTAAGGTTGTGGTCTGTGGGTTATCTTGATGTGGGTCCCAATGGATATGACTGTGCTACACTCAGCTGAAGGATGGGACTGACTCGAAAAATCTCTCATAGCTTAAACTCTCTTGTATGATTGAGTTCTTTGGAATGGAGCAAACTGATAGGCATCTAGCTTGTGGGAAATTCACTTGATAACTCTGATCTGGAGGAGGAGGGGGGAGTGTTCACCAACCATCACTGGAAGTTAGCGGCTGTGTCTAACAACATACATGTTCCAGAAAATAACATGTTGTGGACATGAAATGTGTTCATGTAACGCATGGATAGTGGATGATGCCTGCTCAGCCCTTCTTGCAGTTAGTTCCATATACTTCAGTTTTGTTTCTGCTTGTCATCTCTGAAACAAATATTTATATGAATATCTAAATAAAACAAACATGAAGAAACCTTTCAGAGTTTCCTTCTTGGCTTGGTTTTAGAATCTATCCATGTAGGTCTGCTTCTCTTTCAAGCTCAGCACATGTGAGTGAGGCTGTTGTGGGTGGAGCTGACACAAGATTGGCTAAGGCGGGATGCATCTTCACAGAAAGACGGATACTAGCTCTGACCCGAGACCCAGAATCCAGACCTAGCAACCAAAACCGTTTCTTTTGCTGAGTTTCATACTTTTGGGGGCAATTTAAGCCATGCTTATACCACATCAGGGATTTGTTGTTTGGAATCTGGTTACAAAAATTCTCTGTCACTAAGCTATAAACCCATCGCCACATGCTAGGATTTTTTTCCTTGTTGACAAAAAGCTTATTTTCATCTTAGTTGCCTGTCAGTCTGCATGGGTCTGTACACAACTTGTATTTCTGGCATCTCTGGGCTCTGCCTTCTTTTCAGCTGATTCCTTTATTCCCTTCTATACTGATGTGAGCTTCCTGCTGAAGTAGCTTGTCTACACTGTCTTTTTCCCATGTCTTATTTTGTGCCATTATTAGAACTTAATAATTGGGGCCATCTCACTGAACTTGTTCTCTCAGAATTTTATCAAATAGCTTGAATGTGGTAAGTAGTTAACTCACTACAGTATGCTTAGTGGCTACATTCATGTCTGTGGCTGTATTAGGGCATTTTGAGGACCAGGAACTGTATCTTCCTTTTACATTCCAGGTAATAAGAATGATTTCTGATGCCAAAGAGTCACTTAATAATTATTTACTGAATCACACATTCAAACGTTTTCATGAAAAAAAAAATTGGATACTAAAGTTCTGGTGGGGAAAAAAACTGAGTTCACTACTGAGGAATGCATAGTTTTATCTACCAGAAAGTAAAGAAATTTCTAAAGAGAAAATTAGTATTAATTAATCTATTTGTTTAAGCACTAAAGTATGAGATTTTAAGACCTCATTTTCTTACCTCATTTATCTACTCAACAACCCTGTATTGTTTCCAGTATTATGGTTTTTAGATTTACTGATTAGAAATCTGAGACCCTGAACTGAAGTAACCTACATGGTCAAGTTCACATGGGCTATACCACAACAGAAGGATTTAAACCCATGCCTGACTGGTTTTTAAAACTGGTGTTTCTTCTATTTTCTTTTCAAAATGTCTGTTATTACATAATAGTGACCCTCAAACTCAGGCTGAAAGAGAGGGGAAATATGGTGATATTTAAATTAAATAAATAAATAAAATAAAAGAATAAAGCTTGCCTGAAGATCAGAGTGTGGAGCTAGCTAATCATAGAAGTCAGGTAGCAGTGGCACACACCTTTCATCGCAGTACTCAGGAGGCAGAGACAGACAGATCTCTGTGAGTTCAAGGCCCCCCTGGGTTAGACAGGGGATTGACCCAGTCTAAAAGAGAAACAGAGCCAGTCAGTGGTGGCTCACAACTTTAATGTCAGTATTTGGGAATCACACGCCTTTAATTCCAGCACTAGGGAGGTGGAGACAGGAAGGGATATGACTGGGTGGAGAGAGGAGCATAAGGTGGGAGGAGACGGGTGCCACAGCACTCAATCTGAGGATCCCTAGAGACAGGATAGCCCGTTCGATCTGAGGATTCAGTCAGTAGAGGTAAGAACTAGTAGCTGACTGCTCTGCTCCTCTGATCTTTCAGCACTTACCCTGATATCCGACTTGGGATTTTCATTATTTGTGGGCCCACATTTCATATAAGATAATTTACAGGCAGGCTCACTGGCCACGAGGCAGATACAGTCCTGCCAAACAAGTAAGACAGCCGCCTGACAAAGGCCAGGACGTGCTGCTCCTTTCTCCTTTGTTATAAGGTAGATCGCCTGGGGAGAGGTGTTTGCTAAGCTGGTGACTAAGTTGCAGGTGCTTCCCTAGCCCTGCGTCCCCCCCACTCCCGGAAAATGAATATTAATGAGCTTCCACCTTGGTTTACCTGGGGGATAAAAGATGTTTTGTAGAATAAACTCAGGTAGATCTTCAGGATAGAGGAAGCCTGAGATGTCCTTCCGTGATGACTGTGTCTGGTTCTTCCTCGTGCCTCCGCACCGGTCCAGTTAGAGAAAAACATAGTTTCTATGTTGGAGCCTAGGGCTCCTGACAATATTGAAACCCATTAGAATTTGTGCTGCAGGGAGAGATGACAGAGCTGATGATTTCCTCAGGAATTTGCTAGCATGGACAGTGTTCAGTACTCTTTTCTGGTCACAAACATCAATATCCTCTCACTGGAAAGTTCGTCCCCTTACCCTCACACACCACTCAAGACATTACCTGTGCCATTCTTTTATTTTTTTGTTTGTTTGTTTTTATTTTTATTTTCCCCTTACTTGTCAAGACATTGTCCCAGACACTAACTGGGAGTATTACCTGGAAAAAGAATCAGATGCCACACACTTCCCAGTTATAATGCACATCCCAGGTCCTATGTGGCTGACAATAAATCCTGGTTCCCAGAACCTGGTCCTAGGTGTCAGCTGATTAGCGGAAGGAAGTCATAGGATGTAGGGGAACACTTTGCTTGGGTTACTATTCACTATAAAGAGCATGGAGGAGGGTAGGGATGAGCATCCAAAGGGGAGATGGTCAGAGGGTCCTATTGTACAGGGGAAAGAGCATGAGGCCTCAGTGCCCTCTCAGAACACTTCATTCTTCCAGAGCCTCTACATGCTCAGTAATCCAGAAGCCTTTTGAAGCTTGTCCTTTTGGATTTGATGGCGGTTTCATGATGTAGGCATGACTGATTAAACCATTGGCCACTGGTGATCACATTTACCTTTAGTAAAGTGGTTCTCACTTTACTAATCTGCCACTATAATAAAATTCCTCATGTCGTAGTAACCCCCAAACATAAAATTATTTTCATTGATATTTCACAACTGTAACCCTCTTATTTGTTCTTGGTTCTGAGTCTATCCAAGAGTCATGGCCACCAACCACCTCAGCATAAAAAGGGCAATTATCCAATCCTAAATTCTACAAGTATTAGCACCTGCAAGGCCACAACAGGACACAGATCAAACATGTTTCTTATATCGCAGAATTACCATTTAAAATATAGTAGCATTATCATTTTAATATAGAAAGATCCAAACTCATAAATTTGTCATAGAGTGTTGTTTCTGGAGGATTTAGATGGAAAAGCTAAAAAGTTACACATTAGATAGTCATGAATTGTGGTCAAATAATTTTAATTATTTATAAAGGTTAAAATTTATAATTAAAAAGGTGTTTTATATCATTAATATCTTTTCTCTTATAGAATAAAGTGTATTTTTTAAACCATAATTGTTTAAATATGAGACCAAGTCTCCACATTTGTCATTTCTTATTAGCTTTCTCTCATGTAGTTACAGGACTTAGCAAGAATGACCAGCATACTTTGATAAGTCATGTCCCAAGGTGGCCTTTTCTCTTGTTTTCACATTATATTTTACTAATTCTGAGTCATTTTAAGCAAAAAGTAATATTTGTTTATGAGTATATCAACCACATGGAGAAAAAGCTGCATCCATATTCTGAAAAATATGTTCCTTATAAAACTGTACTTTTATTTTTAATAATAAACATTTGATTTTTTCAGTTAAGATGTTTGAGCAAATGTATATAAGTAATATTTAAAATAATAAGTCTGTGGTTGTTTGAATTAGAAATGCCCCTATGGACTCATCTATTTTAATGCTTGATCATCAGGGAATGGCTCTACTTGAGAGAGATTAGGAGGTGTGGCCTTAAGGAGTAAGTTTAGTCTTGTTGAAGTAGGTGTAGCCTGGTTGGAGGAAGTATGTCACTGGGAGTGAGCTTTGAAGTTTCAAAAACTCAAATAAACTCATAGTCTCTCTTCCATTTGCTTGCAGATCTGGATGTAGAATGCTTGGCTACTTAGTTCTCCAGTATCATGCCTTCCTGAATGTTGCCATACTCCCCATCATGATAATGAACTAAACCTCTGAAGCTAAAAACAAAGTCCTAATTAAATGTTTTCCTTTATGAGTTGCCATAATCATTGTGTCTCTTCACAGTAGAACATGGACTAAGACAGAAATCCAAAGAAAACATTTTAATTTGAAGAGCCTGAAGTACCAGAAATTCAAACATTCAACATTTAAAACATCCAGTGTTTTAAAACATTCAAGAAGCCGGGCGGTGGTGGCGCACGCCTTTAATCCCAGCACTCGGGAGGCAGAGGCAGGCGGATCTCTGAGTTCGAGGCCAGCCTGGTCTACAAGAGCTAGATCCAGGACAGGCTCTAGAAACTACAGGGAAACCCTGTCTCGAAAAACCAAAAAAAAAAAAAAAAAAAAAAAAATTCAAGACAGTTTAAATTTTCAAAAGTATTTTTATTATAGCAAGTATACAAGAATGTTATGAAACACAGAAAGATGTTGCTATTGAAGAAAATAACTATGGTGAGAATGGAATGAAAATATGACTCAAAGAAAGAAAGGAAAGGAAAAAAGTCAAATAGTAAGTTTTCAGAAGCGTTCATTTGTTCTGAAAATGAAAGTGATCAGTAGTAAAACAATAAAGTGTAAAGTTCACTGAATACATTAAAATAATGAAAACATTTGATGTTTCACTACTTATATTTAAATTACATTAAAAAACCGGACCTACACAGAGAAACCCTATTCTGAAAAACCAAAAAAAAGAAAGAAAAAAAAAACAGTATTAGCCAAGTCGGGGTGCCGCACTGCTGTGCAACCGTGGTCTGTACCCTGTCACTTGTATTTTAAATAAACGCTGATTGGCCAGTAGCCAAGCAGGAAGGATAGGCTGGGCAACCAGGCAGGAAGTAGAGGCACGGCAAGGAGAATTCTGTGAAGAGATAAGTTTCAGTCTGCACTGATCACCCAGCAACAGGAAGCCAGACACAGAGCAAGCAAGATGTGACTGCCTCACAGAAAAAGGTACCAAGCCACATGGCTAACACAGACAAGAATTATGGGCTAATATAAGTTATAAGAGTTAATAAGAAGCCTGAGCTACTAGGCCAACCAGTTTAAAATTAATGTAAACCTCTGTGTATACATTTGGGGCTATATGACTGTGGGACTTGGTGGGACAGAAATCTCTGTCAACAGTGAACACCTTTAATCCCAGCACCCTGGCAGTAGAGGTAGGTGGATCTCTGTGAGCTCGAGGCCAGCCTGGTCTACAAAGCTAGGTCCAGGACAGCCAGAGAAACCCTGCCATGAAAACCAGCAACAACCACAAAATAAAAAAATCACAGCATTTATGAGTGTTTAGACATTGCAAAACTACAGGTGTTAACTTAGAAATGTGCCAGGGAGTAGAAGCCTTTACAGAGTTGGGAAAGTGAAGAGACACAATGTTATGGACTGTCTCACAGAGTGGAGGGATGTGGGGAATCGCAGACAGGACAGAGACTACAGTCTCCTCGGAAGACATGCTCATCCTAGGGGCAAGTCACCTGACGTCTCCTTTCCCTCTCAGCTCAGCGGGGATAACAGCATGCACTGGGTATTCAGAGTAGGAAAAGAATTGTTTCGTGTGATAAATTAGCACAGCCTTGGCCCACAAACTTCTCTCAATAAAGAACCACGATTAATATTGGTATCGATGTTGTTGCTATTGGTACATTTTAACTGTCAGACTCTGAGGGCTCTGATATGAATTTACTGCATATAGAGCGGGGAAGGCTGTTTCAGCACTTTGAAGCAAATTTCCTTTATTTAAAAGGCACAGATTGTCAATTTATTCAAGTGTGAATCTGCTTCTTGTTTAAAACTCTGGCTTTTCCTACAGTTGCCTTTCCAGTCTCTTCCGTAGGGACCCCTGCATTGTCCTACACACACCCTTCAAAGGTTTCCTCTCTTTTGTCTTGAACCGCTGGACACATCATAAACTACATATCTTGGGTCTCAGAAGTTCTGGTTGCCTTCATCTCTCCCCAACCCATTCCTTTTTAATCCAGGTAGTATTCTGCCCACCCGAAGGCCAGTAAAGCCCACGTGCCCCATTCTATGCAGATTTCTAATTTGTATGGCTAGAAGCTATAAAATAGAAACAAAACTATTTTAAAATCATTATTTTAATGTGTCCAAATGTGAAACTTGTGGAAAAAAAAAATATGCTGGGTCTGGATAGACGGCTCAGCGTTTAAGATTGCCTACTCCTCTGGGAACAGAGCCAGGATCAGACCTCAGAACTCAGAATAGGTGGCTCACAAATGCCCTTCGCTCCAGATCTAGGAATATGATATTCTCTTCTAGTGTTTGTGGATACCTCATGTGTACTTACCCACCTCAATACACACACACACACACACACACACACACACATACACACACCATTACACAACTGTAAAATAAAATAGTGTTTCAAAAAAAATAAAATACTGATAAACAGTATACACTTTAAGGAAGTTTGTCTTCATAAATACATTGTATGAAAGCAAACAAACAAAAACCCAGGACACATTATTGTGCGGGAAATTAACGTGAAGTTATTTGGTTGTGGGCTAAATCTTATTCTTAGCTATGAAACAGTCAGTAACTTTCAGAAATCGGTGAAAAAAAAAGTTTGGGGTTCTGAGATGGGTATTGTAAAAATTACCTTTCTTTTACAGTTTTATAAATAATTTACTTGAAACTTAATTTATATCATTTCAATAAGTCCAAAGCAGTAATTTATAACGTAACCTGACTATTAAGAATAATTCACTAAAGAAAATTAGAAAAAATTTCATAAGGGAAATTCCTTTCCCCTTTAATTTTTGTTTATTTTTATGTAAAATATTAGTATTATATTTTTATGGCATTGAACTGTAATATTTGTAGACAATTTTTATGAGACCATTAAAAAATAGGATAGTATAAATCCTATAAAAATACTGGTAAGTTTGATCATATAATATTAAAATTCTTTGAATGGCAAAATATCATCAATAAAAGAGATAATATCAGAAAGCATCTTAAATCTATAGTAGGAAAAGAGTTTGTAATCTGAATAGACTAAAAACCCCTTACAAATAAGGGGAAAGAGTGAAAATTAGAAACTAGCAAGGGATATGAACAGTCAATTAATAATGAAATCAAATCCTAAGTACATAGTATAGTCCCTCTAAGCTAAATCATTATAAATAAGCTAAATGTGAAAGGGATTATATATTGTTTATTTTGTCATTCTGTCATTATAATATAGAGGACATTATTATCGAGACTTTACAAATGAACTACTCATGATTGCAACTACATAATAAATGCAAACAAATCATTTCTTGGTGACACCATGTGGATTACATCATGTGGACAGTCGGCAACTGCCAACTTCTCTAAATGACATGTCTGTATTGGCTTTGGCATTTAATTCACAGACTAGGAATAGTATTGATCCAGCATATACGTCTGAAAGAAAAATGGAAATTTGTCAGCTTTTGAACGTTTTTTCCCCTTTTCATTGCCTTTATTAACTAAAGGGTGCACAAAATGAATTAGTGACATTGTCTCCAAGGGAAGAGTTGTTAGAGAAGTTTGTATTTAAGCCTTAGCACATGAGGTAGGAGGCCGTGAACAGCAGTCTCCAGAAGCAGGTCACAATGCTGCTTGAAATTTATATGACTAGACTTTCTGTAAATTCATGTTACGACTTTTAAGAAGGCACTTAGAAATTTGTTTTGAGCAGTGGTGGCTCACACCTTTAATCCCAGCACTTGGGAGGCAGAGGCAGGTGAATCTAAATGAGTTCAAAGCCAGCCTGGTCTACAGAGAAAGTTCCAGGCCAGCCATGGCTGTGTTATACAGAGAAATCCTGTCTTGAAAAAAAAAGAAAAGAAAATTTTCTTTTTTTCCAGTGAACTGAAAAGATAGAAAATTGCCAAAAGTTAAGTTAAAAGTGTAGAAAATTTTAGCAAACTAAGTGAAAAGAAAAATAAACATGAATCAATAATGAATGAAATGCAGGATTAAGGTATCCATTCTGTTTTAAGGGCTCACTCAGCAATTTCATGTTTCTGGGGACCTTGAATCTTGGGGTCACAGCTGTTCCTAGTATCCTTGAGGGTGGGAGCTGGGAGAGCACACAAAATCTGACAGCACGGGCTGGCTGACTTGTCCTTTCCTCTGTGTTAGAGTGTTATTGCTGTGGCTTGCCCCGGAAATTGGGAATCAATCTCGAGATGTTCTGGAAAACAAAGCCCAAGGCTCAATTATTTACATCTGGTCTCAGCTCAATGACTTCCTTCCATGATAAAAATGCAAACCAAAAAGCAGCTATATAACAGAAAACAATGACCAATCCTATCTTATGTTTAACCAAGGTTAACAACCAAGGTCACTCTCAGCACATCGTGATAAAACGTTTATTCTTTGCTTATTCTCTTGAAAAACCATTATGCATATCTCATCAAATGGACCTATTTGATAGTATTGTTATTAGAATTTTGGGGTTTCCACCTGGGCTGTAAGATGATGGTGAAAAAACTAGGTTCTTAGTCTTTTTATTAAGATGACCTAAGACCAGGCTTAATTGTAGTAAGATTGAGGACAATTTCATTAGCCTTTAAAATAAAAAGCCCACAAGCCAAGAAAACTGTCGTCAGGAGCTCCCTGAAGAAGGGAAATGGAGGAAATAGAACAGGTACGCCATTTGAGAACCAGTTACCAGCAGAGAGGTTTCACATGAGAGTGTCAGAGTAGCAGTTCTCAGCCTTCCTAACGCTGCGACCCCCTAATACAGTTCCTTGTGTTGTCATGAACCCAACCACATAATTATTTCCATTGATACTTCATAACTGCAATTTTGCTACTATTATGGGCTGTAATGTAAATATCTGTGCTTTCTGATGGGAACAGTAAGAAAGCCTGGAGTATCAGAAATAAATATACTAGATTCTGGCCAGCATCTGAAAGAAAAGAGACAGTGCAAAGAAATGTACAAGGCCCAGCCATTTAGCTCCCAGCCATGTGAAAAGCATTATGTATAGTCAGATTTTTATGGAAATTGGTATTATACGATTCTGGAAGGTGACTCAATTTTACCTAAAACAATATTCTGTGTGTGAGAGAAAGAGATATGTGCGTGCACATGCATATCATGGCGCGTATGTGGAGGTCAGGGAACAACCTCTGGGTTGGTTTTATCTTGTTTAAGATAATGCTCTTTGCTGCTATCTAAGACAAGTTAGCTGGGCCAAGAGCACTGAGGACTCTTGTGTCGGAGTCTCTAGAATTATAGATGCTGGAGCTCCAGCTCAGGGTTTTTCATGGGTTCTGGAGATCAGAACCCATGTCAACAGGCTTATGGGGGAAACACCATTACTTTTTACCATCTACCTTGCACTCTAAACTGGTAACTAAAAATAATAATACAGTAGTAGAAGTTTTTTTGTTTTTGTTTAGGGGGTTGTTGCTTTTTTGTTTTGCTTTTATGATCAGGGTACGCTTTTTTCCTGTTTTGATTTTTTTAAATCTTTTATTTTACATTCCATCCACAGTTCTACCCCCCACCACTCCTCTTCCGGTCCCCCCACACTCCCATCCACTTCTCTTGATGGGTAAGCTCTTCCATGGGAAGTTAACAAACTCTGGCACATTAATTTGGGGCAGGACCAAGCTCTCCTCCTTCTTTAAGGCTGAGCATGGCATCCCACCATAGGGAATGGGCTCCAGTAAGTTAGCTCATGCACCAGAACAGATCCTGGTCCTACTGCCAGGTGCTTCACAGATAGTCCAGGATTCACCAGTGTTTCCCACATATGGAGGGCCTAGTTCAGGCCCATAGGAGGCTCCATAGCAGTTGGTCTAGAGTTCCTGAGTTTCCCCAAGCTTAGTTCAGCTGTCCCTCTAGATTTCTCAGTTATGATCTTGACTTCCCTTACTCATATATTTTCTCCTTCCTCTCTTAGACGATATGTGCTCACTCTTAAGTGAATATTAGATGTAAAGCAAAGGATAACCAGACTATAATCCATGGCTCCAGAGAGGCTAGGGAACAAGGACGACCCTTAGAGGGTCACATTGATGGCCAAAAGAAGGGGAATTAGATGACCCCTCCTGAGGATACTGGGGAGGGGAGAGGGGATAGAAGATGAGAACACAAAGGAACAGGATGGCTGAGGGGGAGAGGAACTGAGTAGGAGAGAAATGAAAGAGACATCTTTATAGAGAAAGCCCCTGTGCAGTTAGGGAGAAACCTTGCTAAGGAAATTCCCAAAAATTCACAACAATGGCCCTCACCAAGACTCCTAGCATTAGTGGAAAGGGAGTCTGAACTGGCCTTGCCTGTAATCAAGTTGGTGACTACCGACTCTATCATCATTGAGTCTTCTTCCAGCAACCCGCAGAACCAAATACAGAGATCCACAATCAAACACCAGGCCCTGAAGGTAAGCTTTCTCTAAACAAATAGTATCCCAAGTTTTGTCAACATTTTTTCTAATAAGTAACTTGCTGCAGGTGTTCCTCTCACTGTTCCCCAGGCCATATTAAACACATTCCCTACTGAAGAGCTGCGGTTTTCTTTTTAAAGCTGAAGTACTATGGGGATGTATGGAAGAGCCATTAATCAGGCCACTGTTGATTTAGTTGTGTGCACTGGCTGCAGGGTCATTTATCATTACAAGTTTCTGCCATGGCCCCTTTCTCACTCATTTCCTGGATGTTGCCTTGCTTATGACAGCTCAGTAATTGATTTTCACTTTCTCTAGTACAAAATAGGTGGATGGAGGTTTTTGTTGTTTATACCCTAGTACTATCTCTGGATGATATTGTGAATAAAGATAATGTTAGCTAAAACTTGAAACTATGCTTGCCAGCTTGTTAAAAATGTTTTTTAAAAAAAAACCTGAACAATAATTTATGTTTAAATTATGACTCTTTCAATCACTCTCTTCGAAATTGAATTCATTGATTAAAAGGCTAAATTGCCATCACAGAGTTCTTTTATTATGTTTAATGTAAAAGGACATTAAGATCCAAATATTTCTTGTTGGTTATATTCATAACTCCAATATGTGTAGACCTATGGTTAATAATTTTCAATCACACAGATTTACATTTCAGATCTTAAATTTATATTTGAAAAGAGTCTTGATTGGCACACTAGAAACCAATTCCTGCTATTGATCAGCTCTCTCAAAACATGTGATGAGTAATTTTATATTGAACTGAAACATTGTAATAAAAGCATAAATACTACTTAACATTACTTTAATAATAAGTATCCATAGTTCTATTCTCCAGGCATCAGAAAAGACAACCACAAAGTCCTGAAATACCCTTAAGTATCATATTTATCTTGTTAATTAAATTAAAATTTAAACAAAGTTTTAAGTTCCAGGAAGAACAGAAAACTTGGAGGTCAGCTCCTGCTTCACTTCACATAGGCTTGAGCATGACATTCCTGCTCCCATTGGAACTCTTCCTGGTGAAAAGTAGGGCAGCATAGTATCTAAGTAGTATCCTGTAATGAGACAACATAATAGACACAGGTTCCTTCATTATGTTAAATCCAAATCTGTCCCCTTATAATTGATCATTTTTCCTCAACCCCAGTAATTATGCCTGAAGCATCAAACAGTGTGTTTGAGACTCATATGAAGTAGGTGGTTCTCCTCTTTTTCCTTCTCCTTCTTTTTCTCCTTCTCCTCCTCCTTCTTCTGGACAAGAGTATAAATAAGCTATTCAGGTTGCTCTTGATCTGTAGCCCCAACTTGCTAGGCCTTGAACTTGCTCTCAGGTAGCTGGGTGTTGGAGACTAGCTTTGACAAAAATACTACTTACCATTCTAGGAGTGTGGGGATCAGAAAGATAGTAAAGAGGACAAAGACGCCAGTGAAGATAATAAAACAGAAAACACTGGATAGTACTGGGAGGGAGTTCCAGTGAATACTGAAATCTCTGTGTTTAATTTCCAGTTGCTTAAAATACCTTGAACCCAAAAGTTAGGAGTAAGGTAAAAGCTGAATTAACATGATACAAGGAAATGAACCGACAAATTGAAGGTTGCTGGCTATATTCATAGTTAAACATTCTGTTGCTAAAAAATAACAAGTCACACTCACACTCTAAGACAAAACATTCTGTAGGCAAATTGCTCCCGGGTGGTATACATTGTTATCTCCTTAAGGGAGTAGGAATTTAGTTGAATCCTTAGACTTTTGTCTGGGGTTTAGAAACAGATCTTCTTCTCTATTCCTGAAATACAAGGCCTGGATATTAGCCACGCCTGTTGACAATAACCTCGAGAGAGCAGAACTCTTTGGTCTAAGTCTAGGTGGGACCTTTGTTTGAGGTAGAAACAGGCAATAACCTTGAAGGAATAGAAGTAAGTTCCAACTCTCTGACCTTTGGTCAGGTGGCAATAGGTTCACATTTTTGGGCCTCCTCCTACCTCAGGTTCCCAAGTAGCTGCAGTGATGGCTCTCTCACCAGGCTCAGGTCATGTGGATTATTTTTCCCATATTTCTTAAATCACAGCATTGCTTTCATCAATCCCCAATTCAGGTATTCCCAACAATGTTCCTTTGCCTTCAAAATGAAATTGAATTGATCTGATTTAATTGAAACTTATCAGTATTTAATTAAAATATTCACATTAATTTGTATTGCTATCTTTCAGAGGCACTATCTCTTTTCTACTGCATTTTATTTACTGATATGTCAGTTTGCTCATGTTATACATGGATACCTTTGAGGGTGCAACTTAGTGATAATTTTGATACTGCATTTTCAGTCTTACATGATATACTGTATTACTCAACAATAAAACAATAAATTTCGCCATCAAAAGTGGACATGATCTGGGTGAACAAAAACAGAATAGAACAAAATCGAACCATCTCTTTAAATTTCTTAGCAATGAGGGTGAAATATGCCTGTGCCAAGGTAGATACATGCGTGGCCTTCAAAGGACAACTGGCAGAAAATTGCTTTTACTCACTAAGCTGTCTTGCTGGCCCAATGCCTTTGACTCTTGATTTCTTTTGAAGCTGCCAAAAGTTTCTCTTCACATTTTACCAGCTAAGTCATTCTGCAAGTGCATGCTGACCTTGCAGTCAACTCTAACTGCCAAACCTTTTCACGTGGGTTGCTGCTAATCCTGCACGTGTGAGGTTAATTTGTTTTGAACAAAAATATGGAACTTTATGTTAGAGTTCTTGAATTCCTCCTTGGCTTTTTCTGGCTCATGCTCTCAGCCTACTGAGAATATTTTCAGTCCCGATTCCAACGTATCTCTAATGAGTTCTCCTTCCTTTTTTTATGTCATCTAAATGTGCATTGTTTATGTACTCTCTTCCTTCATTCAAGTGTTAGCCAAAAGTTAAGTATGTTCTTGACCAAAGATAGTGCCATAGAATTGAAGCAGAGAGGAATACTCTTTCAAATGCCAGACATTTAGGTATCAAATGCTTGTTGGACAGTCAGTAGAATAAATATGGTGACACATAATAACTATAACCAGGTTCATTTTTTCTGCCAGATTTCATGAAACTTTACAAGTGTCTTATAGAAGTCACAGAATATGCTATAAAATAACTTATATTTTGTTCATATAATGTTATTTCTATGACATGTTCTCAGAGGTGACCATTTGGTATTATATGACTAATTGGTGCTCTCTTCTCCTGTTTTTAGAATTCTATGGCTGCCTGTAGTTCTCTGTCTAGGGTTGAGGCCTCCTGAGCTTTCGCCTTCCATGTTAGAATATCTATTGGTATATGGGTGTTTAGAAAGTCATGTTCAGTGGTCCTTGATCTTTGTGATGTAGATGTATTAGTTAGAACTGGGCTCACAAGTCCATTTTGATCAGTTTCTCATAAAACATCACTATAAACCTCCTCCAGTAGACTATGAAAATTCACCAGTAAAGCAGAGGTTGTGTGATGACAGGCATTACTATCAATGGCAAGGGCTCTCAAATGACTTTCTATTATACTGATTTAAGGAAATAGCAAAATTGTTCACCCTAAGTCCAGGAATTAAGGAGAAAATACCTTAGAGGCTTAAATGTTTCCAAATATTCATAACTCTTAGACATAATTTTGTAGCCATGAAACTTCCACATATTACTAAATAAGATTTACAGCTAAAGCTTAGTTAATAAAGTAAAAATTTGGCTTCCATTAGAAAGCATTAAGCAGGAAAGAGGGAACACTTTTTAACCAAACCATTACTCAAAAATACACTAAATGTATATTTGCTTCTGAACATTTGCTCTGGCTTTCATTCCTGGCAGGGTTTTTCCTCTTTTGGCAAAATTGTTTGAATAACTCAAGTTCCAGTTCAATTGTCACCTTCTTTACGATGATTTCTCTGCACCCTCTCCCGGCCAACATGCGAGGTTGGAGTTAATTGCTCTCTGACAGCCAAATTATTCGCTGTGCCTCTGTTAGAGTCCTTGTCCTTAATTTGTAGATGGAAGTTCCTGTCCTGCCTGGTTCCACAGCCATTCAATCCCAAAGAAGCACACAGAAACTATATTAATTACAACACTGTTTGGCCAGTGGCTCAGGCATATTCCTAGCTAGCTCTTATATCTTAAGTTAACCCATTTCTATTAATCTATGTATTGTCATGAGCCTATGGCTTATAGGTAAGGTTCTGGTGTCTTTCTCCTTTGGCAGATAAATGGTGTCTGTCTAACTCCAACTTATTTCTCCTTGCATTCAGTTTAGTTTTCCTGCCTCCCTGTATTCTGCCCTGTCATAAGCCAAAGCAGCTTCTTTATTAACCAATGATAATAAAACATATTCACAGCATACAGAGGTGAATCCACATCATTAATTTCTGTTCTCCAACTTTTGGCAGCCTGGTTGGGAGTAGTAAATGCACAGCTTTCTGAACTCTATTCCTCTCTTTAGAACCCCAACCAGCATACAGTACATTTTCCATAGCCCCTGTACATTTGTTTCTATGTACTTAAGCTATTTATTCAACAAATTCAACTTATGCATTCAACCAATAACAATGAAGTGCTGGTTTGGCAATATTTTAATCTATGAGGATACAAGTATCACTAAGACAAGCTCTCCTATATGCTAGTAAAGAAAAGAATTAAGATTTTTAGATAAAATAAGTAAGAAAATAGGATATTCCAAAGGAAATAAAGCAGAAAGAGTGGTAAGGAATTCCGCTATAGGCTTCAGAGTCCAAACAACAGGAAAATATATTGGAGAAGCTATAATTTGGTCTTAAACATAAAAGAAAAAAAGAAACCAATCATATCCACCTCCTGGTAGACTACTTCAGCTGGAAAGACCAGTCAATTAAAACAGTCAAGAAAAATAAACTTGAAAATCAGAAGGATTTTTACCAATATTATCAATGTAGATTTTGAGTAAAGACTATGTCCAGGTATAAATCAGCTAAAGGGTTTCCAAAGGACTTAGACTAAAAACAAACAAAAACATAAACCTGTTGCTATTCCAGTGAAAAATAGAACTGATAGAAATGAAAGAGGAACCTGGAGTCCCTTTCCTTTTCTTAGAAAGGTGGACTGATAATAAAATGGAAGCCTTTGTTCAGTTCATCACAGTGAACAACTGGGGGTAGGGGGAGTCTATTCAATCCTTGGAATAGTTGCAAACAACTATTGCAAATGAGTAGGACCATGGAACCTTAATTACTATTATAATTCTCATTGTCCCTCATTATTGCTGTCATCTAATGTGCAGACTGGAATTTGATTTTGTGCTCCTGTGCTTCTTCTCTAAATGACTTTTAATTCCTTACCCAGTGAATCACCCCAGTGCTAATATACTGTGGACCATTTTAGTAAGCATGGTAGTCATCCCTTTAAGGCCACAGCTTCTAGATAACTGGGCCAGGATTGGATGGATATCCATTGTAAGGCCCATGGTAGGTCTTGATTTCTGTTGATACCTTTCAATGCTCTCCTGTATCCACACTGACAAGGGGTTGGACTGCTCCGTGATAGCCTGTTCAGAAGGCATCTTGAATGTCTGTGGCTGTGTTCACTGAAAAATGTAAAGGAAGTAGCTATGGTTTCAGAGCACACAAGATCCTGGAATTTCCAAGGATGTCCTTTTCAAAGTTAATGAACTGAAGTGTGGAGATAACCACTTGCCCACCCCTCGTGTTCTCCACGTCCGTGCTGTTGGCAGTTGGAGGAAGATTCCTTGATGAGGTGTCTCACAGCCCTACATATGTGTTTCAGTAATATAGGGGAAGAGAGGACACATTGACCTGACTTGAGAGCAACGGTCTGAAAGCTGATAAAGACATGACCAAAACAACCTCTAAGCTCCTCTAATAGCAAGAACTGAAACGTACCGTCTAAAGCAGTTTTATTATATCATGAAATAAATTTATGAGTCTATAGCAGATACAGAGACTAGCTTCAGAACACTCACACTCAGGAACTTTGCAGGAGTCCTGAAGCCCAACGCGCTAAGTAACCTTGGAATAACATCTTTGAAAAGTTCTGAACCTCTTTGCAGATTCCATCCAATGACCAGTTGATTCTCTTCCACACTAAGAAACTGTATTTCCTGTCTGTGGTGCAGTAAGAAAAGAAAGAATGGCCAGAGAAAATGCAATGACCCCAGAGTTCAGCCCAGCCCAAATAAACACTTCTATTTCCTTTTCTTTTCTAAAACAAACACGACTTAACTGAGAGTTTATCTTTTCTTCTTCTGGAATTCTATTTTGGTGCTCACATCACACAGAAGTGAGATGCGAGGGAACAAGCCAGCCTCAGTAGAGGAAACATGAGGCATTTATTACAAACGAATTCCACATAATTAGTGAAAGAGATCATGAAATGTTCAGAGGGAAAAGAGAGCTATGTTTCAAACAGGAGGGGGTCGGAACCATTAGTGGGTAATGTGCGCTGGTTTGGTTAATCCCCTGAGGCTCCCTTTACAGGTGGTTCAGATTTCTAAGCAGCAAAGAATGCAAGATGAATGGAAAATTTCTCAACATTTTCCACTGCCCAGTCTTAAGCATGAAAAACCCCACACCAGACCTGGCAGCTGCTTTATTATAACGTCGAATTTACAGACATATCATCACTTGGTTATTCCCACCCCTTGTTACACACCATAGATTTTCCTTTGTGCAATTCTGTGGTATAGAATTCCAACCCTCTCCCCCAAATTTACAACTACTTTAAAATATATACCAGGAAGCTTTGCTTGAGTTTAGGAGTGCTAGCACACTTGAGTCAACACTTATGTTTATTAAATCGAAAAGGGCAATTTCATATTTTATAGGAAAAAGTTGCATGTATTTCACCTACAAACCAGGTGTACCTGTGCAGACAGTGATCCCAAGTCTGTAACTTGGGGGACCACCACAGGGAGACCATAAGGTAGAGACCAGCCAGAGTTATATAGTGAGTTTCCAGGCCTCTCTGAGCCACAGAATGAGACCCTTAAAAATAACTTATAAAATACCTCTTATCTCTGCCAATTGTGAAAGCAGAGAAGTATTAGAAAAATTTGGGCTCCTTTTCTTAGTTCCAACTCTCAAATTCTAAAAAATTGTGAAGTAAAATACTTTCCATTCCTTCCTCCCTATAAATATTGTAAACAGTAATTTAAATGAGATATAATAGTCAGTGTAAAATATACATAAATAAAAACAAATTAAAACAAGTAATTTGCTCATATGTGAGCTGAAGAAAAGCATATTTCATTAGTGATGTCATTGCTGATATTCAAATTATACTTGTATGTATTCTCATTCGCCAAGCCTCTAACAAGCCTCTAACAAGCTGTGAAGCTGGTTCAGATACTAGATTCTTTTCCCCCTCTGGTTTCTTCTTTCCCAAAGCTGCACCTTTCAGCCTAACCTGTCCTTAAACATATTTCCTAATATGAGTTCATCAAACGCTGTTTCTTCAGTTTCTAAATAAGTTTAAATCTGTCCTCCTACTCCCTCCTCTGCGAATTTAAATGCAGTGTGGCTCTGAACCCCCCTGAAAAGCAGCCACACCTGGGTGCAGAGGAGACTCACAGAAGTGGGATGTGCACAACTCTTCAAAGGTTCTTGGCATGTTTGATGGAAAGGAAATATAAAATGATGTGCCAATGTGTCAATTTTTATCTTGTTTGGTCTCTTTCTCCCTCGTTTGTGTGTGTGTCTGTGTGTTATGTTTCTCACATCAAAATAAAGTTTGTAAGCCTTTTATTAAAAATGTCGGGAATTAGGATAAGATCCCAGCAGTGCCAGGAGTCTTCAGTGGTGCAGTGATCAGAACTAATTGAACTCTCCTCCCAGGCTCCAGTCTTTTTCCCTTTGAACCCCATTCCCTAATACTCGCCAGTGCCCAGGCTGTGATACCCATGATCCTATCTCAGTCCTCTACTTTACAGATTGCAGTCAGCTCTCCTTTATTTCTAGCACAAAGGCCAAACTGCATGACCCAACCAGTAATTTAGTGTATTCTTTATTGGACTTTCCTACACTATCTACAACTTCATTTTCTGTACTTTTAATCTGCACTTCAGTCCCAGGTGCTAACCATTCTCAAATACATCCTGGTGATGTGGGCTTCCCCTCTGTGTGCTGTGATTAGCATTAATGAATAAAGAAACTGCCTTGAGTTGTTGATAGGACAGAACTTAGATAGGTGGGAAAGACAGAACTGAATGCTGGAAGAAAGAAGGGTGAAGTCAGATAGAAGCCATGGATCCTCTGCCTGAGATAGATTCCAGTTACAATCTTTGTGGGTAAGCCACTACCACGTGACGATATACAAATTAATTTAAATGGATTAAATTAATATAAGAGTTAGCCAATAAAAAACTAGAGCTAATGGGTCAAGCAGTGATTTAATTAATACAGTTTCCTGTGTGGTTATTTCGGGGCTAAGCTAGCCTGGCAGCTGGGATGAAAAAGTGGGCCCTCCTCCTACAAATTGGTTTAGTTCTGGGCGGCTGGAACGAACAAGCATCTCCTCCTACATCCTGGCATGTTTTGTAATAATAGCTACCATTGTGAAGTACTTTATGTACATAGCTCATTTGGATGTCAGCTGTTCTTTGAAGTAAATATTATCCTCATTTTATAGAAGGGAGAACATGGTGGTGCATAGTCACTAAGAAACTTAAAAGGTGGTATTGGTTGTGTGCGTCAGGTAGGTAGAGCTTGTGTGTGAAGCCCAGGTTATTTGATCCAGTGGCTGATACTTTCCTCTTGCTGTCACCCACATGTCTAGTACACCTGAGTTCTTCTTCAACATCGAGTTTAAGTAGCTATCTTAAGTAATGAGTTCTACCTTGATGCCCTCAATATCCATTAATTTTTAAGTCCTTTATATAGCCCTGAAATCATACATACAAGTAACATTATGTGGACTCAATGGGTTATAATTATGAATATATCTGTATATACATAGATGCATGCAATAACAATTGATTAAAAAAGAGGCCATGCATTTGAAGGCGAGCAAGGAGGGGAAAGTGAGAGGGCTTGGAGGAAGGTAAGGGACAAAAATAAGCAAAATAGAAAACTATTCTTCAAATTTTAGAATTATGATACCATACTACTGTACACAGTGCTTTTAATCATTTATGTGTCTTCCTTGCATTTGAACTATGTTCTAAGTATTAAAAAAGAGCTCTATCCCCTAGCACTGTGTTTTTTTTAATGAATGCAGAGATAAATGAACACACATTTATTTAGTTAATATAAGGCACATATCCTTCCATTGAAATTAAATTCATTATAAAATCAGAGAAAACATGGATGGAAGAATGAGAGGTAATTTCAAGTCTTTTTGTCCTTTTGGTTTATTTGTTAAGAATATTCTTTTTTTTTTTTTACCTTGGAAGGAAGAAGAACTTACCATGAATTAATTACTTTGATTACTTCTGAATTTATGCTTCTAAAATTTAGAATCTAAGATAAAAATAATAAATCTTTACACATACAAAATAACTAAAATTAAGAGAGATGTTTTTTAATTTTTTTAAAGTTATATGTTTTAAATGAGTTGTGGAAGGTGCTGATTAAGAATTGAATATACTAATGTGCTGAGCTTCCTCCTGTAGTGCTTAAATACCATGCTATAGAAGAGCTCTTTTTCTTCTCTATGAGGCCTTCCAGTCAGGAGTGGAGGGAAAATGGGGTTGAATTTTCCATGTGATAGTGAATTAGTAGATACGAATGATAAAGACACTAACTTAAAATTATGGTGTGAGCAGCTTCAACAATGGCCCTGTTTCATCTTGCCCACTGTGGGTGATTTTTTTTGGATAAATAGTTTCTGGCTTAAAATGTACACAGCACCATAGATCAAAGTCAGTCCTTTGAACAGCATCCAGAAACACCCTGGTAGCCAGTGCAAGCCATAGTACACAGATGTTAATATGATCCATCTGCCTGAGATCCTTCAGCAAGCAGGCTGCTTCTGCTTTTTGTAGGAGCTGAAATGATCTTGTGGTTCTCACAGGACTCCTTTCATGGATCCTATTGGTGTCATGATCTGGAAAACGTATAAATTATGGATGAAGAAATCCTGTGGAAAAAGGGAATTTGTAACATCTATGTAAATTGTTGAAGAAAAGATATTGTTCATTTGTCTTACTGTGTTCCTTTGCAAGAACATAGGATTTGGTGCTAAGTAGTTGTGACACACGGTAGATACGTGCTTATATCTAACAATATGTGTTTCCCTCTTGAACAAACATTGAATATATTACAGTCATGTCTGCATGCTTATGTGGGTCATCAAATCTGTTACTTTCTCTCTTTTCTTCATATATGCATGTTTAGCCACCTGTTTTTTTATTGCCCCAAACCAAATATATTTTCTAACATATGGTGTGTGTGTGTGTGTGTGTGTGTGTGTGTGTGTGTGTGTGTGTGTGTTAATGCCTATACCCAATAGCCTGATCTTCCTTGTATTCACTATTCCCTTGAGACAGGATTTCTTCTTGACTTGGAGTTCCCTGTTTCAGCTACACTGGTTGACTTGCAAGCCTTGGGAATCTTTCTGACTGTAACCCAGAGCTAGGGTTGAAAACCTACATTGTTTCTACACGGTGAATATTAGGCCCTGAACTCTGGTCTTCTTGCTTGTGCAGCAGCACTCTACCCTTGCGATGTTGCTGTGGGACAATAGTCTGTACCCTGTCACTTATATTTTAAATAAATGGTGATTGGCCAGTAGCCAGGCAGGAAGTGTAGGTGGGGTGACCAGGCAAGAAGTAGAGGCAGGTCAATGAGAATTCTGGGAAGAGGGAAGCACACTAGGGAGTTGGGACCCAGCCTCAAAGGAAGCAAAGTGTGACTGCCTCGCCCAAAAAGGTACCAAGCTACATGGCTAACTCAGACAAGAATTATAGGCTAATGTAAATTATAAGAATTAGTAAATAAGAAACCTGAGCTAATGGGCCAATCAGTTTATAACTAATGTAGACCTCTGTGTAATTTCTTTGGGACTTAACGACTGCGGGAACAGGGCAGGACAGAAACTTCAGTCAACACAATGTCTCCACAGTCCCCCAAATATAATCTTTAAGTGATGATGTCCAACAGGTCAAGGGGTAACAAAACTGTCTCTAAGCCTGTGTCTTATTAGCATTTTCAAAAAATTCAATAAGAATTTGTCAAAATCAGACATCCCACAATTGACTACTCAAGGCAATATGGTGACCCCTTAACTGTTAATTGTGCCTTTGTTTTAGCACCTTGGTTAATGTGGTTTTGGTTGTACCCTCACTTCCTTTAGAATCTTCAAAGATTCAACCTATGGAGAAATCTAAACTGTTTATCTCCATGCTTTTCCTAGTTATCTCAGAAACCTAGATCTTTTTATCTGTACCTCCTTTTTCCAAAGCAATCCTGGCATCACGTGGCCAACAAAGGATTGGATTGCCTATTACAATTTTCAAAACTCTCACCTTCCGCACCCAGCAAGGACAGCCAGTATGAAATACCATCTGCACACATTAGGAATTGGTCTTGATGACTGCCTGACATGCAAATTGCATGACCTCCTGATTTCTCTTTCCAAGTGTTGATTGACCACCAGGATACCACAATGACCCCAGTTCTGGTGTTGTGTCTGGGGTGGGCATCTGCTTGTTGTCTTGGCCCCACATCACCGGTTGTTTCCATTTTCACCTGTACAGGTGCTAGCAAAGAGAGTCATATTGTCACCTGGGCAACTGGAAAGAGAAGGAGGGACAATTGACCCAGCTGTGGTTTGTGGTAGCTCATGCCTGTAGTCGCAGCACTTGGAAAGCTGAGACCAAGGGGTTGTTATGTGTTATGTAATGAGCTCTAGGAAAGCTCAGTATACAGTGTGAGACCACATCTCAACCAAAACAAAGAAACAAAAACTATCCACCCAACCAAACCAAATAAACAAAACAAAAGAGGGCCAACGATATGGCTTAGTGGGTAAAACTGTTTTGCTTTGTAAACCTGCCAACTTGAGTACAGTCTTAGAGATCCCTGGTGAAGAGAGAGAACTGACTTTCAGAAGTTATCCTCTGACCTTCAAAAGCATGTGTTTGTCAGTGCACATAAACACACACACACATGCACAAATGCACACAGAAGTTATCCTCTGACCTCCAAAGGCATGTGTTTGTCAGTGCACATAGACACACAGACACACACACACACACTTATACAAAATGAACACAGAAGTTATCCTCTGACTTCCAAAGACATGTGTTTTTCAGTGCACATAGACACACACACAAATGTACGTACACACACATACAGACACACAGAGACACACATACATTAATAATAAGTACAATAAGAATGAAGAACTTAAAAAGTCAAAAAATGGCAAAACAGTCAAACAAGAGAAAGCAACTTGAGAGGTAAGAGCAAATATCAGCTATCCACTGCTGCTAGAGGCTGTATGATCATAACAGGAGGTTGGGAAAGAGGATTCACATTGTTTTGCCCTCAAGCAGCTTTTATCAGAGGAGATCCAGTGCATTCAGATGGTGCAAACCTAAACTGCAGTGGTGTTTGGTTGACTTTCCAGACACAATCCTGCATGCTGACTCCAGAGTTCACCTTTGCTGCTTTTCTTACTTGCTGCACCCTCTCTTCCTGGCCAAAGACCCTAACTACCACTGTGTATTGTAAATATTTTTAATGATAAAGAGCCTATTATATTTTCATATTATGTTACAAAGCAATGTCTCCAGATCAGCAACTTTCCACACTATCAGAAAGTTCCCTTTCTTCACATAGTGAGGTCTGTTTAAGTTGGAGGGGCTGTCATACATCAGGATACACACAAAAGAATGGTATGTGATAGTGAAGGAGTCTGCGGACATGTTCCCAAATATTGTTTATAAATGTTTTTTTTTACATTTAAAGGGGGATATGATATGGAGATGAATAATTTGCATTGATATGGATTTTGCTTTAGTGATTTAAATTTAAGGTAAATTTTGTTATATGTATGTGTATTTCTGATACTGATTAATGTATTGTGATTGTGTAGTTCATTTAAAAATGTAATGTATATAGGTTGTTAATGGATAGTTATCAATAATATTAAAACCTGTAGTTATGTTAGTTAGATTTTCTAGCTATATAGAGATATTTTAAGTTACATAGGCATTCTTCATATCTTTCAAAGACTACAGCCTTCACACCGCTCCAAGTGTGATAAAGGTACAGAAAAAAGAGAGGCACCTGACCATAACCAGGAAGTGGAAAGAAGTACAGTAGTGTGGGAGAAGGCCCAGTGGTGCGAGGACCAGCCTGGGCTCAGTGAAGTTCAAGGATACCTCTGACCCACTCGCTCAACTCAGACTGAGTGCAGGTTTCTTACTGACTATAAAGCCTGTGTCTGTGACAGAAACATGGTAATACCCACTTCAATTGGCTGTCATAAGAATGAAAAGAAGGATTATGTATCAAGTCTCTTAGAGTGTATAAGGCCCAGCACCAAAAAATAAAGTAAAATAGTTCAAAGATTCTTAGCATACAAGAAACAACCCATAATGACACTCTCATCCATGATGTTACTGAAAGCATGGTGTTCTATTTCACCAAGTCTCCCATTACAAATAAATAAATAAATAACTAATTTTTTAAAAAATCAAGCTTAACCATGTCTCAGCATTGGATCATGTACCTCTTAGTATCCAAAGTACCTAGAGCTATCCTGCTGCTAGAACTGAAAGGGAGAAATCCTTCACAGCCTATCACAACAGACTATGTTAGACACCACTATACTAAAAGACAGATCAACCAGAGAGACAACACAGCAGATTTATTTGCTCACAGTTTTGCATGACATAGAAACATTCAGGTTGAAAACACAAGGGCCCAGAGTGAACTATCCACTTTGGTGCTTAGGTTCAACCAAGAATGGACAGCCATGTAGAAACATACTGTGTAGAAGGAAGCGGCGGGGCTGCGTCCCGCCACCCGGCCGCCAGCTAGCTTTACACCCGAAATAATTACACGGAAACTGTATTCTTTTAAAACACTGCCTGGCCCATAGTTTCAGCCTCTTATTTGTTAATTCTCACATCTTCCTTTAACCCATATTTAGTAATCTGTGTATCACCACGAGGTGTGGCTTACCAGGAGAGATCTTAACCTGCGTCCATCTTGGAGAGGAGAAGCATGGAGAGTGCATATAGCGACTGCCTGAAGCTCTCCCCAACTCTACTTCCTTTTTCCCACAATTCTGTTCTGTCTACTCCGCCTACCTAATTTTCTATCCTATTAAAGGGCCAAGGCAGTATCTTTATTAATAATGAAAGTAACACATAGACAGATGACCCTCCTCCATCAATACTGAACAAAAAGGATGTGATCTAATACAAACACACTGAGGGAATGGTCTGTCTGTCTCTAGACTCTTCCTTGGCTGCTCTGCAGCTTTCCTTCCTTCCAGGAATGCAACAGAACCTTCCAGAATAGGAATCACAATGAAATGAAGTAAGTCACAGAATTCATGGAAACTTGTAAAAAGACAGGAAAAAGTGAGGTTTAATCGCTGAATCTGGAAAAAAATGAGATCCTGGTTTCTACACCTTGGAGGAAATGTTCTCTGTCACATATTTTAAGCTATAAGGAAAGGATAACCTATAGGAGATACCTTTGTCAGATACAAACTATAAGTGGGGGCTTCACTTCAGAGTATCATTTTCTGAGCCCTAATACCATGTGCAAGGCCAACAAATGAGTTGGAGAGGATAAGAAGCTCTAAGCAGTCAAGACCCTGGAAATACAGCAAGTATAGGACTCAGCTGGGTGACTGAAGACAGATCTTGGTCCCTGGATGGGCTAGACTATGTATAGTAATTCTTACAGAGTGCTTCCCCTTTTGGTTACTGAAAAGGCTCAGAGGCTTTTATCTCAGAACAAAGAGAGAAGGAAACAGAGCAGGGAAGTCTTCTGCTGGAAAAGTCCATGAGAAGCCAATCCATCTCTACACCAATATCAGGCAGCCTTGAAGATTTGAGAGGTGGAGTGAAAGGCCAGAAAAGAGACTAATTATGATTTGTTTAAGTTTGTTCAGGATTTCATACAAGATCTAATTCAAAAGAAATCAGAAAAAATCTAAAACTAGGCTCTTATTTATAAAATATAAAAGAGATAAATGCCTTTGCCTGACAATCCCCAAATCCAGACTAAAAGATGGGGAAATTGCCTCTAGGGCAGATGTGGTCACCTTAACAGTTTCTCTATTGATTGATTGATTGATTGATTGATTTGTTATCTCTCTATTTTTCATGTGAAGAGAATACTTCATCACTGGGATAGTAGAATCAAGCATGTTGACGGAAAAGAGTGCTCACTGCTTGTCCCCGGTACCACCTGGAAAACTGGGTATTGACAGAATACCCCACAGCACTCTATTTTGTGGGGTGGGACTTACTACGTGTTTCAGCATTTTGTTTAGAGCACAGCCCATTTTATTGTTAACAAATGAGGAAATCTAGGTTCCCTCTAACTGGGCTTAGAAAAGGCCATAGATCTTTTTTTTTTTTTTTTTTTTTTTTTTTTTTTTTTGACAGTCACTGACAAACTGCCCTCTCAATGTGTTGAAATTGTCCTATACATGACACATAATTGGCTCAGTAAGTGACAGGGACCACTCTACCTCAATAATATCCTTGCAGCATGGAAGCTGAAGAAATTTGTCCATAATTAGCAGCTAAGCTGCCCAGTGGAGACCTTACTTAAGAAAAGAAAGAGGGAATGAAGGAGGAAGGAGGGAGAAGACCCAAGTGCATTGTAGTCCAGTGGCCCATCTTTGGGGCATAGAGTCCTTCATTTCTCCCAACCTTATTCTTCTGAGTTTCTTCATGTTCCTAAATTACAGTTTTTATATTTTAAAAATAGGGAAACTGCTGAGTTGATCAAATACCATATTACTCATAAAAAATCCACTCAGAATCCAGAAGACATTGACTACATATCACTGTTATATTTTTTGGAAGGCTTCAGGAGATCAGTTTAATGCATTTGGCAAAAGTACCTTGAGGATATTTCTGCTGAATCCCCATCAGAATTAAAAAAAAAATGCTTTTCTATGATTTGTGACCTAGGAGACTTAGGAGCATTGCATAAGACAAAGAAGAATTCTCCTCTCTAGCTGATGGGCCTATAGGGTAGAAAAGCAAGGCATGTATCCTAAATTGCAGACAATAGAGATGACAAAGAAACTTGGTCTATGTTAGATTTATGTCCAATCGTAACTACTTTACCACTAAGATACCAGAAGTTTTTAATGTGAAATGTTTATGATTTTGAAATGCTTAATGATCTTTCCTTAATAAAATAGAAAGGATGTTGACTTAGCGATAAAATAACAAACTCCAATAAAAGAAATGTGTGAAATATGTCTTGCAGGCACACAGTTCACAATACTTCCTGTCATTTATCCAAATATTTCTTTATTGAGAGATACTGAAGAGAAATAAATGACTATGATATTCGTGGTCCTAACTTCCTGACTCACAGAGCTTTGTTCCTTTATGTTACAGACTGAGATTTGGGGACAATAAGGTAGTATGTGAGTATTCTCAGAGTTTTCAACTTTAGGGCATTTCAAACATATTTCTAACAGTTTTATACTCTATAATTTGAATAGATAAAATTGTTGTTTAAAGGATAATATAAACTAAGTTTAGCAGTCAAGCTCTTCAGCAAGTTAAGTTCTTCAGAAGTCTAAACAACTTCATCCTATAGGAATATTCAATAAAAAATAGAGTTTAAAATTCAGTTCTCCCACTAGGGTAACATCCCTCATGAAATCACCTGGAGACTACTGAAAGTGTGTTAGAATCTGAGAGAGCACCTGCAGGTCCTGTTTACGTAGTTGATGAACAGTACACACTTATAGCCAGGTCAAATCCTGGAGGGAACAGGCAGGAAGGAGGTAAAAATTTTGCCTTTTAGTTAATGTGTGCTCATCAAGAAGGATGTGCTACATTCAGCCCTGAGTTACTTAGTACCACACCTCCCCTGGGACTGGTGAACTTCCTTTGAGGAAGAGAAAGAATTGCAGGCTCACAGGAATGAATTTCCTTTAACATTGTCTTGCGTGGCATAAGCCAGAGCAGGTGCGGTTCAATAACCAACACAAACTATCTCTAGGACCCAGTAGGCCTCCTTGTATTTCTGTGATCAAAAAGCAGAGTTATTTCAGGGCTAAAATTCTTATCTTTCTTACTCTTAGTTGAATTTCCTGAAATTCTTCCGGAAATGAAAGGATAAATTACAATTCCCTCATCCATTTGTAAAAGGCCAAGGTATTGTTCTCTGTTCAGTGTAGTGAGTGTGGAAGCATAAACATATGGGAAGAAGCCTGGGTACCATTGTCTAGGGAATCCAGACCCAGGACTAAAGTGGGAAGGAGTGGAGTGGTGATAGGAAGGACACAGGAGAAAGGGGAATTCATTCTTCCACTGTAGAAAAGCCATTAAAAGCAAAGAAGAATTAGACTTGTATTCCAAATGATGGCTCCTCTTCTTAGTACTAATACATGGAGCATTAGGTTTGGGTCAGAGGATACTCAGACCAAACTCACCTTCAGCAATTTTTTTCCATTCTCATAGTTGATTTTGTTATTTTTGCCACTACAAGGACATGGTAAGGCCTGCTACTGAGAGTTCCTGTGAACCTGCAATTCTCTCTCTTCCTCAAAGAAAGTTTACCATGATGGACACACATGAACTAAAAGGCCAAATTTTACCTCCTTCCTGCGTGTTCTCTCAGGGAGTTGACCTGACTAGAAGTGTGTACTGTTCATCAACTACATGGACAGACTCTAATGTCCCTCTATGGAAGGGAATCCCACTTTACTAGAATTCTCCCCAGAGCGCACACCATGCTGTTGTCTATGTTCAATCTATGGTGTTAACTCCCCTGATAAAAATATCTCTGCCTAAAAGACAACCCGCTTGAATGTCCCCCCTTGAGCACCAAATTCGAGACCTCGTACACAAGACGTGAGCAGTGACTGAAACAGGCCTCCTACCCAAGCCTAACTCCTAGATGACGGGTTCAATCAAGGAAGGGTTGATCACAAAAGTGATCATCAGACCTGTGGAATCAACACCACCAGAGGACTTAAGAGAGATATAAATTATTTGCTCCCATTTTTTATCTCAGTGAATTAGAGTCTCTGGGCATGGGACCTGGCCATATTGTGTTTAAAGAGAAACCTAGAGTTAGTCTGACATGGAGTCAAGTTTGAAAACCATGGAATGAGAGATGGAACACTGTACTTGGCAAGGGATTGGCAGTTCTACCACCATTTATGATGATCCAAATTGCTTCAAAACGCTTTTAGATGACTCTTCATGCTTCCAAATACCTGCATCACCTTAGACACTCCAGATAAACCATCTATAAATAGGATTCCTGACACTGCATTCAGGGCTAGGAAGAAATGTAAAGTAATATAATTAAAAAGTTTAAGACATGCTGACGTATATTCAAAATTAAAAAATAGAATAAAACTATTAGCTCAATATTAATAATAATTTCTTCATCCATAATAACTGAAACAGAAGGTAGACATTATCCATGTAAGCAAAAGACCCCAATGAAAAGTGACTAGTTTTTTTTCTTGGCTAAAAGTCCTTGTAGTCTCATCTTTGCTAGAGGCCAGAGATACCCAGAAATGTATGAGTCAAAATATTTCTGGTTCCTCCATGGTCAAAGGTCAGCAAACCCAGAAGGAAGATCTGTGCTTTTGTTTTTCTTTGCTTTTGCTTTAAGAAAAAATTCTCTTTCCCCCTAAAGAATTGTCCTTCATCTAGATACCATACTTAGGACTTTATTGTTCCCCATTTCTCTCGTCCATCAAGTAAAACCTTATTACCTCCCTCTGCTATGTGGGAGTTCTCTCTTCCTTTCTCTCTCTCTTTCTCCCTCTCCCCCCCCCTCTTTCGTTCTCTATTAATCTTTTATGTGTTAATTGATAATAAACTTCTCTCTAAAACTCACCCTCTGTCCCTGAGTGACTTGGATGGATAAGTTTTTGGAAACCTAGTTCGCTAAGAAAGGATCAATTATTCTCAAAAAACAGCACAATATCCCTAGGTCATTTCTTTCCCCCTTCCACTCTTTCTTTTTCAACTTTTTCATTCTGTTTTTTCTTCCTCCCCACATTTCCTGTATGACTTCTGGTCAAGGCTCCTAAATTTTAAGTTAATACTGACTATTTCAAGTAATTAATTTACACTGTACTCCATCAAACATTGTATTGATGGGAAAAGGGTGATTTATCTAATCCTCAAGGACCATCCACCCACCACTGCCCATACCATTTTTTATGCATTTGAGTCTACATGAACTAGAAATATTCAGATTTAATTCTCCTCTGATCTTTTTGGGAAACATAGTTTTTAAATTATGGAAAAATTCTCTATCAAATGATTTTCAGATTCAAGGGGAAAGTTAGATGTTCAGTTCTAAACACTGCTAAATTTATATGAAATATGTTGTGCATATCAGTTTCAAAACTAAAACTAACTAAAATGTGAGTATCCATAAATTGCTGTGTTTCCTTCATTAAACAGTCAATAGCAGCTTGAGGTCCTAAAAATTCTACTTTTATGCCAAGCTAGAAAGAAACAGACAAAGCACAAATAGTAAATGAATAATAGAAACAATTTTTATCTTTATCTAAATAAAGTACAGTAATTTGATATGTAAAGCTATACCCATAGTCTGGTTCCTTTCAGAAAGACATAATAGAAAGAATATGTGGTATGAGTTTAACAGCCTGATAGTTAGATAATGGTTATGCTGTTTATTGGCTTCTGAGCAAATTATTTTACCTTGGTTATGATCAATTTTCTCATAAGTAATATACATGCTTAAACTATAATATTGATTTTTACACAAATGATAAATCTACTCTGGCTCAGTGCTGTGAAGAAGAAGAGAAGTTAATGAGGTGGCTGGAAAGAGGTTGAAGTTAGGAAAGGTTTGGGAGAATCAGGAAGAGGACGGGGTGGGAGAGCGATGACTGACAACCAACACTAAGGGTGTCTAAAAAGAGGCACAGAAACCTACTGTTTTAGAAGCTTGCATACACATGTATCACTTGGGATTTAATATTCTGGTGTTGGACTCAGAGTATGCTGTGGAAAGAGAACATGAAGTTGGCAGGAGGTGGGGTGGGAGTTACTGGGAGGAGGTGGACAAATCACAAGGGTTGATATGATCAAAATTCAGCGCATACTCATATGAAGTCTCAAAAATGAAAAGAAGAGCAAAATATATTATTACATAAAATGCATTAAAGTGGAATGCCACAATGAAGTCTATTTTTGTGGATGCTAGTTAAAACATCAAGAAAGTGTCAGTATATGTACTTTTATATCATGTATAAATCAAGCAAAAAAAATTGATAGGAAGCCTCTACGGACTTTCCATTGAGTATAGGAATGTAACAGGCATGGTAAAATATATGATTAGTATTCATTTTAAAATTTTACAAACTATATTTAAGTCATTGGCAATAAATATAGCAAATTAAAAAAAAAACTTTTTCTGTCCCCTGAGTAGAAGCACAGATATAGGCTCAGGAAGACAGATTCAGCTAAACATGAGAAATATGATACCCACAAAATATTAATAAAGTATACAGCTACTCTGATGCTTATTTGACACAAAGATGGTGATAAGGAATGAATAATCTTTTTTAAAATTTCTGAGTTGAGAGAATGTTTATGAAATTCTCAGAAATTTGTCCTTCTAAATGAGCAAAATTTTTGCTAGACTACAGATAGCCATGCTTATTCATGTCACATATGACACAGAATGGAAAGTAAAGTTAAAACATTACTTACCCAGATGATTTATACTTTAAACCATTACATGTATAGAAAATAAGATGCTCGATGCTAAGAAGGTTAAAACAGTGAAAATCAGTGTGAAGCAAAGTCGTCAAATGGTACTGACATTGAATGCTCCATTAAACTGAGTTAAGGAGCTGTGTGCAGTCACATGAAAGGGATTTCCATTATTCATTATTAGTGAGTAGTTCTCACTTTGACGATTTTTCTTATGGTTTAATTGACTTAGGCATTGCTTGAGAGATAAAAATATACCAAGTCTCTAATCCTGTTTCTTATCTTTATCTTATCCAGGAGACTTTTATGCCTGCCTCTAACCCTAACCCTAACCCTAAGCTGCTTTTTATAGAGAAAAATTTTGATTCTGATTCCTGTTATTGGCAGAATAATCAAATTGTAGTCACTTTGCTATTAGTAAGTTGTGAATAAAATTTATAGCTAATTATGAATTATAAATTCATCAAATCTATCAAAAAGGAACCCCAAAACTTGAGGTAGGGAGTGTAGGGAAATGTGCTACAGCTGTAGAGTTGCAGAGACATTCTGACTTATCTCGGGAAGCCAGGCTATAATTAGAGCTCCAACAGGACAGCTCTGGAGGCGTAGAGCTGCAACTGGACAGCTCAGTCCTCCAGGTGTCCTGACTATAGGGAAGCCAGGCTACCTGAAGCTGGGGTGTGGTGGGGGGTGGCCTCCTCGCAGGATATAGCAATCCTGCTCTTCTGGAGAGCTGCTACAGCTGCCGCTACAGCTGAGTTCTATTCTGTTCCCTTAAGGAAATGTCCACCAGCTTCTCCCACCCAATATGTTACTTCTTTTGCTAACACTCTGATGAAGGGGAAGCCCCCCCCCCCCCACCCTCCGCAGAAATGTAGCAATCTCCTCAGTCTCCAGTGAAGAGTTGTTACTTTTTCTGCTCAGCTTTGCTCAGATTGGTTTAGGGAATGTCCCAGCAAGGTTCTTCTGTTCTGCTCTGCCTTGCTCAGCCCCCTAAGGAAGCGTCTCAGCAAGGTTTTTCAGTTTAATCCCATAGGGTACATCCAAGCCAGGTTGTTCTATTCTGCACTGGTGAATGAAGATCATCACCCAAGACTCTCTTGAGAAAGCGATTTATTTGGGAAGGAGGAGTTCAGGAGAGTAACTGCCTCTGCCTGGGAAAAACAAAGCCTCTAACTGAACAGGCAGAGGGGATTATATAGGGCTTCTTAGGGTCAGAATTTTCCCAAGAAGAGTTATTGGCTAGTTTTCCCTGCTCAAGGATTGGTTGGTTTGGTTGGTCTGGAGCAGTGATGGCTCTGATTTCATGGCCAAACTGTGTTTCTTTCACTGGTCCTTTTTAGGACCAGAGCATATTTCTTTCACTGGCTCCGATTCTATGGACAAAATGTTTCTTTGACACTGGTTTCAGAGTCAGGGTATACGTCTTTAGTCCTGGGTTCAGGGACAAAGATGTTTCTTTCCCTGGCTCGGGTCTCAGATCCAGGGTGTGTTTCTTTCCCTGGTTCTGGGTACAAAGTCAGGGTGCTCAGTGATTGGTTGGTTTCCTGCTCCAGTTGTCCTTTTACCCTACAGGTAGAGTAAGATATTACTTAATTAACTGCCCATGAAAATAACCAAATATCAGAAAGCAAAAGAGATGAAAGAGAAAGAGAATAAAGATATATTCCAATTTCCTATCTCAATCAGTTTTTGGTTTCCTACAAATGATTCAACAGTAAGGAGAACAAAGAAACACACAGGTTCAGTCAGTGCTTGCTCTGTGGTGCCCTTCGGGTGTGCTGTTTGTGCTCCTGGGCATTGCTCTCAGGCTGTGAGAGACATCCCTCAGGTGGGAATTAAGAGAACATTGTCACGACTGAGTGGCTCCAGTTAAGAAGAAAACCAATGAGTAGGGAACCCCGATGGCTCCTTGGCCTGGAGAGGGAGGGAGGGGAGTATGGGTGGAGGGGAGGGGAGTAAAGGGGGAGGAGGAGGGGAGGAGATGGAAATTTTTAAATATAAAAAAAATAAACCATACTAAATAAAAAAGAAGAAAACCAATGACATCACTGACAGTTGGTTAAAAGGCAAAAAGAAAGAGGTATAAGTCATACAGCCATTACTTGTGTCCCACAGCTTAGAGACTTCTCTGGTTTTATTGGCTTTTATTTTCCCATGGTTAATCAGGAAATACTGAAATTGTCTTTGATAATATTTATTCTGTTTTGCAAGTAGCAAAATAGATGTGTGGCAGAAAATATATGAAAAAACAGTCTTTAATACAGTCTCAAGAAAAAATTAAAACAGAGAATGATCATTAAGACTAAAATATTTTAATTTTTAGTCCAGAAAGATAGTGTGGAGTTTTGGATGGGATGATCTGGCAAAAATGATACTCTCTGGAGAGTAAGGGCGGGATTGCAATTCTGGGTTTTTAATATTATTGAATTTATTTATTTATTTCTGAGATGTTTATGAAAGAAAAGAGTTCAAAGATTCCTTCTGAAAAGTCAAGGTTCCACAAATATCTAACTCTAACTTTCCAAATAATTTTCTATTTTAAAAAGTTCTTAAAATTAAAAAGTGAAATTTAATCTCTGTTTGAATTATTTTCTTCTGAATCAATAAGATAATATTTTATAGATAGAAGCTATGTCCTTAAAGGAATTTGTGCAGTAGTAGAGGAAAGAAAAATGTGGAAAGACTTCATTCTTAACTTTAAAGCACATTAAAAAATGAACACCAGTAACAATAAAGATTTATTCATTAATAATAAAATCTATTCAACAAAGTCTATTCATTAATATAATGAACATTATATTAATAAATAAATAGAAGCAATAATAACTATATCTCACACTATCTTTCCAAAGTATGATTTTTATTAATTAGGTAAAACTTTGAAAATTTTTCTCTTTTAAATTGTTGATAAAGTGCTAAATACCTAGAATAATATAAAAAATCCATTTATATGTCTCGAATCTTTGATGGAGTTATCTTCACTGGAAATGATAAACTTCAATTTTTGGTGCATTTGTGATACAGTGATATGTATCTCACAAATGCAGAAATATAAATAATACTGTAATAGCAACAGGCATAGTGTGAGGATTTGAATATTAATTGCTCCTTTGGGCTTATATATTTTAATATTTGTTTCTAAGTTGGTGGATACTATTGAGCCTTTCATGAAGAAACTACAGAAGTTTGAGGATATTCACAGTTTATTTAGTTTTAGCTTTAAAACTGATATGCTCTATGTGCTTGAAAATGGGAAATATAACTCTCCCACCTGAAAATTATTTTGATAAAAAATTTCTCATAATTAAAAAACTATATTTTTATAAAACGATCAGAGGGTAATTTAAACCAAATATTTTTGATGCAATGTTTAGTTTAATCCAATATTTCTAAATAAGTAGATTAGTTTTTTTTCCCCTGACCATCTTTATTGGCAATATGACTCCCTGAAACTCTCCAATATTGTTCTTTTTGGAGGAGAGCCACTTAAAGCATGACATTGGAAATAAATATTTCCATTCATTTATAATTTTAATATATTTATTTTTCTAATGGTAAACTAAGGATAAGGAATAGAATTAGAGAATTGTAAAGTTTCATTTCTTAAGCAACACTTGAGTCAACTAGGAGGTATACAGGCTGGTGTTATGTCAACTTGACACAAGCTAGAGACATCGGAGTAAAAGGAATCTCAGTTGAGGAAATGCCTCCATGAAATCCAGCATTTTCTCAATTAGTGATGAATGGGGAAGGACCCAGTCCACGGTGGGTGATACCATCCCCAGCCTGGTGGTCCTAGCAGGTTTAACAAGTCAGGGGAGGCAAGCCAGTCAGTAAACAGCACCTCTCCATGATCTCTGTATCATATCCTGCCATTTGAACTCTTGTCCTGACACCCTTCAGTGATGAATAGCAATGTGAAAGTATAAGCCAAATAGATCCTTTTTTCCCCAACTCACTTCTTTGTCATGGTATTGTGTTACAACAATAGAAACCCTAACTAAGACAGGAGATGTAGCCTTGTTGGTGGATGTATGTCACTAGGGGTAGACTTTGAGGCTTTAAAGCCCACCCCTGGACAAGCAAGTGTATTTCTCTTTGCCTGCTGCCTGAGGATCCAGAGGTAAGCCTTTAGGTACTGCTCTAGTGCCATGTCTTACATGGTCATGGACTCAACTTCTGAAAGTTCCCAATTAAATTCTTTTTTTTATTTATTTTATTATTTATTTATTTTAATACAAAGCTTTGGCATTAGCAATTTTATGAAAAAATAAAATGTACTAAAAATAAATGCTTGTGTGGCATGATTGGTAAATGATGCACAAAAATAGGTTCTTTTTTTTCCTTCAAGGCAATCAGTCAGAAAGCAGTGTTTTTCCTTCTTCAAAACCATTCTACCTCGTTGGCATTCAAGCTAGCTGTGGCTCTGATGATCATGTAGCAATTAAATTCTTACTCTTAGAAGTTGACTTGGTCATGGTATCTACTCACAGTAATATAACAGTAACTAAGACACATGGTTCTGTTTCTTTAAGTGAGCTTCATAGTCTGAAACATCATCCTTACCATTCAAATATCCCTATCTCTATTGAAACTAAACATGACAGAGTAGACAAAAGCTCCCCCAAATAGACAATCAGCACTTTGATTAAATTAAGACTGGTTGAAACATCTGTATGTGCTGTTCTTTGTTTTATTGATGCTCTTGTTGCATCTACGTGTGTCTATGTATGTGCATGCACATGTGTTCGTGCACATGTGTGTTTCTTTGTTTTCCTCTGTCACTTGACAACTTCCTATCTTGAGAGAGAAACTCTCACTGAACTGGAAGCCTGTCGTTTTGGCTAGGCTGACCAGGCAGTTTCCAGGATCTATGTGACTGTCTTGATAATGGGGTTACAAGTACACATGCCACACTAGAATTTTTACATTGGTGCTGGAGATTCAAACTCAAGCCATCAAGTCCTCATGCTTGTACAAAAAGTGATCTTACGAACTGGGACATCTTCTCTGCCCTCTTGCTGCGAATTTTAAGTCATATGCATTCTGCATCTCTATTCCTATATGCATCTAGATTGGGATATTTCTTCTAAATAAGCTTATTGTTTTTTTCTTCCATTTAACTTTTTTATTGGAAGTAAGATTCACCAGTTCTCTCCAATATTGCTCTTCTGAAAGTATGACACTGGATATAAATATCAACATTTCATTCCTTCATAGTTTTATATATTTATATTTTATTTCTCAGAACATTACTGGTATTACTATGAAATATTATGCAGTTTATAGATACAAATCTTGATTTTTGAGCTCTAAGGACCACAGTGGGATTCAACCAAACTGCATTTCTTGCCTTCAGGTCTAACACTCCAACCATGCTTTTTTTCCTAACTAATTAATGGGAACAAAACACACCAGTTTTATGAAGGGCCAGGAACAAAAGAATAAAAGAAATGACATATCAAGTACATCAGTGAATACTATAATTCATATGTCAAGGGACATACAAGTGGTTCAGAAGACATTCCAAAGATTTAGCATGGGTCTCCCTTCTCATCACAGGTGTCTAGAATTACTCTGGCACAATGCTTTCAAATGCAGACTTAAATTCAATGAATTTGAGGTGCTGGTATATAATAACTAACATCTGTACTTTGATAACATAACTTCAGCTGATGAATTGTTTCCATTAGAGAAGAAAAGCAGGAACTATGATCAAGGAGGGATTAAGCAAAATGCTGGAAAGGTGGAGGCATGATCCTTGTATCTACAAGTGCTTGCTTACAATACTAGCATCTCAGTGTTGGTTATAGAAACCACTACCACACCTTGAACACAACATGCAATGCTCATGTAAACAGTGTGGTTCTTGCTGTTGTGTCAATTTAAAAACTAATTAAACAGAAAATCAAAGATCTTAATGATTTATTCAAGGTAAAACACTGAGTAGAGAGAGTAGAGTTTTGTATACAGCTGTGTTGAAGCCAATGTGTGTTTTCTCATTGTGTAGAGAGAATTGAAGCTCCAGAGCCATGTTGCCTCTCTTGTGTTTATGTGAGTACATAACCTTTTGAGTTAGATTGTCTCTTAGAAAATAGAGTTGGTAATAGAAACTCATTGGTTATTAACTCCCTTGAGAATTAAAATCCATTGAAGATATTTAAACCAAAACAATGTTGCTTCACAGCACCGCTCTGTACTAGCTGACTAAGATTCTATTGTTACCAAGCTCCCTAGAGCTGGACCAGTTTGCCTCTGCAAACTGTAATCACAGCTTCTGAGGGAGCTGATGTGGGAGGACAGTAGGTAGAATGTCAGTCTGGGCTACAAAATGATGTGGGAGTCCCCTCTGTGTGCTGTGATTACCATTAATGAATAAAGAAAAAGCCTTGGCCTGTTGATAGGGCAGAACTTAGGTAGGAGGAGAGGACTAGACTGAATGCTGGGAGAAAGAAGGGCAGAGTTAGGGGATGCCATGAATCTGTCACCAGAGATAGACGTGCTGAAACATTGCTGGTAGACCACAACCTCGTGGTGATATACAGATGAATAAAAATGGGTTAAATTAAAATGTAAGAGTTATCCAATAAAAAGCTAGAGCTAACGGGCCAAGCAGTAGTTTAATTAATACAATTTCTGTGTGATTATTTTGGCTCTGAGCGGCTGGGATGAACAAGCAGCCTCCTCCAAAAACAAAGTAAATTTAAGGCTAGCCTGGGTGACTTGGTGAGATTTTGCTCAAAATAAAGTGTAAACGAAAGGGTAAGGCTATATCTCAGTGATAGAGCACCGGTCCATGACCACTATATATATAAAAGAAGACCCTGAGTTAATTCCCAAATGAATAAAATAAGACTAAAATCTGGGCAAGTAACTGAGCATAGTAGTATAAAACTGTAATCACAACATTTCACAGACAGAGGCAAGAGAATCATGACTTTGAGGTCAGCATGATACATAGTGAAAGATAAAAAAAATGACAGGGAAGGGTTGGAAGTACCTTCCATGATTGGATGAATTGTTAGGATTATGAAAAGAAATTTACATCTTTAAAACACTATAGTAGTTTCACAATATATTTACTGGGAATATGTACATTCTTGTCATAAAAATTACACCTTAAGCTTCCTTCCAGTATATAACACAGTTAGCAGAAAATAAGTAGAACTCAAACAAGCATGATTTCTCGGAGTATAGATTTCACCTGACCATGGCAAAATACTCAGTGGCAGGCATGTCACCCTTGCAACAAGGCCTTAATCTAACCTCTAAACCAGTAGACAGCCTCTAAAGTCCTACTTTGAAATCCAAAGACAGACGTGAATACTCTGATTACAGGGTTGATATCTGGCAGCCATTCACCTTGTCCATAATAATGTTTTTAAACTTTCCAGACGTATGTAATGTGTATGAATATTTTATCTGCATGTATGTATTCCATCACATGCACATCTGGTGCCCATGGGTATTAGATTACCTGAAGCTAGAGTTAGGATGGTTGTGAGCCATCAGTTGGACATTAGTAATCAAGTCTGGGTTCCCTTTAAGCAACAAGTGCTCTAGACTACTGAGCCAAGTCTCAGGTTCGTATTTATTAATATCTTTAACCTTTAGGTAACGTCTTTATAAAAATGCTAAGCTTTTAGTTGTATCAATACTATATTTGATTTAAAGTCAAAGAATACAATAAAGCACATATAACTTTTCAACAGTATTCCATCTGATCCTTTCACTGAATATGTATTTTTGGGGGTTTTGTGAGACTCTCTTCATATGTATACAAATTTATTTAAAATAATAAATGACGTAATATAGTATACATTTCTTAATTTGGTTTAAGTAACTTTTTCTACAACAGTTGAGATGGAGCTGCCTCATTATTTTTAATTGCACACACTATTTTACAAATGCATAAGCCAAAGTTTCTTTAAAGACTCGAACTGGTAGAAATGTTTTGTCTTCCCATGAGTTACAATGCTTATCCATAAGGGTTAGTGTATTTTGCATGTAAAATAAAGGTACAATAGAAAAGTAAAATGAATCAGAAAACCAGAATAAATAATTTTTCTTAAAATAATGTAAACTAAGTCCTCTACTAAAGTTATATGAGTACATTATTTTAATTGCTACAAAGCTAATAAAAATAAAACTTTTAAGTGTGTTGGACCAGGGTGGAGTGGCTGAGGGCCCTTGAATTCAAGAGTGGCTTTCAATGAGGAGCTTGTAAATGTGTCCCATGTGTTTTCTGCCTGAGGAGAACTGAAGATGGGCCCCCTTTCCAATTATCTCTGTAGGAATGGAAAAAATAACCCTTGCTAAGTGGCCTAGTTTTTATTTTTTGCCATTAATCCAGTTAGAGTATTCAAATTAGGATTGTAAAACATGCGGAGTGAGGAGGAGATGCCCTTGTGACTAGACACAATTACAATAGTAGGCTTCCAGAGAGTTTCCATGACACAAGGACACCCTCAGCTCTCATGTCTGAGAGCAGCTGGGATGTCGTCTATTGCCTCTGCTGTGGTTGCATCCCTGGGGATTTATCATAGGTTTCTGAGCTGCAAACTGACGGCTTTTAACATATTTGAGTTTTAATCGCTTTCTGTCCCTCTTCTTCCCTCCCAAATTTCTTCCTTCTTTTCTCCTCTACATTTTTTGCTATCATATTAGGAACAACAACAAAAAGTCCACTCAGTTTTCAATTTATAATGACTCCATCTGGTTTTGGTCAGTGCGGCATCCTTTCCTTTGGATGTGCATCTAACCATCTCTTATTTCACATAGTGCTCCTCCTCATTTCCGACTCCTCCATTATCATAAAAGTGGTTGAAGTATGATCCAAGTTAGGTCAGTCACACTTTCTTTGAAGACATTTACATGCTGAGGGAGTGATCAATACAATAGGACGGTGGTTTGTGTGGCTGTAGACTTTCCATTTGCAGCACCAGGAAGAAGCAGGAGGTGGGTCCTGGGATATTTGAGCCAAAGATCTAGATTCTTGCTTTCTAAAAGTTTATCCATCTGCTATTATCTTGTTTTGTTTTCCATATTCTACTATATGGCTATTTCCATTTCTACAAAATATGTACATTTTATACATTATTGTCCAAAAAACAAAAGAGAATCTTATTTCTTCTCAATTCCCATCTAAAACCTTCAGCATGGAAACTCAGTGTGTCTCAGAGCAGGAGACAATTGCTTGGTCTCTCAGTGAGGACTAGAGTTCAGCTACATTGCATTGTGAAAATGGAAGCACGCATAGAGAAGGAAGGCAGGGACATGTGGAGATATCTGTCAGCTCTGAGGTTCTTGGCATCTGCCCAGGACTGTTCCTTGTCACCACTCTTTAGCTCTTGCCACATATACACTGTTCCCAAACAAGACTTCTGCTTCCTGTTGTAAGCTTATTTTCCCTTCTGCCACCAGACCCTCTGCCTTTGGTCTATGGTATTCACTTCAGTGTTGTGCCCCATCTTTCTACAAAGACTGTAACTCTACAAGTTGTATCAGCTGCTTGTTTCTTTGTAGTATATCATTAACATTTCATCTCACATATACAATCAAAGATGGAAAAGATTTAGCAGTTGTATGTAAGTGTGTCTTAGTTAGGTTTTCTATTGCTGTGATGATGTACCATGACCAAAGGCAACTCGGGGAGCAAGGGGTTTATGTTACTCACAGTTCCATATTACAGTTAAAAGCAGTGAGGGCAGGAACTCACACAGGGCAGGAATCTGAAGGCAGAAGCTGTTGCAGAGGCCATGAGAGACTGCTGCTTACTGTCTTGCTGCTCATGGCTTGCTCAGCCTGTTTTCTTATAGAATCTAGGACCACCTGACCAGGTTTGACACCAACCCCAATTAACTGGTCCCTCTTGACCACTAATTTTAAAAATTACTTATAGCCAGATCTTATGGAGCTGTTTTCTCAAACAAGATCCCTTTCCCTCTGATGACTAAATCTTGTGTCAAGGTTGACATGAAACTAGACAGTACGAAGTGGACAGTTAAAAGGATAGAGGAAAAACAGGAAGAGAGAAGAAATATAAAAGAAATAGAAGCTTGGATTTTATCAGATCCCTTTTTACTGTAGTCTTGGTTACATGCTTTAAACTTCTGATTAATTTGAGGGCGTAATTCTGCTTTCTGAGGTAATCATTGATTTCCTTGCTGGGTGCATGATGGTCATTACAAGCCTATGTTCTTCCTGGTAAGAAGAACAGAGATATAATGTGTCTGCATGCAGCCAGGGGGCTACTTACAAGATGGTTTGGTGAAGTATTTACTGTCTCTACAGGCTCCTGACTATTCTCTATTCTCTTTGGGGTCCTGGATGCATGAATCAGACAATGCCTATCCTGTCATCAAAAGAAGCTTCATTTTCTATCCTTTATGAAAGAGAGAGGACACAACCAAATCTCTCAGCTCATCAAACACCTATTTCCAAAGAGGAGATGTGTATGGCTTCTAAGAATTTTGTCTTTCTGTTACTTGTTTTGCTTTCATTTCTATTTCAATTCAACCTTGTACAATATTTCTCCTCATTTTCCAGTGTTCTCCTCATCTCTGGCTAAATGGGAATGCTATGAATTCTTTTGCAAAGGTGCAAACTCTGAGGCCCCAAGCAAAGCATGGAAAGAAGCCACCGCTGTTGCTCTCCGACAGTGAGGATAAACCAAGAATGAAGCAATAAACTTAAACTGGAAGAACAGTTCTAAAACTGAGTTTGATCTTTGTTTTGTGGCAGTAATTTAGGGGGAGTGGGTATTCGCCTACAGTTCAGTTCATTAGCTCCCTCAGGGCCCTGAGATTCCTTGGTCTCACCCTATCTTCTGTCCTTGTTTCTCTTGATTGATACCAGTTGAAGATTTGAACTTTGATCTTATTTGTTTCTCTCCTTTCTTTTGCATAATGGCTTACATATGTTTACAAGAAAAAAATGTGATAAAACCAGCTGGTTTTTCTAAATAATTTTTTAGAAAGAATGATTCATCTTTCCCCTTGGTTAGAGTGCCTGGCACTACCTATTTGGTTCTGGTTATGCCCACAGAAATTCTGCTGTTGGATCAACTGGAATGGCATACTTTGCATCCAGATAGATCGACAGTAATGTCAACTAGTCCTAACACCATAGGGAGGCTTAACAATTTAAAATAGGAAAACTCTTGAGTACAGAGACTCTTGTGGAGAGGAAAATGAGATGTAACACATTAATTCGGCAAGCAAATTCATTTATAATCTCTCTCAGGATAGCAGAAAACAGAGCAAACATCTGGGAGATTTCAACTGTGGAGTAAAATTACAGTCATTAGTTACAGAGACTTTTCTTGCCCCTTGCTTGTAAATAGCCAAATAAGTCTGTGGAATAGTATATAAATAGGAGGAATCATCAAATTCGTAATGAAGCATCCCCTTGTCAGAATAAGAGTAACATTTGGACAGAAATTTTGGGAAATACATAGAAAAGAACAATCCCAAGATTCTGAATTTTTGAATGGTACTCATAACTCAACCCTCAAATTCTAGCTGGCATCTATTGGCTTGGTTCATGGAGATGGGGGTGGGTTTTTTATTGCTGGTTCTACTGACTAGTGCTAGTGTGTGGTTTGTCAATACACAAACATGGTTTAGGATCTTCTCCCTTTTATTCAAAAGTTAGATAAAATACCATCTTCTTGTCTTAGTCCAAAAATATCGACACTCAACTGTGGTGAGCTCCATCAGAACTTTTCCTGGGTTGTCCTTAGACAAGGACTGGCTGAGGCTGGGGTGGAAGGACAAGGCATCTCAGTCCCAGAGCTTCTTGGAGGATTGGCTGAGTTCTGATGCTCATACCACATGATTTCTCCTTTGACTCATCCTCTTTCCTCCTTCTTTCCACAGCTATCAATCCATGAATATCCCAGACTAAAGTTTGTTTCCTAAAAAACACAAAAGATAGAGTAACAAAAAGTATTTCCCTTTATGACTTATGGCCTTACTTTGCAGGCTGAATCTTCACCCTGAAATAAAATTCTTTATTTGACAGTTATTAGATATTTGTCACTGCTCAGGGTACCAAAGTGATGCAAATTAAAACATGAAGTTTCCTGTGTTGCATGAACCATGTGTTCTAGCAGGAAGGGATAAACAGTAAATAGGAAAAATAAATAAAACATAATTTGTAGAAAGGATGAGCGATATGAGACAAACAATGTAAATAATGGCTGAAATGGGAAGTGAGCATCTGTTTTTAGTTGGGTGGTCCCTGAGGAGGTCTTTGGAGAAAAGACTTTGAAGTTGAAATTAAATGGTGAGAGGAGGCAGGCATGCCTAAATCCTGGGTAGCATGGTCCAAGTACAATTATCAAGCGCAGTCTGTACATGGGTGCTGGAGTAAACAATAGGGTTATAAGAAACACATTACACAACTCCTGTTTCCACGAAACTTATTTTCTTACAGTCATGAATATTGCAATATTTTAATGCGAGCAACTGTAGAAGTTTTATTACCCCCTTCATGTGATTAATTATTTCAAACATTACCTGGTACCTTAAAGAGCACTTACTGTGTGCAGGGTCTTCCTTTAGACTACATATGTACCATAGAGTCTCCGTAAGGCAAGAGTTATCATATTAGTATTATTAAATATTTTATAAAACCAGAAGCAAAGTAGATAATTTTCCAAAATCACAATTTCTGTGGTAGTTTTTCATTGGTTATTAAACATTAAAGTGCAAAAGCAAAGGATTTCATTATGACATTTCATACATACTTTCTCTTGTTCTAATACTCTTAACCTTTATAGTATGTTCATCTTCTGTATGTGTAGATATGCCTTCCTAAATGGAATCCACAAGTTTGCATGTTAAAAAAATAAACATTTCATCCTACAAGAATAGTTATTTCTTCCTGCCAATATTTAGTCCAAAGATTTTATAAAATGCAAAGCAATATGTTCCTCCTCGTTACAATGATTTATAACTCAATAACAGCACCATGTTCTTTGCATACCACTTCTCCAGGTGCATCGAGAAGCAGCATGATCAACTCCCACAAGACTATCTTGCAAATTTTCCCAGACTTCCTTCCAACAAAGAAACTTGGGAAAGAAGCACAAATTTAACTAGTATTCTCAGAGATAAATACCCTGAAACAAGAAAATATCAAATGAATCCCTTCAAAAGTCAAAATATGCATCCAACAGTGATAGTTGCCATGTGCAAATGTTTTTGTGATCTACATAGAAAAGAAAAGTCTCATTGGCATTGGCACATGGCTCCATGGGGTTGGAGTAACTGGTGAAATTTCCATTGGATGAAGTACTAGACTCTTTGCAACAAGACAGCTATTTTTCAGAGCTTCAGCATCACTCATGACTGATGGAGCCATATGGCAATCCACCACAAGGTTTTAATCCCACTAGAAGACAGTTGTGCTAACTTTTCTGTGTTAACCTATAATTTATGGCCAGAGGAAAGTTATTCTGAGCTATGTGTGCTAGTTTGAATTCAAATAAATAAACAAAAAAAGTAAAAAACCCAGCAGATTGGAGGCATATTGGATGCTGCGGCTTTTCTGTTTATTATATTGCAACTTATATATTGCTCCTTTCTAAGAAATATTGAGGAAGAAATGTAGGGGCAGACAGTACACTACCTGGGGTCACATGGCCCTGAAATTACAGAAGATTGGATTCCAACCTGCTTTGGCACACAGATCGCATTTCCCAAAGCACTATCTTTTTTTAAACATAATTCTTTATTGATTCTTTGAGAATTTCCCATCATGAGTTCACCTCCTAGACCCTCCATATCTGTCTCTCACCTTTGCAGCATCTCCCCTGAATTAATTAAAAACAAAACAAACAGACACAAAACCACTTCACTCTTTTGGCTTTCCCGTCTCTCCAACACCTCTTTATTCTTCCTAGTGGCATTGGGAGCTGCGGTGTGTCATACTCTTTTGTTCAATCAACCCTACCCAAAATTGTTAATTTCAATGAGTCATTGCTCTGCAAAATCACTGTTTTAACTTGAGAGAAAATTAAGTCCACAGGTGAATCTTCATTAACAGTCATTTCAACTGATATTTCTACCTCTTGGTTTCATAGGTAGATTTACTGCTGAGAATAAACCAGTAGGTTCTTCTCAGTTATGGGATTTTAGTATCTATGAATTTCAGCCCTTCTTTAGAACACAGGTCCCTTAGAAATCAGCTCCCATGGAGCTGTGTTTCATAATTTAACAAGTAATTGCTATAGCTCTCTAATTTTGTTATTTTAGGAATGTTCAACTTTAAAGTTTGAATGTATTCTTGACCTATTTTTCTTCAAGAAAAAAGTATTCTAGCAACTTTTGCTTAAGTTGTTTTATTGAAGTAAATCTCAAATGCCACTACTTAAATTTGGCCACCTCTTTACTATTGCTTGTTCAGAGTTAAGCACCCAGCATTCAATCAATTTTAAAACACCTTCATCACTTCAGAAGAAATCTCGTGCTCCTCTTTGGACTGTACCAATTGCCCCATCTTTCCAGTCTTTGGTAGTTAGGTGCTGCAGGAAAAAGGTCTGTACCTTGTCAATATTATTAATATAAAGCCACGTAAAGATGGAAAATACACAGAGAGTCTGGATACTGTATATTATTGTGCTGTCTTTGAATTGCATGACTGCTGAGGAAGGAGCAACATCTGCTAAAAGACATTTGATTATAAATGCTGCTGAATTAATCCAACATATATATTTTGAAAATGCCTTGACTTTAAAATATAAGTCAAAAGATATGTTACTTTGGAGAAGTCTAGTCCATTTTCATTTGACAAATTTAGAGAAAATGCTCCATATATATCCTATCTTAGTGAATTCAAAGGCTTATACCTAATTTACTTTCTATCATAACTGATTTCTGCATCTGTAAATTATAAAAATAACTGTCTAATCTTCAACTCCCTCAGAGACTGAAGAAGGAAATAATATCAACTGAGTAAGCAGGAAGTGCAAGCAAGTGACTTCCAAAGAATGTAAGAAATGACTGAAACACCTGGCTTCCTGGACAGTCACTCAATGTTCCTCTACAACATTGGTGCATCTATCTTTAGCCTACAGGCCTAGCAAATCCAATAGACTTTTTTGAAAGAAGATATTCTGAAGGGTTGTCCCTCCTTGTCGTGACAATACTTGGCAGTCACGTTCTTTTGTGTCCTGCTTGTCCAATCAGAACAGCAAACTGTCAGCAGTTGAGGAAAGTGCATTTTCTTACCCAGCAGCTTACTTCTGCCACAAAAAAGTGAACTCCAAATATCTTCTCTGAAGTAGATTGGTGTTGCTAGGAGCAGACATGTATCATTGTCCTAAAAAAGAACCTATGTTATTAAAACATCTTAAATGCCATTTTCTGTAGCTCTCTGAAGTGTTTGAAGATGACCTGCCTATCTATAATATATCTTTGACCTTGAAAACATACCTAGTGTGACTACAAGTTTAATTATAATAGATAACTAATTAAAACCTTTTATTTCCTTATTATCCTAAACAGTTGGTAATAATAATTTTCAAGGACTAGATATTTACATTATGCTCTTTGTGCTTGGGTTTAGGTTCCTAGCAACATGGCTAAATGCACCAAGAAAGTCTGGATTGTTGGGAATGAGACCCACTATGGTGCCTCCCTCTGGAAAATTGTGAAGAAAATTGATATCAGCCAGCTTGCCAAGTACACATGTTCCTTCTGTGGCAAGATCAAGATGAGGAGATGAGCCATTGGCATCTGACACTGGGGTTCCTTCACAAAAACAGTGGCTGGCAGAGCCTGAAACTACAACACTACATCTGCCACCACAGTGAAGTTTGTCAACAGAACTGAAGGAACAGAAAGACCAGTAGAAGTGCTAGTGTTCAAGACAGCCTCTAAATAAATGGGTTAATTTACATAACAAAAGAAATTTGCATTACATTATTAAATGAGCTATATAGGTACAATACATTGAAAAAGAATAGAAATGTATATACAGTATGTTCTAACAACATTAATCTCAAATTTGTATCAATAGAGAAAATTTATATATAATATACAAAAGCCCAATCCAATGTAAAACATTTAAAACTAGTAGCGGCTTTTTAAAAGTAGACTCAATAATCTATCTTTTTATCTTATCATATCTATATCCTCCCTTTTTTCTTCTTTTCAAAACAAGAACTTTGAATATAATTTCCTTTGTTTACTTTTATTCCTGACAATTATCAATAATAATTTTAACTAACCCTCCTAAACAATGACAAATGTTAATAATTCATTGAATAAACAAAACCACCTATTCCACCTTTTGGGAATGTGGGCATCCTAGTCTTAAATTTACTTTCTGCTGTCTGGTGGTGACAGTATCTTTAGGGGATCCTGAAAAGAAAAATTTGAGTTAATTTCCAAGTCCTGGGAGAGGAAGATGTATCATTTTTGTCTAGTCTATGCATAATTGGAAACTGCAGGGCTTGTCTCAAGTCCTGCCTAGAGTAATCTGCTAAGAAGGATCATCTCAGCCAACCATTTCAAAAATATTTTGAGCGGTTTGTAGTCCAAAGCCAATCTGTAAGTGGTGCTATCAGCTGAATGGCATCATATGTACCAGGTGGGAACTTTGTTGTGGGACCCCATTTTCTTCCTGGAGACTTCAGATATTACTATAGGAAAATTTACTCTCTTGAAAAGAAAAATGGGGAAATGCTGTGGAATAATGCTCTTGTACACTATAAAAATTGATCACTCATATTGGTTTAATAAAAAAGAGTGACGTATAGGCAGGAAGTATAGGCAGAGCAACCAGGCTAGGAGAATTCTAAGAGGAGGAAAGAGAGAACCAGTCACCTGCCAGACACAGAGAAAGCAAGATAAGAATGCCTTACTGAGAAAAGGAACCAAGTCATGTGGTTAAACATAGATAATATTATGGGTTAATTTAAGTTGTAAGAGCTAGCTAATAATAATCCTGAACTAGTAATCCAAACGGTTTATACTTAGTACAAGCCTCTGTGTGTTTCTTTGGGACTGAAAAGCTGAGTGACCATGTGGGACAGAAACTTCCATCTACAAGTGCTTGTTAAAGAAATCAAAAAACCAACAAAGGATAGATAACAGTTTTTAGAATTTTTCTACCTGTTACATAACTAACTGGGTAGAATCTGGTGTATGGCTCACCCATCTGACAACTAAGTAGTTAAAAATTGATGTACAGTTAAGACTTTCCTTAGGAAGGCAGTATGCTCACCACTGTACCAGCAAACTACTCCTTATATGGGGTCAACTTGCCCAGCCTGAATACATGGGAGGTACTCAGTCTCACAGCACCTTGGTATGCTGTGCTTTGTTGATGCTCACTTGAGACCTGCCCTTTCCTAAACAGAAATGAAGGAAGAGTGGATTGGGTGGGAGGGAGCAGAGGTGGGGTGGGGGAGTGACTGGAAGAAGAGGAGGGAGGGGAAACTGGCTGGGATGTAAAATAAATAGTCATTTTTTAAAAAGACTTTACTTTGAATGCCTTTGGAAGTATCATTAACTTGAGCTATGACCTTGGATGATTACATAAAATCTGTCTAGTAAGAAAGTTATTTCATAAAGGAAAAATGAATATATTTAGAATCACATCTCTCATTCTTGGAGAATTTTCATACACTTAAAGTTAAGCCAGGCTTCTCAATAGTTTTGACTTTAAATTCACCTTTTAGGAGTAACAAGAATAAAATAGGAAAAAATATGATTTCTTTGAGTTGATGTGGTTTTAAAACTGTGAGCAATTGGGACCTATAGAAATGGACAATGGATGTTACTACTTCTCTAAAATGGCATAGGCACATTCTTCAACAGGAATTTCACTGTAGGATCAGGGCTCCCAAACACTTATTTTTTATAGAAAAAAAAAAGTGTACCTTGAATGTAATGGTGGGAAAACATGTCTATCTACATTAAGGTAGCTATTAGCTGAATTTAAAGTAAGACTTATATGGGAAGCTCTATGGTTAAACAGAGGCTTGCTGTAGTGAATTTCATATTTTTTAAAAATTCCTTGACAACCCATTTGTGCTTAAAAATAACAGCAACAATAAGAAGCACCTTGGGCTTTGTACCTTGTTGCAATAAATGTTCTTCCCTAGTTGTTACCATTATTTCCCTAAGTGTCTGTATGATTCCTTCTCCTTTATTCTTATATGCATACAGACACACACAAACACACATCCTCTTAAGTTTAGAATTAATCAAAATCCAAAGTCAGTTTATTAACTTCCAAATTTAAATGAAGCAATTTATAATGTTACAAATATCAGTTAGTCCTATAGTGAATACAAGCTTTGAGTATTGATGTCATTCATTCAACAGAAAGAGAGAGAAAGCAGGAAGAAGAGGAAATACATTGATGCTGTATTGCCCCGAGTTTCTTTCATTTATAGCTGAGCATGATCAAAATGAGTCTAAGACTTTTCACAATAATGATTTAAAAACAGCAACAACAACCGAACAAACACAAACCATAAAACAAAGCAGCATGGATCCCAGACTGATCCTAGAACCCATTCTGCATTTGAAAAATGAAGAGTGCCTTGTTTTCCAAGTCTTCTGATCCGGTTTTAAAAAGCAAAGGGATCATCAGATAAGAGCCTAGGCAGATGCTGCGTGTGAATTATTTTGAAACCCCACACAAACCCCAACACACAGGGCCAGAGCCAGGCTATGTGTGCGGTGCCACATGCTGTGTGGGTCCATGACTTGCTCCAGCTGCTGTTGGCAGCATCTCTTAGGTCTGTCACCAAGAGGTATCTCTGTGAAGACTTGCCATCTGCCTTCAGCATAGGTCCTTGTCCAGTCCCAGAATACGTTCCAATGTTACTTAGAACCCACAGGCCAGAGTGTCCCCATGAAAGCAAACCTCTCTGGTGCTCGCATTGTTTGTTTTGATCATTGAGTTGACATCATTACTTCTGTAGATGCCAACTCTTTGGAAGCCTTTGGTTTGAGAACCAGAAGGTGTCAGTGGTGTGCTGAAAGAGCTTATATGTTCCCATGGCAACACTGTCATCAAGCTTGCTTTCTCCATCTTCTTTTGTGCCTCACAGATAATGAAGATTGTACAACTTGAGTATTATTCTCAGAAATACTCCCTAATAGGATTCATCTAGCTAATAGATGACTTTAATTTAAATTGTATAAAGACTTTGTAATGTTGGAATGTATTTCATATAGTGTCAAGAGACAATACAAGAACAGAAACAAACATCTGGACATATAATAACCAACTTTCTGATTTCTATCTTAAATGATAAAAATAGTATATTCTTTTTGTTGAAAATATTTTTTTTCATACAATATATTCTGATTGTGGTTCCCCCTCTCCCAAGCTCCTCCCAGGTCCTTCCTACCTTCCCCTCTACCCAAATCCATATGCTCTCTTGATCTCTCTCTGAAGTGAGAAAGTAAGATATTCTTTTACCATTATTTTATCCCAACGATATTTGTTATGTCCTCTTATAGACCTTATACTAAAATGCCATGAATGCTGCAACCATTAAACAGTTCAATGTGATATTTATGCATGGCCTATTGTAACAACAACAAACACAAAACAAAAACAACTCCTGTTTGGGGCTCAAATAGAAACCAAATGTGATGTAATTCTTGTTGATCAGAGTGTTAGGATCATTTCCACTGCATCGCCCTTACCTCAGCCTAACTGCCACAAATTTATAGGTGACAGAATGTTGGCACCATACAGCTTTCAACACAGTAAATGGAGCTACAGATAACACCTATGTGAGGACAAATGGGGCTTAGACAGCCACCAGAAATATTTCAAAACTTGAGTTGTTCAAGGGGAGAAAAAAAAATAGCCTTAGCTTATTTCCCCTTTTATTCTTTGACTTGACAGTCCATGCGAGCATTTTCCTTTTCCCCAAATGTCTGCCGGTAGTTTGTCAATGTGCTCCGTTACACTGGACCTCAGACCTGTCATCTCTGTCAGGCTTCCCCTCCAAGGCTGGACAGCTCTGAAGACTGATTTACATCTCCAAAGTGTTACACGTCCTGCCATTCAGTGGATTCAGTTCATAATAGTACTCACTGAAAAATACCATGTTAAATTTTTGGGCAAATGTCCATCTTCTTGAACCTCAAAATTGTCCTCTGTTAAAAATATCCTGACACTCAAAACAGCACCTGTCCTGCTTGTAGCTTCAATAAACACATGTAGAATTCATCTTCTGTAAACTATGACAAATGGTCTATCACAGGTCAATTTACCATCCCAGAATAGCTACTGCGATAGTAGTATGAGTTGGTCAGTAGATGGCACTGTTTGTTACATTTAAAAAGAGAATCACTGAAACCTGTGACATCACCTGATCAGGGTAAGTGTGGGAGGGAGGAGATCCTGTTCTCACAGAAGACGTCTCATAGATTTCTTAGAGGTTAAAGTGACCTTGGAAGAACTCCAGTACATCTCACTGGCTTTTCAAAAGGAAAGTTCTATTTTAGATATTTTCATAGAGGTGGATACTTTTAGCATACTTCATTTACTCCTTTCAAATTGGAACCACTCAAGAAATCTTGTATCCAAAGCACATCTTTTCTCTGTGTCCTTGTGCCATCCTGAGTTGAATACAGAGCAGGTCTTTCAGACCCTTCCTGAAAACTCTATCCAGGTCTTGAGGGAGAAAGGGAGCTATTTTCCTACATAAGACTTTTGTCTTTCCACGGTCCCTTTAGTCTGAGAAATACATCAAGTCTGTGCCCTCTTGAATTCTAATATGCCATTCAGTCAGGCCCAGTACAGCTTAGTATCTGGACATACATTTTGTTATTAAATAATAAAGATATGTGAATGTTCACAGGATATAGTGGATACACAGAGTATTTTTATTGGCTCCAAAGATATCCAATCTTCTAGAGAAATTGATGGATCAAAATGAACAAAAAATAATTTGTAACTACAGAGTGCAAAATGTTAATTCCAACTATTTACTGTCTCTTATTATTTGGTTTTTTATTTTTCTATTTAAGATTTTAAAATATTTTCAAGCAAACATTCAAAATAACTTTATAAATTTAGACCTGATTATCCTGGACTGTAAGATACCATTCTTTCTCCCTGAGGCCCCTCGCCACAACTGGTGCTTTTCTCTACTGTATTTTAAGTCTCATAAAAACATTTAATTTTTTTAACATGGCAAGGACCCCAAGAGTTTTACATCACATATTTGATACTGCTGTACAATGGGGGCTTACTGAGCATTGAATGGATGATTTGATGAGTGGTTCCACCTAAATTTAAGCATCATTTTGGAGAATTGCCAGCTACTTTCAAGAGATAGTTTTATTAACTATCACATCGGCATTAGGGTCCAGTAATAAGTCTGTTTGCCATATTGAGTCAAGTCTCTAGCTTCCCTTAGACAAAGTAAAGGCAAGAATCATGAAACCTTTGCAAAAATAATTCTTCAAATTATGTATATGGAGTATAGCAAATCATTCCCTATAGTTTTTTTTGGCCAAAATATTGCAATAAACTTTTTCTTTATATTTTCTTACAATTCAACTTTAGTTATTTGAATTATTCTTTTGGAAAATCGGTTTCATTTTTTTTCCTTCTCTTTATTTGAGTTTGTATAATTTACTTTTGCAGTTTGGAGTGCCACTTAAATTTTGCTAGTGGTTATTTTGATTCATTCGTTAGTTTCTTTATTTTTAAAATTAGATTTTTTTGTTTTATTTGTGTTGAGTGTTTTTCCCACATGTTTGTATGTATGTGCAACCATATGTGTACTTCATACCTGCAGTTGTCAGAGGGGCATCGGAGTTATAGATGGTAGTGAACCACAATGTGAGTATAAGGAATTGAACCTGGATCCTCTGAAGAACAACATGTGTTCTTAACTTCTGAGTCATATCTCCAGCCAGTGTGTGTGTGGGTGTGTGGGCGTGGGTGTGTGTGTGTGTCGGTGTGTGTGTGTGTGTGTGTGTGTGTGCATGACCTACATGCAGGTGCTGATGGAAGCCACAAAAAGGCATTGGATCCCCTGGATCTGGAGATAGAGATGGCTGTAAGGTTGCAAGCTGCCTGATATGGAGGATGAGAACTGAACCTGGATCCCTGTCAACAGTAGCAAATACTCTTAACCACTCAGTCACCTCTTCAGCTCAGCTACTGGTTATCAATTATAGAACAGCAAGTACATTATATTTTTTCCTATACAGCAAAATTTTGTCACAAAAGCCTACATGTAAGAACATTCACATGTGATTGAGTGTACCTATTACTGAAGAAGTTATTACAGAAATCACTTGATATTCTGTGTTCTCACTTGCAAGTCTGTGAATATATTTAAAGCAAACAGGAATTGCCCTTTTGAAAATGAATGAGACAGATGACAGTGGATACAGCAAACAGGATTCAAATTAGGGAAATGGAATTTAAAGGCACATGTAAAGCCCAGGTAGAGAACAAGGTAGAACACCCAGGGCAAGGATGTGGGATTGCTGAAGCTCTCATACAAAGCTGGTGCATACTCAGAATGCTACTACTCTGGACAGCAGATCAGTGCATCATGAAAACTAATGTGCACTTAGCACACGGACCAGCACTGATATTGCTATGTGATGTGATGCCTCAGATAATCTGGAAGAGTGTCATGCTGTGTGGGGAAAGGAAACAATTTCTAAAGGTCACTTGCTGTATGATTCCATTTAACGTTCTTGAGTTGACAAAATTACAGAGGTGGGGAACGAATTAGTGGCTATAAGAGGTTACAGATGGTGGTGGGGGTGGGCATTGTCATGTGGCACTGATATGAAAGGGTAGCAAGAGGGCAGAGAATTAGATGACATTAGACTAAGAAAAATAACTCAGGCACAGGAAAACAAACACTGGACTGGGGATGTAGCTCAGTGGTAGAACACTTGCCTCATGTGCCTGAGGCAATGGGTTCAGTTCCCAGTTCCACAAAAAAGAAAAAAAGAAAAGATAGAGAAGAGAATAAAGAAGAAAGGCAAATACTGACTGCTAACACCTTCATAAATTAACTATAGTTATCATTTAAAAATAGAGAATAGAATCATGAATTATAGGATTAATGTCCTTCATTTATGGCTAGAATCCACTAATGAGTGAGCACCTACCATATTCATCTTCTTAGGTCTGGGTTACCTCACTCAGGATAGTGCTCTCTATTTCCATCCATTTGCATGCAAAATTCAAGATGTCATTGTTTTTTTTTTCTTTTTTTTTTCCCCCGCTGAGCAGTACTCTAATGCATATATATTCTACACTTTCTTTATCCATTCTTCCATTGAGGGGCACTTAGGTTGTTTCTATGTTCTGGCTATTACAAATAATGCTGCTATAAACATAGTTGAACAAATGCTTTTGTAGTATGATAGGGCATTTCTTGGGTATATTCCCAGGAGTGGTATTGCTGGATCCTGGGGTAAGTTGATCCCGAATTTCCTGAGGAACCGCCACACTGATTTCCAAAGTGGTTGCACAACTTTTCATTCCCACCAGCAATGAATGAGTGTTCCCCTTACACCACATCCTCTCCAGCAAAGGCTATCATTGGTGTTTTTGATTTTAGCCATTCTGACAGGTGTAAGATGGTTTCTCAATGTTGTTTTGATTTGCATTTCCCTGATCGCTAAGCTATATAGGAAGGGGAACCCCCCAAAAAACATGTAGTTATCCTCCTGGATATTGGAAGTAGACAAGATTTCCAGGCAAAAATGGAGAGCTTGGGGGTGGGGATGGAATGGGGGTAAGGAGAGATGGGGAGAGAGAAGTGAGAAGGGGAGGATGGAGAGAACTTGGGGAATGGGACAGTTGGGATGGAGAAGGAGTGGGTAAGGGAGCAGGGAAGTATATATCTTAATTAAGGGAGCCATTTGAGGGTTGGCAAGAGACCAGACTCTAGAGGGGTTCTCAGGCATCCATGGAGATGTTCCCAACTTGTTCCTTGAGCAACTGAGGAGAGGGCGCCTGAATGGCCCTATACTATAGCCACTCTGATGAATATCTTGCATACCACCATAGAACCTTCATCTGGCGATGGATGGAGATAGAGACAGAGACCCACATTGGAGCACTGGACTGAGCTCCCAAGGTCCAAATGAGAAGCAGAAAGAGAGAGAACGATGAGCAAAGAAGTCAGGTCCTCAAGGGGTGTGTCCACCCACTGTGACGGTGGGGACTATCTAATGGGAACTCACCAAGGCCAGCTGGACTGGGTCTGATGGAGCATGTGATCAAACCGAACTCTCTGAATGTGGCTTAACATGGAGGGCTGACTGAGAAGCCAAGGACAATGCACTGGGTTTTGATTCTACTGCATGTACTGGCTTTGTGGGAACCTAGTCTGTTTGGATCCTCACCTTCCTAGACCTGGATGGAGCAAGGAGGACCTTGGACTTCCCACAGGGCAGGGAACCCTGACTGCTCTTTGGACTGGAAAGGGAGGGGAAGGGGGAATGGGGGGAGGAGGATGGAAATGGGAGGAGGGAAGGAGGTGAAAATTTGTAATAATAATAATAATAATAATAATAATAATAATAAATAGAGAATAGAATGGTAATTGTGAAAACCTGGGAATGGTGGGATGGCTGGATGGGAAAAAAGTCATGAATAGGTACAGAGGTGCAGTGGGAGAGAAGGGAAAGTATCTCACACTCTATATTCCAGGCTATTATAAATCACAGTTATTAGTATCTATTCCGCAATGTAAAGTACCTGATAATGAAAATAAATAGTATGTCTGAGTCAATGCATATGCTATGCACTCTGATTTAATCATGACACTTTTTATACACACCCCTGAATCCCTTTAGCAATCACTATACATCTATTATATATGTATATATATACAATTTGCATATGCAAATGTACAGCTAAAAAAGTTGAAAGGAAATCTCAGTGGTAATAGTATAGTTGCATATCTTGAGTGACATGGTTACTCTATGAATCTACCCAGGTGATGAATGTCTCATACACACACACACACATACACACACACACACACACACACACACACAACATCTACCAATGGCCATGTCATTATTTCTGATTTCGCTTCTGTACTATGGTTGTCTAAGATGTGACTGGGTTGAAAGTGGGTGGAAAATCATCTTGCTTTTCTACATGACTTTTACACCTTCCTGTGAATCTATAATTTCTAAAGATGGCTGAACATTTGAGTCATTTATTGCTATCTTGGTTTAAATTCTAAAAGAGGCAGCTTAGAATTTAAATGTTTCTTTAAGACAGTCTATTATTCCATAGACCACAGCTGTTTCTTCTGGTGGGCTTGTTTTAATATTAAATAGAATAAGCTCTCACAGCAATCTCTTTTTGCCTTTAACATAGTACACTGAAGACTATATGGAAGAAATCTTTTGCAACTTTTCTACTTGATATGAATAATTAATTTAGAGTATTCTGAAGTTGACTGAGAAAGGGACTTGCTTATGTAGAATTAAGACAGTATAAGATAGTGGTTCTTAAACTTTCTAATGCTGCACCCCTTACAGTTCTTCATGCTGTGGTGACCCCATATCCATACTTCATTGCTACTTCATAATTATAATTTTACTACTGTTATGAGTTGTAATATAAATATCTGTGCTTTTAGGTCTTAAGAGACCCATGTGAATGGGTCATTTGATCCCCAAAGGGGTCATGACCCACAGGTTGAGAATCACTGGTGTAAGGTAAGCATTTAAAATATACTACTTACTAGCTGAATGAATTACATTTGGGGGGATGTAAATCATTATCTTGTGCTATTGTAGTAACTGAGAAATTACCACAGTATAATGTCTGCCCACATTCCTCATAATGTACTTAAATAAGAACAGGAAGTGGTGCGGTGGGGAATAAATCCGCAGTTTTTGCACACCGAATGATGTCTTCTCCAGACAAATGCTTCGAATTCTTGTACCTGACATGAGACCAAGTATCTCCAGCACTAAATTACCGTGACTCTGAGCCAAATGCAGAAAGTGTGACTTTTAATTCTCCCACTAAATGGTTTTTGAAAGTATTATTCTAGACTAATGCCGCAGAATCTTAAAATATAAAAAACTAAGTAAGCAATTTTTCAATCACTCACAGATACATCACACTGGCCACCAATATCAGTTGTTTAGCAAATGTTTGATTAATCTTAGAAGTGTTCCCTTACTCCCTTGTCAAAAATCATTCTTCCAAGCACTTAAAAAAACTTTAAAGAAATCTCCAGGTAAAATTTATTTAAGCTCTCAACTTGTTACATATTTTTCTTCATTAATATATTTTTGAAAAGATTTTTAAATGTTTTACAATTTTAAATTTTATGCATGAGAGTGTTTTCCTGAACTCATGTGCATCCTTGGTATCTATAGAGCTTAGAAGAGGGCTTTGGATTTCCTTGAACTGGAATTACAAATGGTTGTTCCCGCCATGTGGATGGGAGGAATAGAACCCAGGTCCCCTGCAAGTGCTCTTAATTGTTGCTTATTCTGTCCTTCCCCTTGAAAAAGAATTTATATTTTCCCATACATTTGTATTCAGTGGCTTTAAGAAGTTTTTTATAAATTACCTTTTAAGAATTTTTTCTGTTAGACATGATGGCACATGTTTTTAATTTCAGCATGAGAGTCAAAGGCAAGTGTTCTTCTATTGATTTGAAGCCATTCTTATCTATATAATGAGTTTAATCTAGTCTAATGGAGCTACACTGTAAGACTATCTCAAATACAAATCAAAAACAAAAAGTCAAAATGTAATGCTCATTTTTGTGTCTAAAGGTTTGTTGCTGCAATTTCACTTTTATTTCCCTTATTTATTACCTATGAGTATAGTCAGTATTATACAACATTGATAAAACTGGCAGAATTATTTTAAGAAAATTAGCAACTATTTCTTTTTATAGTTTCAGATCTAGTATGTTTCACATGGAGCCAAAGGTACAGTACTGCCCTATGCCTCTGTCTTGATTTCTATCCTAGTCTATACTCCTTAATATACTTCTTGAGTAGAGAGCTCAGGGGTACTGTCTGCAAGCCTGAGTGTGAAGTGGACTGTGTGCTGGGTAGCTGAGAGGAATGTGGTTATAACTATCCTGCATTCAAAGCATCATTTAAGTAACTTGAGTACAAGGAAAGAGAAGTAATCTGGTATGAGAGAACAACCCTCTACTGATGGCTAAGATGAGCTAAAATAGAGACTGTGCGTGTGGTTCAACCTTCCAAAGTGAACTTCAGTTTTCCTCACTATAACTGCCACATGTCCAAACATGGCAGCAACCTGTTCTCAGCAGCCGCCCACTTCTGTAAACTAGAAAGCTGTTGTGCCACTGCTGACGTAAAATGGAAAAGGAGTCTTTTTCCTTAGTAGCTCAAATTTCCTTTCAATATGCTTCCAAAATATCATCCCTTTCTCAGTGGTTAATTGAAACAGCCAAATAAACAATGTATAAACACTCATGCGTGTAAATGCGCACACACTTCAATAACCTACCGAAGACACATTTTTAAACTTGTTCAATGCCCACTTTTTAATCCACATATACACATGTGTGTTTACATGAAGTTAGCTCACATCTTCATAAAACCAACTATAGCTAGTACCAGAGATACATGGTATTAAATTGGAATGTTAGTTTGAAGTCTGTTTCTTTGGTGTTTTCCAGAATGTCTTCAAATGTCAAGAGTGAATCATATGCAAATACTGCTCTTTAGCAAAGGCCTCTGGGCTTCAAGAAAGATATAGAATGAGTCAAAAGAGTTTGACTTATGAGTGTGCAAGGACCGTAAAATGTACCAGATGGTTCTTGAATCCCATCTCTTTAAAAGGCATCTAACTAGTTCAGTCTGTAATCAGTTTTCTTGTGGTCTACTCCTGGGTTAAGGCTGCAGCTCACAAAGACTGCCAATACCCAGGAACCTAAAAATTCAGTGAAACTCTGTATCAGCTTGCTGCTGAGAACTTTGAGACATTCCTCTTTCCCTCCACAGCACACTTTTCTTCTTCCCACAAGCCCTCCAGGGGTCACACCCTCTTTAGCTCGATCTTTGCTTATTCAACACACTCTGTTTGAGAGTTGAAGCTTGATTTTGGTATATATGTGTGTGTGTGTGTGTGTGTGTGTGTGACATATGAATGACTCTAGTTGCAAACATGACTTCTGGTGAAGTAAACCAGACCATATTCTACACCAAACAGCAAGAGTCAGAGCCCTCCCCTTGTCCTAGCAGGAGATGCCACCCCACCATCCACAGGGTTTCATAACTGCATTCCTTGTGGCCTGCTCCAGTCTTTGAGTTTAGTAAATAGGCTACATTAGTAAATTGACATTTTCTCACTATCTCCAGGACACCATGCCACATTGAAAATTCAGTTAGCCAGCAAGACAGAAATATGTCCTTATTTTAAAGACTTACAGCAAAAAGATGAGGACCTTTAAGACTGAACTGCAGAGGAACTAATACTGGGTGCTGTTAAAATTCTTTATAGACTGAAAATACAGAAATATAGGTGCATGTTTGCAGACAGAGACACATGTAAGTGTACACATTCCCTTTAAGGATACACTCATAAGGCATATGATTCATTAGTCAACATTAAAAACTTAATTAAAGTTAAGGGAATCAAGTACTTCAACAGTAAGGATCATACCAGGAGTATTGATAGATACTGATAGCTCGCTGTCACTTCTGTCTCTGCCTCTCCTTGTCTCTGTCTCTGTTTCTATGTGTCTCTGTCTCTGGATCTGTGTCTTTCTCTGTCTCTGTTCTCTCTCTCTCTCTCTCTCTCTCTCTCTCTCTCTCTCTCTCTCTCTGTGTGTGTGTGTGTGTGTGTGTGTGTGTGTGTGGTGATACAGCAACCACCCTTGGCATTTTTATTGCTATTGTTTTAGTGATCAATCACTTTAATAGTTTTTATACCCACTGTACTTTGCCTGTGCAAAAGGCTTTCAAGTAGACAATCATCAAATTGTAGCACTACGATCCCTTCCTTTTGGTCTAATAGGTCTTTCTCCAAGAAAATGACATTTATCTTTCCCATGAAACTGAAAGGAGAAAGGTTTTATCCTAGTCATGGAAAAAATGCTGTGCCTGATACCATTTGATGTTTTCTAAATTTCCATAAACTACTGAAGATTTGCAACTAACTTGAATAGTATCTCATTTGTAATTACAAAAGCATAGAGAGGAATACCAAATGAGATGCACTGATAGACATTAAATATTTAATCTTTATTAAATTAAAGGTCCTTGAAATTATTAATAGAAGAGAATTTATGAGACTAGGCACTAAAAGAATTTCTCCAGAAGATTCTGGTTTTTATGCTTTGTTTTGTTCAAAATATAAAATATATATATATATATGTATGTGTGTAATATTATTTATATATATTATATAATTATTTACATATATAAAATGATTTCCATGAGCATGGAATCTTCCAAAAACATCTTAGATCACTTTTATTAAAATTATATTATTTCTTAGCAAGAAACCTGGCTCTAGAGAAATCCCCAGGAATCCATAAGGATGACCCAAGCTAAGACCCTAAGCAATAAAGGAGAGGGTACCTGAACTTGCCTTACCCTGTAGTCAGATTGATGATTATCTTAAATATCACCATAAAACCTCCATCCAGCAACTGATAGAAACCGAGGCAGACCTTTATCGGAGCACTGGACTGAGCTCCCAAAGTCCAGTTGAAGAGTGGGAGGAATGAGAATATGAGCAAAGAGATCAAGACCATCATGGGAACATCCACTGAAAGAGTCTACTTGAGCTAATGGGAGCTCGCTCACCAACACCAGCTATACTGGGAAGGAACAAGCAGAGGACCAAACTAGTTCCTCTGAATGTGGGTGACCGTTGCTGGGGCAGACTTAGGGGCCAATGGCAGTGGCAGCAGGATTTATTCCTACTGTATGTACTGGCTTTTTGGGAACCTACTTTCTTTGGATGGATACCTTTCTCAGCCTAGATAAAGTAGGGATGGCCTTGGACCTTCTCCAAAGCAATGTGCCTACCCTCTCTGAGGAATGGATGGGAGTGGGTTGGAAGGATATGTGGAGGGAATGGTAAGAGGAGAGGGAGTAGTAACTTGAATTAGTATGTATAATGAAAAAAGATAATTTGTTTTTTATAAAAACAATAAAAATAAAATTATATATATATATTTTTTCTTTACTGATATGCACAGATTTCTGGGTTCATGTGTTACTTGTTTTTCACAAGATTGCAATGAGATTACTGCTTCCCAAAGCAATCCCAACAGAAGGTGTTGTGTCTGTTCCATTCTTTTATGTCAAAGGCCACCTTCGGTATGATAAACACTGAGCAAATCATATGGAAGTATCCTAGGACAAATCTGAAATATGATTTGCTCAATCATATGAATCACATTGAGAGAAGATGCCTGGCAACTTGATGAAGTAAACAATATGCCCACTCCGCTGTGTCACTGCTCCTTGGAAGGTCACCACACCTCACTTTAAAAAGGTAGACTCTAGCATTTCTACTTATGCCCATGCAAGACAGAGAGTGGAGGGAAGAGGAAAGGCTAATATAACAGTCACATGTTCACGCAATTTTCCATATAGCAAATCATCTTATTTCTTCCTTCTAATTTAGAGCAAGTGCTGTCCTTATTCATCTTTGGCTTTACATTTTATTAGTTAATAATAGCGTATTAAATTTACTTAGAACAAGAAATTCATCTACTGACTCACATCTAAGGGTTGCTTACAGAATCAAAGTGGGCATTTTGTGCCATCTAAGTGTTTCTAAGCATTACTTAGACTTGTCACAACCAATGCTGGAAGCTTTGAAATAAAGCAGACGGCAGAAGTTCTGTGGTTTGTGACCCTTTCCAAAGAATGTAAAAGTTTATAGTCATTGGATGCAAAGAACTGTGCATCATTGCAAGGTTTTCTTGTAACCCAAATCCTGAGTTAGGCCCAAATTGTGAGCAGTCTATGTTGCTCTTTAACATTACAGGGAAAATGGAAGATTTAGAGGCTTGAGTGAAAGACAATTTCTGATGGAGCATCTATCCTAGTGCTTCAAATTTTCTTGACTTTCAAAAGTAAGGGTAGAGACTGGCAAGATGATTAGAGCATGTAGTTTGAGCCCCATAACCTACTTGGTAAAAGGCAAGAAAAACAACTTGGAGGTCAAGTTATCTTTTGACCTCCACACACTTGCAGTGGTTCATACAAACACACATATATACCCACCTAAATAAATAAATAAATGCAATTAATTTTTTAAAAAAATGTAGAAATGTTATAATTTTAATTAACTATTTTCAGAGTTCATTGATATTTATATGTTTATACATCTTAAATGTTTAACGGATCTAAGATAGGGATATACTCATCAATTACATTGGTGGATCTAAGTGCTTTGTTATAATCTAGTTGGTTGTGAATATTTTATGCCTTAAAATTTATGGTGTTTAATTTTGATGAAATAGTGTAGTTGTTCAGATAAAAACTGACCTGACTTACACATTTATTCACATTTATGCTTCAGGTAACATTCCTTCAGTTTCCCTGTATCTGAACCCAAACCCAAAATCTTAGCTGTAGTCTGTGATCGTTCTGCCTGTAAAATAAGGGATGAATCCAGTTTTTTCTGAGGCTCTCAACCTCAGTTATTCTCTTTCTCCATTTTCACTGGCTGATAAATCTGTCATTTTTGAAGAGCAAATCTATCTTCCAAGAATCCAATGGATCTCTCAGGTTCGTCTTAAGGAAAGACCCCATTGTTCATTCCAGAATTCTTGGAAGATGGGAAAACCTTTGAAGGAGACAAATGGTTTTCTCATTATTTTTTAGTGAAAGGAGAAATAGTTTAATATCTATTGTTTTCATGTACTTGCATTCTACACGTGTTTGGAATGGAGGCAAGGATAAGGGTGAAAGCCGTTCTACCCCAGAGACCTCAGGCAACATAGAGCTCCCCACTAAGACTGTTGACAACATAGTTTGCTCATCAGAAAGTTCTATTCCTCCCTCCTTTGTGTATTACTCCTCATATTTGACCCATCGATTAAAAATCCTGTTAATCAAAGTCATAGTCATCCCAAACCTTTCTACATCTTTCCATTGAACTGACTCTACCGTGATTCAGACTAATTATTGGCACAACCTTCAGAGTGGTCTTCATACTTAATCTAGCATTTTCATGTTCATTGTAGTTAAGTGGTTGTACCTAGAAACTTTGTAAGTCTTAAAGACATACATAGTACCTTCAGGCATGAAACACCATAGTCACTGAAATATCGAGCAGTGAGAATTATAAAAAATCTCTATGTCCTTTTGGTTTTCATTTGGATGATTGTTACTGCTTATAGGGAAAAGTCCAGTTTTATCATAGTTCTAACGTTTTTCATATTGTGATACATGGAACCTAGTGCTATTGAATACACGAGGAGAACTGACAGGCTGGAAAGGTTTAAGGGGTCTGTATTGACCTTGACTCCTAAAAAATTCTCCATATTTTTTTCAGTTGTAGCATAGTTAAAAGAATTAAAATAAAACATAATATGTTAGGGAGCAGACAAAATAATTTAACTTGTCTAAACTTTAAAATAAAATCTTTAAAATATTTTCATAGTAATAAACATTGGTTTGCAAATGCTAATGCAGCCTTTAAAGGACTTATATGCTTGAGGTGACTTCACATTATTGAAAGAATTTGTCTCTGAAATAATGAAAGACATCAGACAAGAAAGTTTTATCTTGTATTAGCATATAGCCGAGATATATTAATCACTCTGTACTAATGAAAATTCCTTTCTCAGCATTAATTAGAACAGCTCAAAGCATGTAAATGGTCTATGATTAGTGGAACCTTTAAGTGTATTGGTATATACTATGTTTTTGTTGATCAAAACCATCATAAAATATATGATGGTAAGGGTACATAGGTTTAAAATTCAGTTAGATTTTTTTAATGTGTGGATTCAGAGCAATGACAAAGTATTCCTCAAATAATAGAATGATGTTGCTCTAACACTAGTCAGAATCCATGGTCTCTAGAAAAAAGAAGCCAGCAATGTGAGTGTGTGTGTGTGGGGGGGGGTACTTTAGGGAACTGGCAAAAATGATTATAGGGTGTTTTTAAGCCAAATTAGGAAAAGAAGGAGATGGTGTAGGATCAAGAGACAGACCAGTGCTGAGGTTGAGTCCAAAGATGGAGATAGTATGCTCTACAGCCAGGAGAGTCAGTGTTGCTGACAAAGTGCAAAGACAGCCTACTGAGAACTCCTTGTAGCCTGGGAGAGGTCCGCTTCTTAGTGTTCTCAGCAGATTTGTATTTCAGCTGTGTAGATGATGCTAGCTACCCTGTGGAAAGCAATTTATTTGTACTTAAAGTCTACTTATTTAGATGTTAATTACATCCAAGATCACCATCACAGACAGAAGCAGAATACTGCTGTCCTAGAATCAAGGTGCTGGAGTTCAAAAAAGTTGACACATAGGAATAGTCATTGCACAGTTTTGGCTCTTAGAATTCAAATTGTGATACTGCCAAGATGGTACTAATGCATGACCGATGTAATAGGTCCTTCTGTTTATGTGTTGCTTTCATTGGTTAATCAATAAAGAAACTGCTTGGCCTAGTAGGGCAGAACTTAGATAGACAGAGAAGACAAAACTGAATGCTGGGAAGAAGGGCAGAGTGAGAGATGCAATGGAGGTCCTGCCTGAGATAGATGCTGTTTGAATCTTGCCGGCAAGCCACAGTCATGTGGCGATACACAGATTAATAGAAATGGGTTAAATTAAGACATAAGAATTAGCCAATAAGAAGTTAGAGCTAATGGCCAAGCAGTGTTTTAATGAATACAGTTTCTGTGTGGTTATTTTGGATATAAGCTAGCTGGGCAGTCGGGACGGACCAAAGGGCCACCCTCCTCTTGTAACACATGGCTTTTTTTCCCCCAAAAGTACATTTTGTACTTATGTCTACAGGACGGACCAAAGGGCCACCCTCCTCTTGTAACACATGGCTTTTTTTCCCCCAAAAGTACATTTTGTACTTATGTCTACATTTTATTGTAATAGTTATATAGTCTAGGGACATTCTCATTTCGTTTGTTCAAGCACTCAAAATTGAAATTAAGGAACCTATTTTGGGGCTAGCAACTTGCTTTTTAAAAATATTACTGTAGAAAGAAGTAGACCTGTACTAGTCAATATCCTATTTCAAATCTGTTCCATACCAGTTGCAGTTCAGAACTGACCTGCACCAAAACCTGTCTGTAGAAAGCCCTCAGTAGCACCAAGAGACTTTCTCCCCTGCGACTACTTTCAAGAAATAAACTCCCAGCATGACATGACTGTGGGATCCTACAGACATAGATCTGTTCCACCTTGACAAAAGTAGGGAGTTCAATCCTGTTCCTGTTCCTTCAAGGTTATTAACAAGAGGGTTTTTTTGTTTGTTTGTTTGTTTATTTGGTTGGTTGGTTGGTTGGTTTTTTTGTTTTTTTTTTTTTTTGTTTTGTTTTGTTTTTTTGAGACAGAGTTTCTCTGTGACTTTGGAGTATGTCCCGGAACTAGCTCTTGTAGATCAGGCTGGACTCGAACACACTGAGATCCACCTGCCTCCCTAGTGCTGGGATTAAAGGCATGTATATCACTACCTGGCTTAGCAAGAGGTTTGACTTAAGGTGTGGTTACTCATCTACTCATAAGACATCTTGACCTAGGGTACGGATCCATTCTACCTTAACCAAAAATCCGAAAGTTCAGACCTATCCCTGCTCCCTCAAGGATATGACAGTAGATTTGCCTCTGGGAGTGACTGACTGCAGGATATTTGACCTAGGGTATGGTTGGTTGCTTGTCCTGCCTAAACAAACAGAACAATTAACTCAGGGTATAGTTGCTTGATACTTCAGGTAATGAAGAGGTGATTTCCCCGTTTGTTCTTTGTATCATATTAAAGCAGTCTTTTGCCTTCTCCCCCACCCCATTTTGGATTAGGGTATATAATCATATAGAAAATAAACATGGGCAAATTTATTCACTAGATTGCCCTCCTAACTCTATGTGCCCCTACCTTGGAACATGCTAACCACATAGAGGCTGGACCCCGACACATGACCTGGTCATCCTCAAATGTGTTAAATCATAGTCTTAGTTAGGTGTCTGTTGCTCTGAAGAGACTATTACCATGGCAACTCTTATAAAGAAAGCATTTAATTGTGGCTGGCTTACAGTTAAAAAGGTTTATTTCATTGTCATCATGGTGAAAAGCATGGCAGGAAGCATAAGCATGCACAGGCAGACATGATGCTGGATCAGCAGGCAGCAGGAAGAGAGAGTGATACTGGGTCTGGCTTGAGCATTTAAAAACCTCAAAGATCACTCACAGTGACACACATCCTAACAAGGTCATACCTCCTAATAGTGCCTTTCCTTATGGGTGTATGTGAGCCATTTTCATTTAAACTACCACAGGCTACATTCTATTATATAACTATATATATCTATATAACTATTCTGGGATGAATAGTTATGTGACCTATGGGTCCCAAGTAGGACATCCATAGTCAGGGTTTGTAAATATAGAGCCTGTCTTTAGTATAAGACCTAATCAATTTTGCTTGAACATGTTCATAGATATAGCAATTTTTGATGAAATTGCATTTCTAGTGACTCACGCTGCAGCTTTAGTTATTAATAATCTTTGTAGTTTAATATTAAAGAGCCTATAAAGCCAAACCAAAGTTTCAAGACAGTCAGAATGAATTTGTACAATATTTAAATTAGAATTAGACCGAAATGGCATGGTTTCCTTGTTTTTGTTTTTGTAGTTCCATTTTGCTACAGAAAACATCTAATTTTCACTATTTTTTGTCATTTGCTTATTTTTCTTTTATGGTGTTTTCCCTAGTTTCCTTCCAGGTTACTATGAAAGAATGGCACTAGTTATTGGGCAGCAATTTCTTCTAAGATAAAAATGATTCAGAGTAGCTCGTCTTGAGGGAGGTGAAACACCCTATCCTGCAATGAAGGTTTCATGAACTGTCGCCCACGCTGGGCTAGGCTGTTGATGACGCAGCTGTTTTGGTCTTAGTTCTGTTCCTGAAAGTAACCCATCAAACATGCGTCTCCTGTTCCTGCAAGTTACCTCAGTAAAACTCATTGGCTCACCAAGTGAATTTGGGTGGTATCTTAATTGTTCTGTTATCATTTTCCTATCTGCAGTCTTCATGTGTCCTCAGAACGAGTGTCACAGAACAAGCACATGCAATTGCTCATTGAATAAACATTTACAAAACTCCATGTACACATTCTTGCTTTAAAAAATTGTGACATCGATTCTTTTTCTTCCTACACATTTTGAAATTTTTCTTTGTTACATGCTTTTGTTTAATGTATTTTTTAAGGTGTGTGTTTGTTTAAAACTTGAGTCTCACAGTGTAGCCCAGAATGGTCTCAAATTCATGGCAGTCCTCCTGCCTCAGACTCCAAATGCTGCATTTACAGATGTGAGTCACCCTATTCAGCTTCTTTGAAAATTAAATTACTTTTCTAACTGAACTTACTGAATTTTCCTTAATATTATTTTTGCCAATAAGGCAAACAAGAAAAGGTAAACCTTTTTCCTAAGGTTATATAAATGAAATTTGAGGCAACGTTGTCTGAATGGTTTATATTTTCTTAACATGTAATTCATCTGGAAAAGTAATACTTCTCCAGAGATTTAATTTTAACTGACATTTTGCACCCACCTTTGTTCCAACATACCTTTTTTAATGTATGCACCTTTCATTTTACATTGAGAATGAGCATCTTCAAAGATAAATCAAAGTAGAGATGGCTAATGCAATAAATTTTCAAATTTGTAATTTGGGGAAACAAAACAGAAGTTATCTCAACTCTCTGTGAGAATAATTTTATATTCAAGATAATTATTAACTCATATTTCGAGCTTTTGTTAATATAAATTATTATAGATAATGGAGCTATTGTTAAACTACATTAATGTGGGAGGTAGTTCTGTCTATGTGTTGCTTTTATTGGTTAATGAATAAAGAAACTGCCTTGGCCTATTGATAGGGCCGAACTTAGGAAGGTGGGGAAAACTAAAGAGAATGCTGGGAGAAGGAAGGCAGAGAGAAAGAGAGAGACATGCCATGGAGCCACTGCCAGAGTCAGACATGCAAAAACTTTGCCAGTAAGCCACTAGCACATGGCAATACACAGATTCATGGATATGGGTTAAATTAATATGTAAGAGTTAGCCAATAAGAAGCTAGAGCTAATGGGCCAAGCAGTGATTTAAATAATATGGTTTCTGTGTGATTATTTCGGGTGTAAGCTAGCTGGCAGGCTTGGAACTAACAAGAAGCTCCCTCCCCCAACACTACATGAGCCTTCTGAAAATATTTTACTCCAGTTCTGCCTCTATCCATGCATTATTTCTAGCACTTATTACTTAAAACCCCTTCATTCAATAACAATTCATGTAGACACTACATGCTACTCATTTCTAATCTAGTAGGTTCAAGGTTGTTTTCCATCTTTTCAATTATTGCTTCTATTGCAAAACTACTTATTAAAACCTGGTTACATAAAAATAACATTAGAATGATTGTGGAGTAAATAAAAAATTGAATACTTTTTCAAATTGTTCTGTACATTTTTGTTTTAATATCCAGTCACAGAAACTAAGTAAACAAAAACCCTCTAAAAACTCTCCAAGGATGATAGAAATTCTCTCTCTCTCTCTCTCTCTCTCTCTCTCTCTCTCTCTCTCTCTCTCTCTCTCTCTCTCTCTCTCTCTCTCTCTGTCTCTCTCTCTGCCTCCCTCTCTCCCTCTTTGTCTATCTCTATCTCAATCTCACTATTTCACATACACACACATACACACCACACATACACACCACATCTACACATGCACAACACACACATACAATCTCCATCTTTGTACAAGACACATTTAGATTATTACACAGGAGAAAAAAGTCTTAAAGAAAATGTTGATCTTACCCATTTCTGTCTGGCAGAGTCAGGCAAAGATAACTCTTGGATTGTTTTTATAAAGCCCAAGTGTTCTATGAGCTTAGTCACTTATTTCACAATTCATCCCCAGATGTGCCATGAATTATCCAGATGTTTCTCTCAAGTTTATGTGAAAAAAAATTGAATGATCCAAAGTGGCTTATGCCGTAATCTTAATGTACCCCAGAACTGGACTGAGGAGCATATTAAATGGAGCCTATCTACATTGCTTTAATGGGGAAATAAATGTATTTATACATTGTCATCAAATCTTGCAGTGTGCTTACATCCTTTGATATATTGAACTCAATGAAATCTGTTTAAAAAAAAAGTTCTGCCCATAGAATCTAAAGATTGAGCACAAAAGATAATTTACAAAGAAAATAGTGTTCTATGTTGAAAACAACTGATACATGTGAGGAAGAGTTTTGTTGAGAAACTGAAACAAGCGTAATAGGAGCTTAAGTCAGAATAGGAGTATGATTGGAAGAGAGGCCGGGAAGTGCAAGAGAAGGGGCAACATGACTTCAGTTTAATCTTGAAGGTTTGAAATGAGCACAATACAGACTTTAGTCTCCTCTCCCATCAAATCCTCATAAAAGGGCTCCTAATCCAGAATCAGAAGTAATAAATGGTAGTATATAACATACCATAACATTTCAAGTATACATAGTATAACTTGAATAAATAATAAATGCAGAATGTATACGAGGACGCTCCCTTGCAGGAGACAACCAGTATCAAACTGTGACTTCCTGCTCTCAGAAGTAGAACCGGTACAAGCATTAAGCTGGTTAACTGAACCATCACAAAGGAATTATGGAGAGCAAATACTTAAAGGTCTACAAAGTACACCATGCAAGTTCATAGTGGCAGTGAGAAGACAAACGTCCTTCCCCCAGAAGCCAACTAATTGGGAGGAACGTGGACGAGCTGTGTAATATACTGAGCTCTACCAAGAAGTCTGCACCATACGCACACAGCTACATATCATTTTCCAGGAGACAAGTAACAGTCATTTCTAAAAATTTGTCATGCACTAGACCACAGTGAAAAAGTCAGCAAATTCCAAAGGGTGGTGGTATACAGACTACATTTACTTTTTTTTTTAACCAACAATTATAAGAAATTCTACTAGCAAAAATAACTGTCTCACTTACAAGAAAATTAACCATGCATGTGCACACATACTGCAAATGGTTAGTAAACTAAAGCAAAATATCAGTAGAGCCCATAGACTATTTGGAGCTGAATACCAAATGGAAATACTGTAGGGCAAAACTTTTGGGTTGAGAAGAAAATGTATGTTTTTACAGGTATCTATCTGAAAACAATCTGTCCTTTCAATACATGGACCCACCAACAACATAAAATAAAATGGACATAAAACAGGAGAAAGACTGAATGTAAAAAAATAGCCCAAGGCAACCAACTAGAAAACAATTTTTAAAAACCTCACAAATAAAACAAACAGAAAAATGTTTAGAGTTCTTTAAATGGTGCGTAGACTCTTTAAGCGTGATCAAGATCACAGCAAATCTAGTTTGCGGGAGCTCATGGATGCTGGACCTAGGCCCTCTGCCTGTGACACTTGTGCAGTTTGGTCTCTTAGTAACAATTCTAACAGTGGGATCAGGATCTCTCCTTGTGCTTCACTGACTTGGTAACCTCTTTCCCACGCTGGATTACCTTACCCTACCTTGATGTAAGGGGAGGAGCTCGGTCTGGCCTCAACTTCATGTGCCACGCTTTGTGCACGCCCATGGGAAGCCTGCTCCTTTCTTAGGGAAGTCGGAGGAGGAGTGAATGTGGAGGGGTATAGATGGGAAATAGGTGGGAACTGGGGGGGGGGGGAAGGGGAGAGGAAACTGGTTGGTAAGTAAAATAAATGAAAAGATGTTATTTAAAGAAAAAAGAAAAATAAACAAGAAATGCCCTACATCTGCAACAAAAAAAAAAAAAACAGGTATGATCAAGATCAAAGAATACAAATAATCACTAAACATTAACTATGAAACAGCAGCAGTATAGAAGAGACTGAAGGATTGTAGGAAAACCAAACTTCAAGGTAAATTGAGATTAGATTGCTGATTTCAAAAGCTAAGTTTTAAGCATGTATGCTCTCTTGACGTCTGTAGTAGCTCACAAAAGGGTTTAAAAGTATTAATATTTTGTTTTTGTTTTTAGGTTGAAAGAAAAATTCACCTAATTCATCTCGAGTAAGCGCCAATGGCTCAAACATGGATTGCTGTCAGGGCCTGTTAATAAAGTGGTACCCTGTGCTATCCATGAAAGTGGAAGGGTGATGGGGCTCAAAGTCCTGACAAAGGCAGGCAGGAGAAGCCGGAACTGATCACACAGAGAAGTGATCCATACAGAGGAAAGTAAGGAAAATATTTTTTTAAATTTATGAGTCATCCCCTACCTCTCTAAAAGAGCATTGGCATGTTCTGTAAAGTCCCCTGAATCTAGGCTGTCAGGGTTTTTTAATATTATCAGAAGCTCTAGGATGCTGACAGGAGCATCGACTGAACAATGACCCACCGCCTTTGGACCAACTGGACCGGCACGAGTAACAAGAAAGCCATATGATTTTTTGTTTGTTTGTTTTCTCAATGTGTGGTTAGTAATAAAATAGCACTAGCAGTAGTTCTTATAATTTTAGGGGTATATATACTTTCTAAAAGCATCAATTTTCCTTGCCTAGTCCACACTTGTAGCTAATTTTAATGTTACAGGAGTATTCATTTCGACTTAAAAACACATACCAATTATTGCTGACAATTGTGAATTATGAATGGTAAAAGATACTTGTTCTTTTAACTTTTCTATAAATGCCTTACATAACAATGAAAACTTTTTCTATTTTTGTCTGCTTTAAAAATAGCAAGGCTTTACTCCTCTCAGTGCTAAGAAGGACAGCTCACGATGCAGGTGAACAATCAGAAGCACGAATAGGTGAAGGTCACTTAGCATTGGTGGCGCTGGTAGTGTCATTTCAGGCCCTGCCCTGCTTCTGATTTGTAGAGGTTTTGACCTTTAAAAGAGGTAATATAAAAATATAATTTATTAATAAACATAAATATGCTTAAAAAACCATGTGAGAAACTGCACAAGCAAGATAGCTGCTAATCATGCCATAACAGTTTGGAAGCTAAGCTCTGGATGAGCTGTCAGATCATTGGCTTGTGGACGCTGCACTCTGAGCCTTCACAAAGGCTTCTGCTCTCACGCATCAGCATTCAAATACCCATTTTCTAGAAGAATGCGTTGTGCACAGTCGTTGATCATGGCTCATCCCAGCAACTTCATTTCAATTCAGTCACCGCTTCAATGACACGCTCTCTAAGCACAGCTGCGTTTTGAGGTGCTATTGGTTAGGAAGTCAACTTCCGAACTTGGGAGAACACCGTGAGGCCTATACCAAGACCCTTGCAGACTTCAAAATGAAAAAGGGAGGAATCAAAACACGCGTCAGGAGTGTGGCTGACAAAGCAGTACAAGGCAATAAAAATTATTTGAAAAGCATTCAAAATACTGTATTCACAAACGTGTGTGGATGCCTATCAAACAGTTACAAACAATTTATAGCTCTTCACACACAATCAGTGCTAACTGGCTGTTTCCCAGTCTGTGGTCTGTGCGGAGGGCGTTATGGAAGAGCATTTAGGACGTGTCTAATGCTGTCCTCGCCAGTGCTTTCCACACCCTTTCTCTCGCCGTTCTGGAATCCTGTGCTTAGCACAGTTGTTCATCCGAAGACTCACGTCCCTCTTTTCCTCAATACTCGGGTTCCTCAAAGACCTCACTCCAGGGTCTGGGTAACAGGATCCACTGCACACCGCTTGACACCAAGAATGTGCTAAGCCAATATTAACTACTCGGGGACAATATAAACAAGATGAGGAGTTGCCACTTTAGACGTGTAAATGAAATCTGTTTTCTTTGGAGACAAATAAAGGAGCCATGTAGTGAGGTATTTTAGAGACTCATGAGAAAAACATGAAGAAGAGAATTTAAAGCTCATTGCTTGTAGCATATGTAAAATGCTTTGAAGATGTAGAATGATGGATATACATTGAAAAAAAAAAACCTTGGCAAAGAGGAAAAAACGCTGAGGACATAAAACCAGATGGAGTGTGAAGAACATGAAAAAAAAAAAAAAAACTGAAAACTAAGCCATCCAGAATGCAGTTTTTCAGAAACAACGGGTATGCTTTGTTGTTACTTAAAATGACCTGGCCAAAAATTCCAACTTTAATAAGAGAAAAACAAAAATACTTTTGTCTAATTTATGAATGTGTTTTTATTTAGAAGGGAGCTGATTAAAATTATACTAACAGTTTTATACATTATACTTTCTCCTAGAAAGCACAACTGGATGGTCTTTGTCAGTGTGGATAGCCCTGAAATGCCCTGAGCAATCTGCAGTTTTGTGATGCTAGAAGTCCATGTAGGTAGTTTCTCTGTGGAATATTACTCTTGGTATCAGTATGTGACATTTTTTTCCTGCCTCATGAAACTACTATAGAATGCCTATAATTATCTGTATAAGCTCATTATTATTGGGCATGATTCTTCTCTCATTTTATAGTCACGAATTGAAACAGTTCAAAGGTAGATACTGTAGGAGAATAGCGCGTTTAAAATTAAGACCTGGACTGAGCTCCCAAGGTCCCGATGAGGAGCAGAAGGAGCGAGAACATGAGGGAGAAAGTCAGGAACGAGAGGGGTGCGTTCACTCATGGAGACGGTGGGACAGAACTAATGGGAGATCACCAACTCCAGTTGGAATGGGACTGATGGATCATGCGACCAAACCCGTCTCTCTGAGTGTGGCCAACAGCGGGGGCTGACTGAGAAGCAAAGGACAATGGCTCCGGGCTCTGATTGTTCTTCATGGATGGGCTCTGTGGGAGCCTTCTCAGCTTGGTCGATCACCTTCCTGGACCTGGGGGGAGTTGGGAGGACCTTGGTCTTAGCATAGAGTGGGGAACCCTGATGGCTCCTTGGCCTTGAGAGGGAGGGAGGGGAGGTATGGGTGGAGGGGAGGGGAGGGAAGGGGGAGAAGGAGGGGAGAGAAGGGGGAGAAGGAGGGGAGGGAGGGGGAGGAGGAGGGAAGGAGATGGAAAATTTTAAATATAAAAAAAAAATAAACCATGAGGAAGAAAAAAAAAATAAAAATAAAATTAAGACCTGGCTGCCATTTAAGATGTTCTGCTCAGCTATGCATTAAGTATAAGATAATAAATATATGTCATATAATTTCTTTACTATTTTCTTGAAATATAACAATGATATTCATTATTTTGCAGTCTGATGTAATGAGGATCAGCGTAGAAAATGCAAATAAAACACTTAAGTGTATGTGACGTACCTTATTATTTATTTAACGAAACCCACATTTGGCTTTCCTCAGATCACCGACTTGTACCCTTCAAGTCAAATCACTGAAAGAAGATGCCTACCCTCTGCATACACTGCCCAAAGAAACTGGAGCAAATATGCCATTCCTGAGATTTAATTGTATGTGGGATCATATTAAAGTTAGCAAACACTCAATGGATTGTGATTAAGCATCTTCATGGGTCTGTAGAGGAGAAACCTGAAGCTGGAAGTTGTAGTTTGCCTAAGATCAGTATATTCTGAAATTTGATGTGGTACTTAAAAACATTTTATGCAATGCTGTTGGGACGTGTCAATGGCCATATTCTCCTGCAGTTCGGGTCCTGACAACACTTCAGAGCTAAGGTCAGCAAACTTTGTGGATTTGTCCCAGGTCATAGATGCAGTCTCCTGTCTACTTGTGTCATTTTTAATGTAGCTTAACCTACCTTTGAGGCATCAGCACAGCTATCCTTAGTTTGCAACAGAGATCTTACGGCTCAGGAGCCTGAAATGTTCACTGTGCCTCTCCGTGAACCTGCTTTAAGGTGGTGTTTTTTGAAGATCTACTTCATGCTGTCATTAAAGCAGGTCATTGTCATCCATTGCCAGCATCTGGATTCTCAAGACAAGTATGTCATGAGAAAGCCACATGTGAAGACGGTCTGTTTTCTCACCATACTCATTGCTTCTCATCACGCCTTGCCTGCTGACGGTGAGGTAATGCGAGTTAGCACGTTCAGCTTGTTTTTCTGAGAGTTCATCCAGTCCACTTCTAATGCCTGAGTGGTGAATTACTCAGAGGCCCCAGCATAAAGCAACCTTTGTGTTGTCATCCTATTACACAGCCAGGAAGGTCCGTGGAATGCAGGGTATTGTGTGAGTGTGCATGTGTGTTCGTACTATGGTGTATCTCCACCAAGCAACAATGTGGTGTGGGCTGAAGCTACTGTAAGTCTGTGGAACCGCGTTTTGGTCGTCATCGTAGAGCATGTCACCACTTTGTCACCTGACTCCTACGTTTTGTCAGCTGTAGCTGGGTGTCTGAGATCCCTTTCGTCCCTGTGGAATGTGCCCAGCGCTTCATGAGACCAGCCTCTGAGTCTTCCACACAGGCTAACGTTGCTGGGAGAGGTCATTTGTTTGTATCCCCTGTATTGGTGGAGTTAATGTAAGCCCTTCCATGAAAATGAGGGGGATTGATTGCAATAAAGGAAGGAGTCCACTCTGGATGTTACAAAATAAAATGTGTTCATGAATCTTTAACTATTGCTTTTTATCTCATACAAAATTATGATAGTTCTCTTCGTGTGTTTTTTACCCCCCTTATTGAAAAAGAAAGGTTGTGACACCCTCGCTCAGTCCCCTAGCACATGTATACTTCACAGAGCGACAGAGCGTGTGAGAGAACTTGGCAGGAACCAGAAGCAAGGAAGACCTTCCGTCCCAAGTGGTTCTCTTTCACTTCCCTGCTGCTCAAATTCCCTTCACATAACCTCACTCTGCGTGTACACGAGTCTACACTTGTACTTTAGGTCAGGTTTATTGCTGACACAGTGCAATCCTTCACCGGCCTTCAGGATTCTCTTGTGCCTGTGGTGACTGTCATGGGTGCAGGATAAACAACGTTCCGATTCATTCATATACAGGAGTGTTTTCATGTGCTTTAACATGGTAGCTTCCAAAACTAAGAGATGCTTCTACTTTGTATTAAAACTATTGGTGGCATCAGAAAACGTGGCAGAGCAAAGGACTGTGAAGCAAGAGAACAACAAGATGACTACTCAGCAGATAAAGGTCCTTGCTGATAAACTGACAGTGGTCCTCCACTTGCTCAGTGTTGCACGCGTGCATCCTCCTACCCACAAACAAAAGAATAAATGTAAATAAAAGAAATATGAAGAGAGGTGTGCAGAAGAGAGGATTCAAAGTTCTGAATGAGGACCAGCAAAAAAAGGAATTTAAAAGTTAATCTTTAGTATCTTATGAGTTTCATCTTCTGTGCATAAGAACATCCCAGCAAGCATGGGAGCCTTTACAATATTCTTCTGGGTTTCTTGCTTAGCTGTTTAACTACATGAAAGCTTGTCTCTGAGACCCCACTGGGGGAAGGAAAACATTCCCTGTGCTGGCAGGTGGTCCCTTTGTAAGCACTTTCCAATTGAAAGCAGATGTTCCTGGGTGTGAGGAGGTTCCTGGTAAATTTAGGAGGGAGCTTAAGCCAGGGAATGATTGAGTTATGTAGGCAAATGGAAAGGTACACATGCTTCATGGAGAGGCTTTGGGTGTCAAGAACAAACTCTGTATCCTATGCATCTTCACTTCCAACCTGTTCTGCACATGCGTCAACACTCACAGCCTCCTTCTTCTGCTAACCTAGGACACTTTGTCTCTTGTGGACTCTATGGGCATTTTCTGTCAAGAAGGGCAAGGCTGCTAAGAACAGAGAGCCTATCTCTGGCTTTAAAATCCTGTCTTCAGTTAATTAAAGAATGGAGAGTTACCAAAGCAAATGGATTTTTTTCAGTTATAAACAAAAAGATTTTTTTTCACCATTCAAATTGAAGGGTAGAAAAAATATTCTCTCGACAATGATGCGTATAAAATCAGAACTTTGCTGCAGAAACAGTGACTTGCAAATGATCATTGGAAAAGGGTTCTGTTAGAGAAGTACAAGGAAATAATCACACAAAAAAGTAGATTTTCTGATACAGCTTTTCCTAAACTTCACATATCTATATCGATTTAGTACCGGTCCCCATCTGGACAAAATCTCAATGAAGCCCTTTGGTGACTGCTATGCTATCAATGTTCAGTGATGTTGTCTGGAAAGAAGAATGAATTTGCTTTGTGCAAAATAGAATTTAATTGAAATTTTAAAGTACAAAAACCCTGATGACATTTCTTCCATTATCTCAAGTTTTTAAAAATGCTGGATGACTGCACAGAGTCAGTGAATAATTAACAGAAAGAAAGTATCTTAATTCCAAACCCCAGATCCTTTCAAAAATGGAGCCATACCTCATGAATACCAATGAAGAGAGAGGTCAGATTAATCTTCATTCAAGTAACTGGTTATTGAATTCAAATTTCCGGAAGAGATTCCTAATTGCTTCGCAACTCACAGCCATACATGATTGAATTTGTTTTGCTTGAAATTTGAGGAATTCTGTTGTTTTAGCTCTGAGAAAGTATCATTGCATTTGTATTTTCCTCAAACAGCAGGGTTTTGCACACTTATTCCCCCCAAAAATGAATATAATCACATCAAGAGACACTGCTATGGATCTTTGGAAAATTCTGACAACAAAGAAAATTCCTCCCCACCCTCTCTCTTTCGGTAGAAATACCGTGTGCCATCCATGTATTCCATAGATGTGTTCCGTGAGACTATACATGGATCAGTTTACACATACAGGGTGTTAGATATTCAATGTTAGCCTTCCAAGATGCTCTTTGAACGCCCCACCCCCCCAGCAGAGAATGAAAATAACATTAGGTTGTCAGGCAGTTATCACAGACTTCTTACAAACTGGGAGTCAGGCTAATCCCAATCAGAAAACAAATCATAATTACGCATTACTATTGTATAGTGGATTTCAGACATGACTTTATTATTTATCAGAGCATTCTTCTGAGCGTAGGTAGCAAAGGTTTTCTACAGTTTATAGAGGCATAAACACAAACATAGAAATATTAATTGATTTCTACTGGGTAGAGAAAAGTCAAAGCAACTTTTCACACAGAATTCCAGAGCTTGTTCTTTCTCCACGGCGCGGAAAGCACCGTTTCATTAACCTTTGTAACACTTGCTTAGAGCAGTTACTGTAACATCGCCATTGACTATGTTGTAATGCCAATTTAAGATTTTTTGATTTTGTTTGTTATTAATGTACTAAGACTGTGCTCACAAAATGTGCTCATTGATTTGGTAATAGTACGTTGCTCATGTGATGGCAGGGCAAATATGAGAATTGGTAAGTATGATTTAACTCAAAAGAACAAGATTAATGTAGCTAAGAACTGTCATAGCAGAAAATGAACAGAAACTTCAGGAGCCCATAGTTTCAAAGGAAATTGTGGCCATAATTATACTGTACCAATAAAAATATGTGTAGAAGATTGTTTATGAGGTTCCTCCTAAACACATTTCTTTTCATTGTTATCCATCTCTCCTTAATCTACTGTCCAGTGGCTTCATATTGTTTGCAAACTGGACTTGACTTTGGGGAATCCGATGCTAAAATGGGCAAAGTCCTCAGTATCAAAGTATTTATGAATGGCAACAGCAAACATTAATGCCCACAGTGACCAAACAAGTGTAATAAGGAGGATTAGGATACAGCATGGAGAAAAACTGAAAGTTTATTTTCCTTGTAAGCAGGTTGTGCCGTGGAGGAATGTGGGTCCCACTGAAGATAGACTGTGGAACACAGATTAAGGAGAATCCAAGTCTTTCTTGTTAGATTCTTGTTTCTGGAATTACCTTCTTTTTTTAAAGATTTATTTCTTTATGTGTTTTTATGTATATGGGTACTTTGTGTTCATGTTCATCTGCACACCAGAGGATGGCATCAGATATTTGTAAGCTGCTGTGTGGATGCTGGGAAGTGAAATCGGGACATGTGGTAGAGCAGTGAGTACTCTTAACCACTGAGCCACCTTTCCACCCCCTATTATTGCCTTCTTAATTATGAAATTACTTGCATACAATTCAATCAAATGCTGTTTGTTGAAGTATGCCTGCAATGTTGTTTTCTTCCCCGGATGCTAAGAAGTTAAGAATGATTTCAGACCTCAAATCAGATTTCAGGGGTGTAACCTTCGATGGATGATCATGTTTTAGCTTCTACAATTATAAGCTACCTATCTCATTGAGTATTTGTGAGCCTGACGCATACAACCCTTAGTAGCCTCGTCTGATGTAGGGAAGGCGCAGTTACAGGATTCACTAATATAAAGAATTCAGAGGAGAATGGAATGCTGCCAAAATGCCAAGTGGAAGCACAGACTTTGTCCTAGCCTGTCTGTACCCAAAGGGCCTTATATGAAGCTCAGAGAGCACGTCTCTTAACAACTCGGGATGGAGGGATAATAGCCTAGAAGGGAAAAGTGATGAAAGTTAAGGCAGAAAACATAGCAGGGACCAGGTATGAATGACATTTCAAGACAGTTAAGGACTTCCCTTTAGGAAAAAAGGGAAATCATCAAGGCAGTTACCCACACAAATTAAATATTTGCAAGTTCAGTTTGGCTATCAAGTAGCAAACATGAAATTCCAGGAGAGGAAAGGCATGGATCCATTAGGAGGTTTTGATTTCTAAAAAGTCATTCATTAGGGCAGTGTTTGTGGGGATGAAAGTGGGGAGACACACACATTTTTTTTCTGGGAGGAAAAAAAAGTGATGTTTAAATAGCTTCTAAAGTCGAGGGAAAGGAATTAAAGATTACCCTACCCTGGTTGCTTTTCTCTGTTGGATCTTCTTTTTATATAAAGTGGGTATTCTTACCATTTGGTGAGACAAGGTTTCTAACTGGGTCACAATTTCCCTGGGGGAGATGGAGTGATGACCTCTGACCTGAGTTTGAGGTGACTGAGACAAGCACAGAGAAACACGGACACCTGGTTATGTGGCTCCAGGGCTGAGCTTCAAAGCTTAGTCCTCAATAAAATTTTCCATGTTGTGGTAGTGGCAGATTTTTGTAGGTTGAACCATTCCTGCATCTCTGGGATGAAACCGAATTGGTCATGGTGGATGATGGTTCTGATGTGTTTTTGGATTCGATTTGCCAGTATTTTTGCATCAATGTTCATGATTGGTCTGTAATTCTTTTTTGTAGTAATGTCTTTGTGTGGCTTGGGTATCAGGGTAATTGTAGCCTCATAAAAAGAGTTTGGCAATGTTCCTTCTGTTTCTATTGTATGGAATAATTTGAGGAGTATTGGTATTAGTTCTTCTTTGAAAGTCTTGTAGAATTCTGAACTGAAACCATCTGGTCCTGGTTTTTTTTTTTTTTTTTTTTTTTTTTTTGGTTGAGACACTTTTGATGACTATTTATATTTTTTCAGCATTTATAGGTCTGTTTAATTTGCTTCTCTGGTCTTGATTTAATATTGGTAAGTTATTTATTCAGAAAGTTGTCCATTTCCTTTATGTTTTCCAATTTTGTAGAGTACAGTTTTTTGAAATATGACCTGATGATTCTCTGGATTCCCTCCATGTTTGTTGTTATGTCCCCTTTTCATTTCTGATTTTGTTAATTTGGATATTCTCTCTCTGTCTTTTGGTTAGTATGATAAAGGTTTGTCTATTTGTTGATTTTCTGGAAGAACCACTCTGTCTCATTGATTCTTTGTATTGCTTTCTTTGTTTCTATTTTGTTGATTTCAGCTCTCAATTTGATTATTTCCTGCTGTCTAATTCTCTTAGATGAGTTTGCTTCTTTTTGTGGAAGCTGGAAGCTGCTCCACAGCCAGTAGTTCAAGAACCTTATCTCACAGTATCTTCACTTAGACCTTACATTTTGAGTTGCTTACATTGTACAACTTTAAGTTCTAAAAGTTAAAAATGATGCTTTTTTTTTAATTTAAGGGACATTGTCCTCCTTAATTTCACTTCAGCCCTATAGTATATTCATTTGCTTAGACCCAGCACTTTTCTGATATTACAAAATAAGACTTTATTTTTATAAACAACACATGTCTGTGGAAAAGACTTCTACGCTGTTAAGTTGGAAGTTCAAATGAGAGCCTGCCATTTTCAGATGTGAATCTATAATCTGCTCTGTAGTCATTCAGTAGGCAGTACGAGGTCCAGTGTTGACAATGAAACTCAGATCAAAACTTGTCGTCTCATAAAAGCTGCAGTCCATGAAGAAGACAGACAATGAAGGAGAAGTCAGTGAAGCGCAGATCACATGATATGGTTAAGAGTGATTTGGAGAAAAACTTAAACTGAGAAGTCAGAAGGAGTGTTTTAGGTTTTCAGCATGGTTGTCAAAGAGGTCAGTGCATTTAAAAACTGACATAAAGGAGAGGAGAATGGGGGTCAAGCAAATATCTGGGGTCAGAATGTGGCAGACAAGTAATAGCACATTTCTGGCGTTCAGTAGCCCAACACCAGTGGAACAAGAGACAACCTTACAGCAGACAAAACTGGCAAAGGGCAGAAACAGACACTAGAGATTGTTGGGACATTTTAGACTATCAGAGGAGAAAAGCCAGAGTTTTAAGTGGTGGAGTGGTGTGTTCCAGGTTCCTTTCTGAAGGACCACTATAGTTGTTTTGGGAAGAAGGATGACTTTGGGTTTCAGAATAGAAACAGAGAAGCCCCCAGTTATTCAGGCAAAGAAGAACTTATGGGGCTGCTACATTCAAGTGGATCTGTAATTAGTCTACATTGTATACTCTACACCAACAGCTCATGCACAGACAGGGCACTGACCCCAAGACAAGACTTGAGATATAGTGGGTACCAGCAGATAAGCATGCTTTCAGAGAGCCACTAACCCAAGGCAAATTTCAGACTTGTTTTGATAATTTTGTCAGTATCATTTTATTTACTTATAATAGTGAATCTGCTGAGTCTGTAGAGGAGCTCCTTGGGGCTCTGACGCTCTTAGTATAAAGAATGCTTGTGTGACCAGTAAAATAAAATGCTCTTCAAAAATCCATTCTGAACAAACTTGTTCCAAGGTGAGAGTTGGGGCAGAGTCATGGATGACTCTCAAATTGTTCAACCTGAGAAATTGATAAGTTAGAGTTAGGAAAATTGGTTAAGTAAAGTCTACATCACATTCATTTATACAAAATCAAAAAGAAAGCGAATATAGATAAGACTTGCAGAGAGGTCCAATGAAAGCAGAAATAGAGAAATGGGACTTTTATCAGAAGATGCACTGAACTGCAAATGCTTAGACAGCCAGGGATGTTAGGAGAAAAAGAAAATTAGTTTTTTTTTAAACTTCTTCAGAAAAAATATGTTCTTTCCCACACAATAAACATTTAGTTGTCACTAACGCAAACAGAAGTACACCATTAGTATAAAATCTATAATCTCTCCCATCTAAGAAACGTTGCCAAAGTGATATTCCTCTCAACTACAATAACAGGTAACTCTTCAAGCTACAAGACAATGAAATCCAAAGCTGAAGTCAAGGGAGTACTGACTAAGCTTGCTCTTTGCAATACTCTTTTTGAGCAAAGTATGGTTTCCTATTGTACTAGACCCAATAGTAATCCAAAATGTATGTAAATATTACACTAGCCCAAGAAAAGACCATCTCATCTAAATGAATTAAACCTATAATTAATGTTGCTGTGGCCTTGTGTATTCATGCTGTTTAGTGTTTGCATTTCATCTGGAAGTCCTCTATAAAAAAATCTTCAGCACCTTTCACTTATTTGCAAATTGAGAAACTTTAGAAACCATTTAATCTCCGTGTAGTAGGTGTTGACTAAATGTTTGCTAAATGCTAAGTACATGCATTAATGAATAGGTGAGGAATGCGAGTATCCCAAATGACTTAGAAATTCACACATGAATCCATTGTCACATTTAAAATACAAAAATGTTTCATAATGAGAAAGTAGAGAGGAGGAGGGGGAGGGAGAAACAATAAGTGAATGAATGAGAGAACATATTTACTCTTTATGATTCCCTTTATAATTAATAGGAATAACTTCAGGACATAGTGTAGCAATGAGCTGCGGGAAGGCCTGCTTTTCATCCTGCCCAGCTCCTGGCCACCTGGCTAGCTTATGCTCCAAAATAACAACAAACAAACTGTATTCTTTTTAACACTGCCTGGCCCATTAGCTCTAGCCTCTTACTGGCTAACTCTCTCTTGCTTTAACCCATATTTAGTAATCTGTGTAGCACCACAAGGGGTGGCTTACCAGGAGAGATCTTAACTTGCGTCCCTCTTGGAGAGGAGAGGCATGGCAACTGCCCAGAGAAGAGAGGCAAGGCAATTGCCCGAGGCATCTGCCTCACTCCCAGCATCCTGTTCTGTCTACTCCACCCACCTATGTTCTAACATATCAGGCCAAGCAGTTTTCTTTATTAATTAACCAATGAAATCATCAGATAGATAGAAGACATTCCTACATCAACATAGAGTAAAGCTGATGGAAGGGAACCTTTGCATGGACTATTCTACAACACACAAGAAGAAGGGAACACAGGAAAACATGAAGGGTGGGGATCATATCTGATCCAAGTGATTTCAATGTGCAAGTTTCATTGTTCCAGGAGCTTGTCCTACCCTCCTATTTGAGACTGGCATTATGTGTAGAGGAAAAAATAAGTTTCTCAAGAGAAAAATGGTCATTCTTGGGGCGGAATTGCCTTACATGAAGAAAGTAGAGGTATTTCTTCTCTTCTCTGAGTCAACAACTCATGACCTTGATACACACAGTGACTAAAATAGATCACTAGGCACTTTAAATTATATGATCTATATGAACTCTTACAAGGGATACAACTCTTCTCCTGGGTGTTTTGTTTTTGTTTATTGTTTTTTTTTTCTCTTTTTTTATTAAAAATTCCCATCTCCTCCCCTCCTCCTCTCCCATCCCTCCCCTCCTCTCCACCCATACCACCACTCCCTCCCTCTCCAGGCCAAAGAGCCCTCAGGGTTCCCTACTCTATGTTAAGACCAAGGTCCTCCCAACTCCCCCCAGGTCCAGGAAGGTGAGCAACCAAGCTGACAAGGCCCACACAGAGCCCGTCCATGCCGTAGAATCCAAGCCCATCGCCATTGTCCTTGGCTTCTCTGTCAGCCTCCACCGTTGGCCACATTCAGAGAGTCCAGTTTGGTCAGATGTTCCATCAGTCCCATTCCAACTGGAGTTGGTGATCTCCCGTTAGTTCTGTCCCACCGTCTCCATGGGTGAACACACCCCTCATGGTCCTGACTTTCTTTCTCATGTTCTCCCTCCTTCTGCTCATCAGGACCTTGGGAGCTCAGTCCGGTGCTCCAATGTGGGGCTCTGTCATTTTCTCCATCCATCACCAGGTGAATGTTCTATGGTGATATGCAAGAAATTCATCAGTATGGCTATAGGATCTGGCCCTTTCCGGCACCCTCTCCTCAGCTGCCCAAGGAACTAGCTGGGGGCATCTCCCTGGATACTCAGGAACCCCTCTAGAGAGGTTTCCCAACCTACTTGCCTCCCAAGGTGGGTCCTTCAACAGGTAGTGAAATGAGGTGTGGGAATTGAGACAAAGACCAAAGATCCATTTTAGAGAGCTTAACCTCAGGATGATGTAGAAAAACAAATGAAAATAATTTCAGAATCCTTTAACCATGGATGTTTGCGAAGAAAGACAAATCAATAAGAGAGAGAGAGAGAGAGAGAGAGAGAGAGAGAGAGAGAGAGAGAGAGAGAGAGAGAGAGAGAGAGAGAGAGAGAGAATTCTGCATTGCCAAAAACACTTCCAAATTATTTCTTTTTACTTTGAGGTTATTCAATTTTTTCTACTTCCTTGTTTCTGAGATCACTGGCAGATGTGAGCCAATTCTCACACGATTGCCTTATTTAAAAAGATTCGTCTCACAACACAATTGGGGGGAAATTAATCAAAGAACCCAGTTCTTCTCTCCAAGCTGTCACACTTCCCACTAAGCCTACGAAATGGAATTTCCATTCAAATAGTTGCAAAACAGCCTTTAATTCTTCTTATTGTCTATTGATGGCCAGCTTCTCTCTTCAGTCAGACAGAACAATCTTGTTTTCTCTAATGAAAAGAAAATTAAGTTATATCTTAAAAGAAGGGTTTAATTGTTTGTCTTTAGACAATAGACACTAGATATCACAGAGTAATGAAATAAATACAAGGAGGAAAAAGAGACATTATTTCTTAAGCGTTTCTCACAGCCCTACTTCAGGTGAATGCTCCCCCTCAAAGTCTGCCATAGGCAGAAGAGCATTTTTGAGTTCTCCATATGCTGCATCTCTAAAAGATATACAATGCCCATTAAAATAGTAAAGGTCACAGAATCCTGAAGTCAATAAACTCATTTGATCTTCTTTAACCCAATATTTCCAAAACTTATGAGTCTACAAAGCTCTTCAAATGTAATTTCGACTGTAACACTGTGGAAGTAGTGATATGGAATACGCCTGGGGCACACTCCTATATAGATACTGCAAATATGTCCATGTGTACTCAAAGTCAAGCCCCTGAGAAATGGAATCACTTAGATGTAATCAAAGCTTTTGGAAGAAAAACATAATTGTGAGGCTGAAAGCACGGAAGAAAGAAATTATATAGGCTGGGAACCACGTACCACAGCACTTAGGGAGAGTGGAGATTAGAAAGAATTGAAAAGAAATCAAGAAATCGAAAACAAGAGTCTAATAATTAAATCCACTAGGCCATATTTTAACTAAATGTTTCTGATGGTACTACACAAAATTTTATAGGGTAAGGAGTATTAAGATGATAATAATTTTCCCTAAACCTACAGCACCTGGTACCTCCTAACACCACTGCCCATCTGTTTTTAGAAATCTCCACTTCTCTGGAATTCTAGTTGAGAGAGTAGACAGGCTCACAGGGCTTCCTGGACATCAAATTTCTCTTACAAAACAATAGTTTGTTGAATTACACGCCAACTAAACAGATGGATTACATTTCCCTCTCAATGTGCACAAATTAAAAAATTAAAGAGAAAAAGTACTCTGTAAAGCCAGCTTTGTATTTTGCTGGATCAGAAGCATTTAGGGAAATGGTTTGAAATGTTTGGCTAAAGCCCAGTGCCACCAGGCCCGCCTGGCTCCAGACACCAGTCCCATTGACTGAAAATTTCTATTAAGCAAACAGACGGGTGAGTGGTTTGTTGCTGACTTCCCACAAGTGTGGAGCATGAAATGTAATATTCCTGGAAGGATAAACACTGTGTGTTTCATATTTCTACAAAGATGGATAGAGACCCATTACCAGGACATTATAGAAGCAATATTAGCTGAGAAATTTTCTAAAGAGATGTACTTTATCAGTTAATAGAGAAATTAAAAATGAAGCTTGTACAACAACAAAAACATTAGAGAAATTGGGACAGTAAGGTCTGAATTGTCTCGAGTTCAACAACTATGAATAAAGTTATTGAGATCGTCTCTGAAATAGCATGATAATTTCACAAAGTATGCATAAGCAAAAGCCAAGATTTGTGTGTACCTTTTTAAATGAATAAAATTTACTTTAATGACATTTTTAATTTCATAACAAAACTGAGAAGAAAATAGAGTCCCTGCCCACTCTCCCACAATCTGCTCCACTGTCATCATTTCCCACTGTTAGGGAACTGGTACAAAAAGCTATGACCAAATGTCCAGAATGCACACTAACGGTCATTATGTGCATGATTTTAGTAAGAAGGTAACTCAGGATTGTTGGTTATTTCCCATGCTAATAACCTACAATGCTGCTAAAAGACACATAATACATTACTCCTGGATATTTGAGGATGACAGCCACTGTAGTTAACATCCTTGAAAGAAATCATGTGTCTTTTTATAGTATACTTAATTTCAAAACTACATTACACAAAAATTTTAGTCTCATGGACTTGATTCTGGTGTCTCCCCAAGAAGTAAATGTCATAAATTATCAACTAGTATTTGTAAATTGAAATGTGGAACTAATATTGTTTTGTGGATGTGGCCCATTCTTTCATGAGACAGCTAGGGTTGGGAAAGACATGCAATGGAAAATAACCTCCACAGTGTGTGCTTTATACAGAAAATGAAGTGACAAACAGAACCCATGCTCATTCTCACTGTTTTCTTTCCAAAGTCCATTATTGCCATTGATCTATGGGAGGCTGTGTGTGTGTGTGGTTTGGGGTGTGTGTGTGTGTGTGTCTGTGTGTGTGTGTGTTTGTGTGTGTGTACCCACAGAGTCCAGATCCCATGAAGTTGGAATTATAGGTATTTGAGCTGGTAACCTAAATTTGATCCTCTGGAAGAATGGCAAGTGTTTGTAACTGCCCATTCATCTCTTCAGCTCCCCTTTCTTCTGTTTCTATATTAACTTGGAATCTTGAGTGTATCAATAATGAGCCTCCTGATTCAAAAGGATGCCAAGATGTATTCACGCCATGATTTTCATACTGAGATTACAAGGATTAAATAGAGTTAATTTGAGTTCTGTCTCTTGACCTATTCACTGGACAGGTTATATTTCAAAGACAGATTAGAAAACCGAATAACCAAATAAGAGTGAGTTGTTACCTAGTACCCAGGGTACACATTTCTGGTCTTCACCTTCTTCGGATGCTTTTCTCTCAATGGTGACCAATACATGCCCCTTGCCATTCACAGCCCATGTTTCGCTGAGTATTTGGAAACATGAACACACAATATTTGCAGTCAACTGAGAGAACTGGGCACTGACACAAGGCATCTTATCTGGGACACGAGTTTCCTTTGTATGATAGTACATTTGATTTTATTACTAATCTAATGTTAATTTTGTGCTTCATAGAAAGAATAACTGAAAATGCTTCATTTCTAAAAACCGGAGAATGTGATTCTTTTTTAAAATGTGATGTTCCATTGTAATTCATGAATACTTTACCACCCCCTGTCCCTTCTTTCTCTCTCTGATGGCTGCCTTTCCAAATTCTTTTCCTTTATTCTTGAGACAGTTTTCCTCCTCCAGCTTTGGTTCATATAGTTACATTTTCCTATTTTGGTCCTTCTTTATAGCACTTGACTCAGGGGTGGTTAGTCAAGCCCCTTAGACTGTACCCCACAGTTCAACCTTCTGTCAATAAAAGTAAGGGAACATTGACGTTGGGTCAAATTTTTCAACATTCTATTTTCAATTGCACAAACTACCATATACTGTGGCATTTCATTCATAATGAGACTATTGTAATTGAAAATTCTAGTGTTTTTAATTCCCTTTGATTACACCCTGTGGTTTCTTTTCATTAAGTCATCCTTATCTTCTGAGACTGAACAAGGAGGAAGAGTTTTGTTCTATATGTTGTTTGTTTACTTGTTTGTTTGTTTTTCTTCTCTATCATAAAGACCAAAAGTTTTCAAACAATTAATACTTCTCTTGGTAAGTAGAAGAGAAAGGCTAGAAAATGATTCCACTCGCCTTTCCCCAAGTTGTGGCAACAATTCTCTCACTGAAGCAAAAGTTATGAGTTAAAGGAGGTAAGTGATACAACTTCAAATTCTGTGAGTCCATGTTCACGTGAAACCACAGCAGAAAGACAGAATCTGCTCTAGAAGGCTGCTCCCAGTTCTCCACATTGCATACACACACACACACACACATACACACACACACACACACACAAAAGCACAATATTAAAATGTAAAAAATAAAAGCAAAAATTTGATGTTTCTAGTTTTTTTGTTTGTTTGGTTTTTTTTTTTTGTTTTTCGAGACAGGGTTTCCCTGTAGTTTCTAGAGCCTGTCCTGGAACTAGCTCTTGTAGACCAGGCTGGCCTCGAACTCAGAGATCCACCTGCCTCTGCCTCCCGAGTGCTGGGATTAAAGGCGTGCGCCACCACCGCCTGGCTGATGTTTCTAGTTTTTATATTTCTAATTAGATTATAGTGATTTTCCAAGTTCTGTGATAATTTACTAGTATGTCCATTTCATAAATTATTTTAAAGAAAGTATTTGGGACAAGCAAAATAAATACATATTGTGACCATCATAGAATACTAAATTTTATGTGTATTTTTCTCAGATTATTTTATTTTTAAACATTAATGTTGATTTTTTAAATTTATAACCATTGAGTTTTAAATGAGGAAGACAGAGAATTAATAGTCAAACCTTTTATCTTTCCTCTTATGACCTCATCCTTTATAGATATGCTTACATTTCTTAGGAAACTATACAAATTCAGCTTTTTTTGTTTTAATTGATTGTATGCCAATATTTCTAACAAATAAGTAATATTCTCTGCCATGGTGTATGCTAATGTTTGGATTTTGAATGTTCCCTAAAGCCCATGTGTTAAAATCCTGGTCCTTTGAGAGATGCTGTAGCAGTGGTGGAGTCATGGGGCCTTGAGTGAGAACCTCAAGCTATTAAGGGCTTTTGTTAGGAAAATGTGATGGGAACTCAGCCTCTTTTCTCTGTATCCTCCCAATGAAGAAAATGACTTTGCTCTGTTAGTTATCACTGTGATATGTTGCCTCACTACAGACCCAAAACCACAGCAATTACACTATGGAGCCTTCAGACCTATGAGTCCAAGCAGATTTTATCTCATTATCTGTTGATCATCTTAGATGTTTTATTATAGAAATGGAAAGTTGGCTGACAATATATACACATGCATATTAGCTACCTTCAACACCTACAAACAGACAACATTCACAGCGAGTCTGTTAGTTGCTTTTGCACAGTTGCGCTCTGTATTCCTGGGCTAACAGGTTTCGAGGTTGCAGTTCAGTCTTTGACTCCACCAATTCTGCCTTCCTCACAAGGCAGACAAAATGGCAGTAGGGGAGAGTGCTGGAAGAGGCTGTACACTTCGTGGCACAGATGAAACAAAGAAAGTGGGAAGGAATGAGAGACAAAATGCAAGCTTCAAACACAATGCACCAATGCAATTATAACTCACAGCGAGGCAAGGGCTCCTAACACTTTAGAATGTCTCAAAATAGTACTGTCAGGTGGAGACCAAACATTGCACAAGAAAACCTGTAGATGACATTTCAAATTCAAATTATTGTAGTATGTTATAAGAACAGAATACAGTTTTAATAGTTATTATTAGTTCAACCCTCTTTCTATGTTGTGTGTGTGTGTGTGTGTGATGTGTCTGTGTTCATTATTGTGTGTGAAAGGAGGCACAAGCTATGTGACTCTGGAGGTCTGGGGCTAACTCCAGAGGCTTTAGGTGTGGGGCCTTGTGTTTCACTTCATTTGAGACTAGGGTCCCTCTGTGCTGTTTGCTGAGTAGGCTAGGTGCTCCATGGGCTTCTGGAGTTTCTCCTTTCTTGACCTCCAATCTTCCTAAATGACCCTGGATTGGATACATGAACTGTTATGTCTGACTTTCATGAGACTTCTGGATCTTTTGCAGATAGTCACACTTGTTCAGCAAACACTTTGTCCTGCTGAGCAGACTTCTCAGCACAAATTCTCTTTTTTTTTTTTTTTGTAAGATCAGTGTCATATCAGGGGCTGGACACTGTCTTTTGCACTTGAGGCAAAGTAATCTCCCTCAGCTAAAATCTTCATCCCCTCAATACTCTTACCTCTAATTGTTTCAGGCTTTTAAGGATTGTGTGACATTTTTGTATATTTATAATCTCCTTCATTTGCCACATTTCCATCATTTATAACTTTTTCTAAGCTGATTGTCTTGGAATCCATCTACATTTTCTCATTATAGTATCATCTGTGTGAGACTCATAGGCTTAATCTAATGGATAAAATGCTTGCTGGATGTAAATAAAATCCAATAAACATGGTCTTATTTCCAGAATAGGAATAAGTATCACTCACCACTAGCAAGAAATCAAATGTCATTTTCAAAGTAGCCTAGGCACACATCCACATAAAATGTGTGGCAATGAGGTTCCAAAGTGCTGAGGGAGATGAGGTAAACTATTCCTGGCAGGCACAGGTCAGATGAGGTTAATTATACAGAGTTTATAAAAGGTTGAGTTTAGGTCAGAGTCACAGGCCAATATTAACAGGAAGACTGCATTATTCGAGGAAGATGGTGGCAGTATGACTTCTAATCTTTCTGAAATCGAATATGAAATGAAGAGATAAAGAAAGGAATCCCGGAATATAAATGTATGCTTTGCATTGTCAACAAAGCTAATTTATAGTTTAGTCCCATTAACTGCAAAAGTCAAATGCTGGGGACAAATTCCCTATTGCTAAGATCTGGATTGTACCAGTGCCAATATGAAAAGAAGCAGAAGAAGGTCATGCAACGCTTGAAGGAGAAGAGAATCCACAAATAGCTAATAGTGTTAATTTTAAAGGACAATGGACCTCTAAGAGAATAACAAGTTAGGAGCTTAATATTTGTATATTTTGTTTTTAAAAAATTTAATTTCATTAATGGGTGGATATGTGGATGTGTTCATGGATGAGTATCCCCCGCCCATCCTGAGACTCAAGAATACAGTTTAAGTTAGGTTTGGTGTCCAGTGCCTTCTTCCACTGAGCCATCTTGCCCACATCCTGTACGAGTCTCTCCTGCTGTTGTAACTTATCACTAATTTACTGTGCTTCAAATACTCATAAATTATTTCACAAATGTGTAGTCTAAGAGTCCTGTGGTCTTAGATAACTTTTCTGTTCCATCTAGAAGGCCAAAACCAAAGTATCACTGGGACTGAAACCCCCTGTGGAAGCTCTTAGGGTGGGTGTGCCTCTAATCTCGTCCACTTTATTGGCAGAATTTCATGCAGTTGTTCTAATGAAGTCCCCACTTCCTTACTGGCTACTGGCCAGGGCTCACTGTCACCTTCTAAAACTGCTCATATCTTTTGCTACTGACCTTTTTTTCCACCTTCCAAAGCACCAGGGAGAGGCTTATGAAACTCAACTCTGAGAAACTTCTATCCAGAAAGGCTTTGGGGTAAGATTTCAGTCCATATTGATAATTCAAAGTAATCTGCACAAATTTGAGGTTGATTGATTATAACTGTCATCATATCTGCAAAGTCTCTCTATAGGTAGGGTGAGCAGAACACTTGTGAGCCTGCTCTAGATTTCTGCTTATTGCAAGGCACTCAGCAGTTTCTGAGAGCTATCTAGGGCACATGAACTTGAGAATGTAAATCAGCTGAAGTTCTTTCCAGGAAGGCACACAATGAAAAACTAATGGATAGAACCTTAAAAGAATAAAACTTAAGAGAAAGCTGGCAAAAATAGAAAAAAGATTAGTTAAATGAAAGGAAGCCATTTAAATTTTTAAAATGCGTGAATGAAAGCAAAACTCTAGATAAACAGGATGATAAGGAAATGATGTGGGAAGTCCTTCTGTATATGTGCTGGTTTTATTGGTTAATGAATAAAGAAAACTGCCTTGGCCTGTGATAGAATAGAGTAGAGCTAGGTGGGGGGTGAGAAATAAATTAAATGCTAGGAGAAAGAAGGTGGAGTCAGGAGCTGCCATGGAGCTGCCAGAGGGGAAAGACACAAGCTGTCAGCTGGAACCTTGCTGGTAGGCCATGAATCTCATGGTAAAATATAAAATAATGGAAATTCTAGACATAAGAGCTAGCTAGCAATACGTTTAAGCTATTGGCCAAACAGTATTGCAAATAATATAGTTTCTCAGTAATTATTTCAGTTTTGGGCAGCCAGGAAAATGGACAACACAAAAAGTGGACAGCCAGGAGTGAACGAGCAGCCTCCAAGAACAGATTGGCACTTGATTTTTGCAAACAAAAAATCAAGTCTTAATATGGTTGTGTTTTTGACAAAAACACCAGTAGGCAGTTATCGTCTGGGGGAAACAATGAGCATCACAAAGATGCTGAGGGAAACAATATCCAACCTGTTAAGCAATGTATGATAAAGAGCAACATCCCTACATACAAAGAAATCCTTGTAGAAACAATGTGCCCACTAATGATTTAATAAATCAGTGTTAAACTGGATCATAAAATAAAATAGAATTCTATGAACTGAGTTAGAACTTTGGAAATGAGGTAATATGAAGTTTGTGCGAATCTGAACTGAAACAAAATTATTTCAAAAATAGAACAATAAACTAAAAGAAACATACAAGTAATAAAATAGTCAACATTGAAATAATGACAAAGTACAGTGAAAAATAGAGATATTAATTAAAGCTGGAAATAAATGAAGAGATAAAAAGTAATAGAGACAATATATGTTGCACATAAATACAGAAGGCAAAATGTAGTAGGAGTGCCCATATTCCCAAATAGTGTTTATAAATGTTCTTTTACATTTAAAGGGGGATATGATATAGATATGAATAATTTGTATTGGTATGGATATTGCTTTATTGGTATAAATTTAAGGTTAATCTTGTTGTATGTATATTTCTGCTCTTGATTAAGGTATTGTGATTGTGTAGTTCATTAAAAAATGTAATGTATAATTAAGAAATATAGGTTAATAGATAATCATCTATAATAGTCCAAGTTTGTAGTCATGTTAGTTAGATTTTCTAGATGTGCATAGATATATTTCAGATAGGCATTCTTTATATCTTTCAAAGACTAAAGAATATGGCATTTAAAATGTTTCAATAACTTAGGACTTTTTATGACAATGAGACACGTCTGCTCCTGTCAGCACCAAGCTACTTTCTGAGGAAGATGGGCATCGAAGAGGCTCCTTATGGAGTTGGTTAGCCATTTGGGCAAAAAAAAAAAAAAACGGCTCTTGTCTGGACTGTTGCATAAACTGGACATGAAAAACTGCAGAGAGAGGATTGCTGAACTTTGCTAAAGTTGAGATGGTCCTTCGGGGTTCCTGACTCATGAGTCTGCGAGATATTCTGCAGGATACAGAAAAAAGTGACTAAACTGTCTTTAAAATTTCCTTCTTCATGGAAAAGTCTGCTAGATACTATGGGCCTGAAGGCCAAAGATGGATGACCCAATGGTAGAGAAAAGCTTTGGATGACTGTCCAGGCAGCAAGATGTCTCTGTCATTTCTAGAGTTTTGGGAATTGCTTATAATGCACTTCTTATTTACTTAAGTAATATTATCTTCTTCTGGAGTCTTTGATGGAGTTAAAAATTTATAAATATAATTTTCTTTACTTATGATAAAAGATAAAGTAGATATAAATATTGTAATTGTAATTCTTGCTTGATAACTATTTTGTTATATGTAATTTTACTATGTTAAAGTTAAAGCCTTTTTTTTTAAACAGAAATGGGGTAGGAGGTTCTTCTGTATTTGTGTTGCTTTCGTTGGTTGAATAAAGAAACTGCCTTGGCCTTTTGATAGGGCAGAACTTAGATAGGTGGGAAGACAGCACTGAATGTTGGCAGGTAGAAGGCAGTGTGGCAGATGCCATGAGGCTCCTGCCTGAGACTGACATTGGTTAGAATCTTTCCCTGTAAGCCATGACCTCATGATGTTACACAGATTGGTAGAAATGGGTTAGATTAAGATGTGAGAGTTAGCCAATAAGAGGCTAGAACTAATGGGCTAGGCAGTAATTTAAATGAATATAGTTTCTGTGTGATTATGTTGGAAGTAAGCTAGATGGGCGGGGTGGAACAAAGGGGCCCTGTGCTCCTAGTACAGCAAAAACATATAGATAGAACCAGTTGTTTACAAAGTCTTGCGAATGAGGGTCCAGATATGTGAAAGGAAACCAAACCCACATAGAGGAAGGTAGTCTCTAAAAAAGCACAACAAATTGTAAGGTCACACTGCTCTTATGTCCTGGATCGCCTAAGAATATTCACACAGAACACAATGTTAACACGGGTTGTAGAAAATACTTCATTTTAAAGAGAAGGGGAAAACAGAGAAAGGGGCAACAATGTTCATTCACAGGAAAAGTTAAGATTCTTATCCGGATCTGGATAACAATGATATATGCATTAAGGAAATGAAACAATGCTTTTAAGAAAATGTATGCTTAAATAAATGTTTACTTGTTGACCCAAAATTAAGCAGCAATTAAAAGTGGAAGAATACTTTTAATGTGTCCTTGAGTGAAGTAAATACCATGTAATTCAAAGACCGTAGGAGATGATGGAGAATATGATAGAAAAGTCCGTGCAACCCAGCAGGCCCATGAAGTGCCGTCGTTCTGAGGATGCTGTGGGCAGAAGCAAATAAAACAACTGATGTATGGTGGGATATCTTAACTCAGTCATACCCTTATGCTCACTGGAGCAGTAGGACAGAATAAAGAGATGGATACAGAACTCTTCGGAAGAGGTTAGGGTGGTGACTCTGTGAATTGAGAAAAGAAAACCACGGGATTCCCCAATATGCATAGTATTCACATGAGCTTATGCACGTATATTTCCCTCTCCTGCCAACCAAATGGCATAGATAAAAAAGAATCATGAACTCTAGGCAACTCACTTAATGGTTTGAAGTATCATTTCCCACTTAAATCAGAGCTTCAAAGAGAAGAGGAACTTTCTGGTTTTGAAGAACATGAATGCTAAATATCACAGAAGCCTTGAGCCAAGAGTCCTAAGAACCACTGGACACGTTCCCATAACATTATTCAAGTTTCAGAAGTAAGTGTTTGCCTACTTCACTCTCCAATGTGACAGCAATAATATCAGTAACAATCATCCCTATAGTCCATTGTTTTGGAGACTGATGCATAAGAGGGAAGTATAATCAAACAAATATCATGACATGTGGATGTAAACAATACCACTGAACAAACCAAAAGCATATGAGAGAATATCTGTGTAGAGCATGGTTCCTAAATATAGAAAAAATCAATACTACTGTTTTACGATTTTTTCTGAACACAAAACATTCAGGAAGTGAACATCACTGGCTTACAACATCCGAGAAAGACTCTCAGACATGAATGAGAAACAAACAAACTGTACGTTTGTGTGTGTGTGTGTATGCATATGCATGCACACACGCGTAGATTAGAGAGTAGTCTCCAGTTATTCCTCAGGTGTCACTCACCTTTATTTATTTATTTTCAGACAGTGTATCATTGGCCTAGAACTCACCAAGTAGCCAGGTTGGCTGGATAAGGAGGCCCACAGTATCCTCCTATCTCCACCTGCTCAGGAATGGGGCAGCCACTACGCCCAGTTTTTTCATTTTTTTCTTGCTTGCAAGACAAGCACCTTTATGACTGAGCCATCTCCCCCGTTTCTGACATGTAATCTTGCCAAATTCGTAAGCATTCTGATGAAATGTCTGCGCTTGGCTATATTCTGATTAGAAAGGAAAATGGTGTGCAAACCACAACAACTCCCGAGAGTGGGAACACGAAAGGCAGGCTCTCTGAAACTTCCAGGGTAAAATATTTTGATTCTTAAACAGAATTGGAAGGATGAGAAAGAAATGGAGGAGGGCACTGGTATAGTAGTAGAAACTTGAAAAGCACTGCTTTTGAAAACCGGTAAGACGTGATGGTTGTGTTTAATGCTGCACTCTTGGCCGATAAAGCTATGAAGCAATACCATTGAGTAATTGCTGTAAAAGCAGAGTAGCCGCCTGTGGGAACCACTGTGAGTTGTGGCTGGAGTGGAGCACATAGAGGGGCTTCTGGGACACTAGACAAAGTTCCCTTCCATGACCTGGGTGTTATTCAGAAGAGCATTCACTTTGTCTTAAAGCTCTGATTTAGACACCCCTTCTCTAAGGATTTCTAGCAGGGCACTGATGACATTTGTTATCTCTCTACCCCCCATATGCGTGTGTGTGTGTGTGTGTGTGTGTGTGTGTGTGTGTGTGTGTGTGTTTGTATGTATACAAACTTTGAGTAACAGTGCTTCTCATTCCATGCTCCATTATAGATTATGAATCACTTTCACATTCTTACATTACTTCCATAATTTAATGATATTTAAAGAGAAATTATTATTTTCCCCTTTTAAATAAAAAAAGAAATCACACCGAAAGTTTGAGGTTACAGATGAGAAACCAGCTTCATTTAACAGAGATAAAGACAAAAGACAACTAACCTCTATTTTCAATCCCTTGTTTTGCGTGAGGAAACCAACTAAGAAGGCTTAAGAAACTTATACTCACACCAAAATACTTCAAAACAGGATTTTTCTTTGGAATTGTATCATGAGAAATATTCATTTTTGTCGTACTAACTCCACTGGGGCCTAGTACATGGTACATCGTAGAAGAGGGGAGATATTGCTGTTGATGCTACGAATGTAAAAATACTATGGCAGTCTTTGCAGAGAACTGCACACCGGTGACAATAATCAAAGACTAGGATTCCAGGAAGAAAGAAACATGTAAGGAATGAGTATGAATTGTTTTCCAAGAATCTCAAGTTTAGTTCTTATGTGAAGCTTGACAACAATATTTGTTTAGCCAGTTGGTAAGTGTGGGAGGATTCCCAGAACGTCTGCAGAGTCACGTAGCACTCCTTCACCAGCATCTTTTGGCAAGCTCACCTTACACAATGTAGCTACAACACATTGCTAAATCCGGCAGTGAGGAAAACTTTCCTTATATGCCTGAACTAGGCTAATGAAGGACCATGATGATGGCATTGAAAAAAAACTCACTGTAAACCAGCAGACACGAGACCCAGACAAAGAGATATTGTAATACATAGTGGAAATTATTCTTCCTGGGTAGTCAATGACTCACAACACACAGCAGTTAGGATGGCAGTTAATTTAGGATGTCTTTCTTTCTTCTGAACAATAATTTTTGCCATAACCATTTTAAAGAAAATATTATATTGAAAGAAGAAGGGTTTCACTTGTTCTCAAATATCAAAGCTTTTCCACCTAATTCGAATGAGGTGCCATCTAACTTTTTACATTATTGATCAAGTATTTGATGTTTTACATAGAAGAAAGGTGGGACCCTCACACTGGCTTTACAAGACCACATAGTTTTACTGCTGGCAGTGCACATGACAAATACTTTCTCAGTAAGACTATATTTACATGAGGCAAGTGATTTTAACCACAATGTATTATTTGGCCTCAACTATCTTTTCTACACTCTATTCTGACTTGGCTTGGCCAATGAGGTGAAACAAGTATGCCAAGTAGTTATCACAGCACTGGGAAAAGTCAAAAAATTACTAAGAGTTATAAAGAACAATGCTTGTGTTACTCTGGAATTAATCCTAACCGCTAGGAATCTAAATGGCAATCCTTACATTTATTTCCTGAAACTATCAATCTCAAATAAAGTATAATTTAAACTATCTCGATCGAAAGATTAACATTTTTTATTTAATGAAATGATGTTTTGGTATATAGATAGTTTTAAAGGTACATATCATATACTGAATCACACATGCTCATTAAAGGAAGTGAACTGGGTAGTGCATGGGGGCATATACCTAGATAGTCAGAAGCAAGCAGATCTCTAAGGGTTGGAGGACGTTCTGGACTACATAGTGAGTGAGATACAGGTTAGGGAGCGTCACAGTAAGACAGTCTCAGAAAAAGAAACAAAGAGAGACAGAGGAGAAGAGAGGGAGAAAAGCAGAGAGAAAGAGAGAGAGAGAGAGAGAGAGAGAGAGAGAGAGAGAGAGAGAGAGAGAGAGGGAGGGAGGGAGGGAGGGAGAGAGACAGAGATAGAGGAAGGAAGAAAAAAAAGGGGGAAGAAAAAGAAAGCAGTGACACTGTATTTTTCTGATGTCTCTGATAAGAATTTTTCAATTAAAAAATTTATTTTATTAACTTATGTGTACTAATGCTGACTTAAATGTATGTCTATGCCTCCTGGAGTCTTGGGAGGCCAAGAAGATATCAGATCTCTTGGAACTGGAATTACAGATAGTTGGGAGCCACCACATGTATCATGAGAATGGAACTCATGTCCTCTGGAAGAGCAGCCACTGTACCACCTCTCCAGTCCTTGATTTGAATTTTTTGCTGTCCATGAACTGAAAATATTCAACAAGTTTTAGAGGCATTAATTTGCCACTGTTGCATAAAATCTTTATCATAAATAAAAGCATTACAATAGTTATAAATATCAAATGTGTTTTAAATAATGAAACAATCTTTTGGTTCCATTGATTATTGTCCTATAATTTTATCTATGATGTTTGATGAAATTTTTAAAGAAATAAGGAAAACAATGGATTTGCTTTTAGATTTGGTCACCAGCAAAGAGCAATTCCATGATTCATTTTGCTTGAAATGCATCTTTTTGGAATGTGACTTTGGAAATTTTCATTAGTTTAAAAAAGTATGTCTTTTTTCCTATTTTCTATTTGATATTCTATTAAAATATAACTTCCTGTATCATAAAAATGCTGTCTGTGATTCTGTTTTGTAGCTAAAATCACCGCCTATATTCTGAATTACTTATAGCTGTTAAAAAGAACTTAAACCTAAAACCAAAGGAAGCAGTAAAACCACGCTAGTATTATCTTCAGTATTCTTATCCTATAAAAAATCCTATTAAAACCCACTGCCACCCCTACCCCGCACAAATTCTAGAGAGATGGCCCAGAGGCTAAGAGTAGTTGCTTTGCAAGTATGAAGACCTGAGTTGGAATCCCTGAAACCCATGTAAAAAGTCACACATGACTGTGTGTTCTTGTAAGCCCAGCATTGGGAGACGCAGACAGATCTGACCAGCTGGCCTAGCCCCCACCCCCCAAAAAAGTGGGGGGACTTTAAGTTTTGTGAATACCTTGTACCAAAGAAATAAGATGGGGAATGATACAAAGTGATATCCGACATCCTGCTCTGGCCTCAGCATGTATGTGCAAAGGCAGACATGTTGCATACTCACATGTACACACCACATACATACAAAAACACATGAAACAATCAGATAAGCCAACAGTGGGAAATGTTAACACCATTGGTTAGAAAATGATCGGCTGAAAGAGTGAAAGCTTTGTTATTTTGTCAAATTGCTAAGTAAGTCAAAGGGTGAGTCAGCTGAGACATGAATGAAAGTAACCTCTACGCTGACCTCCATATTGATGGAGCATGAAATATTAGATTATGAAAGTCAGGCATCCTGGCATGCTGAGTTGGCAGGGAAGGAAGTCACTTTTCTTTATATTTGAGAATAGATGTTCCCCTGTACAATATATTCTGATCCTGGTTTCCCATCCCTCATCTCCACCCAGATTATTCCCCCTCTCCACCCATCCAATTCCATGACTTCTCTCTCTTTTCTTCAGAAAGCAAATGGACAAATTTAAAAAGCAAGAATTAAACAGAGCAAACAAAAGTCCAGGGAAACACAAAACAAAGAAAAGCAGCACATACTCAAGAAGACACACACACCAGAGGGGGGGGGGGGAAGGGACAGAAACAGAAAGAGATTCATACAGAGAGACAGAGACAGAGAGAGAACCTACAAAAGCACAAGATCAGAAACAATGATAAATAATCAAAAGACCAGTAAAGTAAAAAAAAGAATCTCAGATACATCACTAGGAGATGAAATTTTCCAAGCACATCATTGTAATTGTTTTGTGATAGCCATCTACTTCAGGGCACAAGGCACCTCCCTGTGTGGGTAAGAGAAATTTTCTTCTGTGATATTGCTGAAATATTCACTGTGCCTTTGGCCTGCTTTGACCTGGGTTTCTTCTTCTTCCTAAGTTCCCATTATTCGTAGAGTTGGCCATTGTTTACTGTTCCAGATTTCTTGGATGTTTTGTACCTGGACTTTATTTATTTATTTAGATTTAATAATTTTTTGGCTGAGGTATCCATTTCTTCTACCTTTTCTCCAATGTTTGAGATTCTCTCTTCAATGTCTTATACTCTGTTGTAGAGGCTTACCTCTGAGCTTTTCGTTTGACATCCTAAATTGTTTATTTCCAATTTTATTTTGGTTTGGGTTTTCTTTGGTGAGTCTACTTCTATTTTCATGTCTTGAGATGTTTTCATTATTTCATTAGGTTGTTTGTTTGTGTTTTAACAGACTTCATTTACTCATATCGTCTTTCAGTTCCTTGAACATAGTCTTAACAGCAATTTTGAAATCCTTGCCTTGTACCTATGCTACATTACATTTCTCAAGGGGTTACTGTAGCATGTTGACTGGGTGCTGGTGGAGATAAATTATCTTAGCTGTTAATGATTGTATTTTTGTACTGTGGTCTAGGTATTTGGGGTTGGTATGGTTGTGATTTAAGATGTTAGTATCTAGTCTTGTCTTTTGGGGTGGATGTTCAGTTCCTTAGCTTCGGTCACCCTCTTGGATCTTAGAAAACTGTGGGTGCTGTCGGTTTCTAGGTAGGAAGTGTTTCTGTGGTCTAGTGAGTGGCAGAGGAAAGTAGTTGTGGACTAGAAAAAGGCAAGAAAGGCTTCAGATAGGAACTAAGTGGATCCTGTTCACATCTAGAGATGGGTTGGAGTTGGAGGTGTGGTGGGAAGGGAGGGAGTTGTTCCTTATAGGAGGTTACAGTAATGGTAAAGCAAAGAATTATCTGGAGAGACAGGGAAGAATGGGCTAGAGGGACCCTGGGTCTGTTCCAAAAGCTGGAGTCTCTGGTGCATGGAGTTAAGGTGGGAGGGGTCTGATGTCTGGGTGATACTGAGGGTAACAAGAGAGAGATGATAAAGGAGAACAGGAAGTATAGAGTGATTCACCTGCTTGAGTCCTTTCTAATATGGCCACCCAAGGGTCCCTGAGACAAAGTCTTTTTAGGTATCGTGGGCTGACACAAAGGAAAGGGGATGGACCAGGAGATGATGCTGAGGGAGTCTACAGGAAGATGGAAAGCTGCATCTGTTGAAAGGGTTGCTGGTGTCCCCAAGATACAAAGGCAGGATGGGAGGACCAGTCCTGCAAGTGGCTTGCTCCAGGGCTGGGGATGAGACTGGATGAACTGAAATTTAGGACGGGAAGGAGACTGAAGATGGCCTACCTGCTTCCCAGGTTGCCACAGCCACCCAGAAGTCATTTTTCTAGTATTTAGCAATCTGAATTATCATCTATGAAATAAATTCTTAGTGAATTTTTCTTACTTTTATTGAAGCCTGGACGATATTAGTAATCCTGTTTTTGCCACAAGGTAACTATGTATTTAAACTATACAAAGGGTAAAGGCAGGAGTGACAGACCAGCCTGGGAAGACTTACTGCTACCTGTAGTTAGTAATTTAACATTGTGATTAGTGGCAATTACGATTCCCCATAAAAACATGAACCAGAGAAATCTAACTTTTTTAAATTACTGTTTTTGCTCTGTAATTTTTATGTAAATAGATGAAATCCAAAACACTTTGAAACTCTGAAAAAAATTGACTTTACTGATTTTTAAGATTTCCAAGCACAGAGATTGTTGCCTGAACTCTGTGTAGCATGCTCTCACACACACACACCTCAGCTAGTGGTGGATGGACTCCTAAACTCCAAAGTTCAAGAGTTCTTACAGAAAAAGACTTTCAGGAAAATAGTCTTACTGTTCATGCAACTGTTTCAGCATACTCTAATTATTTATAACACCATTACTTAGAGTTTACACAAGTAGAAATCTTTACATGAGTTATCTATTCCTTTACATACTTCTAACAAAAATGCATCTACACATATCAAATAGATGCCTGGAATTAGTCCTAGCCCTTAATTTCCACATACCTCGGTAGGAGTCCAGATATTTCAGCTTTATATATTTAACCTAATCCAATAATGGGAAATTCTCTTCCCATTTTTTTCTCTAAAATGTTTGGAGAGAACCACTCTACCAGTTAGTGTGGAACAAAGGAAACATTTCTGTGTTCACTGACATTTCCCTAAAGGATTTATTGCATAGTAGTGTGAGGCTAAAAGTCAAGTGTACTATATTGGCTATTCTCAGAGCCAGAGAAGTATGAGATGTTTCGGATGCTAACATTCACCTTCTGGAATTGTCTGACTTAGGATAGAGAGAACTAGCAGTAGGAATAACAGCCCATTTCACACAGATCTATAAAGTTGTTGTGTTTGTTTGCTCACACACTTCACTTAGAACAAACTGTAAATGACACTTCTTTGAGTAGCATCGATGAAATAGCAATGAAAATAAAAATCAAATAAAGAAAATCTTTACTATATGGATGGTTCTCTAGGAAAGCAAAGATGGGAGAAAACTTAAATGTGCCTAGCCATTCTTGACTCTATTATTTTGATTGCTAACAAGGACAGTCTGTGTTTTGAAGCCTGTATGTAGTCATCATTTCATGAGAGTGCACTGCTTAATTTTATAATTACCTTTATATATTGCTTTCAGTGGAAATAAATTCTGACTTTAAGCAATTAAGGAAACAATAGGCAAATTTAGTGATTTAGTTATGATTAAAGCCTCTGAAATCATTTTGTTTGTTAATTTTTAAAAATTATTGTTCCATCAATTTTGTTCATTGTTAAAATGTTCTTAACCTGATTCCAGGCTACATATTGAGAAAGAAAAGGAAGTTGGGGAACTTACATGATTTCCAGTTTTAACATAAAACAGCAGTCATTAATACCATATAACAGCAGCTTAAGAATTCTAATCCATACAAGAAGAAAACTGTCTAGAAACTCATTCACTTGTAGTGACATGATAGAATGATTCATTAGGGAGGGAAATCCTTAACACAAATGATGCTAGAATGAAAGGATAGCTATTATTTAAAAAAATATGTGGCAACAAACTTGCACACTCAGTTCATATCATATGCAAATCATAAACAAGCTTAGATCTTAGACTGCATATAAAAATTAAAACTAAATATTTGTAGAAGAAAAAAGAGGTTAAGCTATTTTCTTAAGCAAAGAGTTCTTAGATGTGGATCCAAATGCCTTATTCACAAATGTAATAAAATGAAAATCTTGACTTCACCCAAATTTAACATTTGATTTTCAAAAGTTAAAGATAAGAAAATATAGAGACAATAGTAGAAGGACTTAGATCCAGAACATACTAGTTATCTATTCTTCATGTTGAACTCTTCCAATGCTTAGCATCCTAAATCAAAACACTATGGAGTTTCTGAAGGTCAAGTGTCTGAATGCAGCTTCACTGAGTAAGTGCCTCTGGCTAAAGATCCCAGTAAAGCTGCTGGCCAAAGTTGCGGTCATCTGGAAGTAGAATGTGCTTCCATTCTTACTCACTTAGTTCTTAGCAATTCTCTACCAGCCATCTAACTATCCTTATGATATGGGTTCTCATTAGAGAATGATAGAAAGAGGTAAGGGAAGAAGAGAAGGAGAGAGGGAGAGACACACAGGAAGGGGGATGAAATAAGATAAAAGGCACTATCTCATATAATCTAATACTGCAAGTGATGTACACCATTTCTGTCATATGTTATTGATTCTATTGGTCAGACAAATCTAGAGACAATGTAGAAGGCACTACAAGGAAGTGGATACCAGAAGATTAAGCTAATTAGTGTACATGATATCAAAATGGCTCATTAGGTTCACTATTAACAAAATGATGCTCTAAGGAAAGGCCAAAATAGTTCAATAGATCCCTCAATAAAAAGGATAGATTTAAAAGTACCTGAGAAGACACAGAACATGATTAGACATTATATGGTCATGAGATATCATTTAAATTAACACTAGAGTGACTATATTCAAAGACTGTCCATGTAAAAATTGGCAAATACTTAGAGAAACTGAGACCTTTATTCCTTGCTGATGAGACACGAAATGGAACAAGCCCTCTAGAGAACAATTTGGCAAATTTTAAAAGTTAAACATGTACTTGCCATGTGACTCAGCAGTTCTGATCTTGGCTAGTTATCCAAAGAAATGAAGGCATGTAGTCAGGCAGAGACATGCACACCAGTGTTTTTTCTTTATGTGTAAGCATCAGTTGGTTAGAAAATGAAAATGCTCATCTATCAGTGATTATATAGGGAAGCACAACTCCACATGCAAGCAATAGAGTAATAATCAAAAAAATGACAGATACACCTAGTGCATTGACTATATGTTAAAAGGCTATAAGAAAGAAGCCATTCCCCAAGTTCATCTTGACTGTCTTAATAATTAGCACGTATTAAATGCTTAAACCAACAAAAATGTACTATTTTATAAGCATAGCATAAGACATCCAAATGACTTTGGAACCTCTAGATGAGAATCTGCTCCTCTCACCTTTGATATCTAAAAGCTACTCATGTTGTGTGATTCAAACAGAGTCGTAAGGATTGTGTGTGTACATCTTCAAAGGGCTTTTTATCCTGCTTATAATATCATTTAGGTGAAATTTATATAAAATAGAAAAAAGCTCAATCGATAAAAATTCTGTCAGTGGTTATCCTGGGTGGGATGTGGCATATTTCACTGAAAGCAGACATAAGAGATCTACAGTGTGTAAAATTCGTCTGGGCTCATAGTCATAAAATTTTGCATTTTAATAAAACCCCTTAAGTTACACACTCACTGGATAAATTTGATAAGATAGATAATGTACTTTAAATTACTTTTGATGTGGGAGAAATGGGTTAAATTCAGATGTAAGAGTTAGCCAATAAAAAGCTAGAGCTAATGGGCCAAGCAGTGATTTAATTAGTACAGATTCTCTGTGATTATTTCAGCTCTAAGCTAGCCAGGCAACCGGGAACCAACAAGGGGTTGGTTGGTTGCAACATATTTTAGATGAATAAAGCAAAGTAAAATTATTGACACAATTGGTACTATTAAAAGAAGAATTGTTAATAAAAAGTTCTTACTTGAGATTATAACTTCCGATTAATTTGTTTTTTCCTAGTCAAATTGAATATTTTGAGTCCATCAGTGACATCTTGTAGTTACATACAATCTAAAGTATATCACGTAAGTAAAGTGAACAATATTATTGTGCATGATGAACGACTTCTACATTCAAAACAAGAGTAAAACAAAGGCCTTTCTTTGAATCCCTCCAACACATGAGCTATGTCCAAGCAGACAGACATGCCAGAATTAGTTCTTACAGCTTCATCCCACCATGTCCAAAACCCATGATTCATTACTAAGAATCACACCACAACCCATTTGTCAATTATTTTTTTCTCATAAAAATTGGTGAATCGTACCTTGTTTTATAGTTCCCTTTGCTTGTCATGTACCAAGACTCTGAAAGCTCTGTCTTTTATAAATACATAAACTAATATCCATAGACCTAGTCACTTAAAAGACTATGCAGTTGAGACATATTTGTTTTGGAAGCATTCAGAGTTACTTTACCTTTGCCCCTTTCTTATTAATGACTCATTAATTTATTCTGATGTGTCTTAAAGTTATGAATGAGTCAGCTTGGCTGAATTGTGGGAATGGTGGGTGGTACCACAGGAAGTCTGATGCAGACATGTTTTAACTGTAGATGATAATGTCTCGCAGTGGTTATTCCCATGATGACATTCTGCTTTTACTCTGTGCCCCCAGGTCTCCGATAACTGGAGGAGTCATGTCTGCGGGCAGTCTTAAAATGAAGAGATTCAAGGAGAAGGTGTTACTAGGCTCTAGAAACATCTATTAAACCTTTCCAACACAATGTGGAGGAGAGTTAGGGCTAGGATGGACAAGCTCACACTACCTCACCCTGAAGCATAGGCATGAAAACATCAGCACCTACTTCCTTAAATGTTAGCTGTAAATAGGTGAAGAAAGTTTAACTACTTAGCAAATTTTCTTCCTTTTATTATTTCTTCACTCTAACATTCAAACAACTCTGTTTTATCATTGAAAACATTTCAAAATCCCTTAACATTATTTGTCACAGCATTTAGAAAGCCTGTATTTCTTTCCTAATATATTGACTTTCAGAAAGGGAAAAAAAAAAACAGTGGCACAGGAGCCGTTTTATTTGGAAATGTAATTTTAGAGACTATTATCAATATCTAAATCTCACTAATTCTTTGTTAAGTAGGAGTTTGAGGTAGCAAGAATTTGCTCCATTCTATCTGTAACTAACCAAAGATGATTAAAGATATATTTATTCCTAATTTACTTGGCATAATGCTCACATGGATAAAGGCTCAGATTTTTCCTTTGACCAGGCTTTCTTGGATTCATTCGAATGTTTTGTTTTCTCTTTTTCTTTTTATTTTTTGAAAGACTTCAAAGTCCTTACCAAAGCAATTTTATGTCTTAAAAAAAATCCCAAATTTAATTACAGGTTAGAGCAGTTTCTGTTACCAAAATTACTTTGGAGTTCCATGTAATTAGAATCAAATAAAATGTATGTTCTGCATCCAACTTCAGGGGTGCCATTAAGATAAAATATGACAACACCAGGACTTTACTTTGACCTGCTTCTCGGACATTTTGTCCTCTATGGTCTAGCATATGAAGCCATCCCACAAAACAGCTCTGGCCTGCAGAAAAGAAAAATGAGCTCACATGGAGGAAGGTATTTCTCTTAGGAAAAGCTGGAATTGTTAGAATCAAACACCTTTCTTTTTCTGGTTTCCTTTTTGATGGTGATTATGATACTTCAGTGGGATTTACCTGTTGGGGACCAGTGTATTATGTTGCTGGCCATAAAATAAATAACTATCTATTTTAAAAGCTGAAGTTCATTCATATATAATACTATACTTTGAAAACCAGTATAAGATGTGACAGAAAGAACTCTGATGAAAATATAGAAATATCAATGCAGAAAAAAAACCACATTGTCTTTATCACTAGTGAGTAGAACTGACGGCGTGAACCCCAATAATCCAGAACTCAAGAGGCTAATAACTGTCAGTAAGTGGACATAAAAGTCACTGAATTTTAGAGGTCTGATCTCATTCCAGGCCTGTGCATGAAATCACATGTTTTCTACAGAAAATTAAAATTAGGGGGAAAAGAGAACCGTGCAGAACTATTTCCCAGGTAAGCTTTGTCAAAGGTGAATAACTCTTGACTTCTCCACATCTAAGCTTTTGGTTAGTAAGGAAGCCTGGGACATAATTTAAAAAGTCACTTAGAAGCTGGAACGTAATTAAAAAGAAAAGTGAAGTCTAAAAATAACACAAATGAGTGATGCTCACTCTTCCCTTCTTCCTCCACTCCCAGCAAAGTTGCATTAAGCATTTTTTTCCAATTAGAAGCAACCAGTTTGTGGCTGTTTCAGCTTAGGTAAATGTCACTGAGTGGCATTTGATGGGGGAAAATTCATAAGGAAAAACTAAAGGTCCCTGTTGAAATGTTCCCCCGCTGGTATTTAGTATTTCTTTGACCTTGTTCCATTTTTTTTTTTTGTTTGTTTGTTTGTTTCAAAGCCTTGAGTCTCAAAGACAGAACTCTATGTAGAGAGATAGAATGGTCACTGGGTGAACTAAAAGAAGCACTTTTGGCCAGTGGCTTTAAAATGAGAATTCATCTTTCTGTGGCATGTCCTGACCTTCATTACTGATCCTATATCTGCTGCAGTGTCTGGGTGTAGGGGGGGATTTAGTTAATTCTGGATGGATAGAGTAACATGTCTCAATCAGGCTTTATTTGGGCAGTTCTGTCTGTGTTTTCTGGAAGAAGAATTCCTTGCTTATGTGGTAAACAAAGGTTATGGATAATTTGTTGAACCAGGTTCTATGTCCTTCCTCTAGGTTTTCTGTTGGCTTGAGAAAACCCTTTCTTCATGTTTTCTGAACCATGTTTTCTCTGGCCATGTTTTCCAGTTTTTGTTTTCTATACCACAAATACTGTGAAGATATAAAGCGTTGAGGATGGTAAAGTATCTGATCAGAATGTTTCATCTGACCACCATCTTGGGTTAAATAATGGAACTCCAAAGTCCATGGAATTTTAAATGTTGGGGTTACTGGAGCTAAATGTTTTGTGATTTCCGTCTCCTGTAATTTGTAATTGTTTATCTATTGGCACAAATAAATATTCAATCGATACTTACTGAATTAATGACATTAGATGAGGCCTAAAAACCACTTGTGAAAAGATATTTTTATATAAAATGTAGTTAATTTTCACAGAGTTTGATCCCTGTAAGGTCATTCAGATGCATCTGGGTTCTCAAACTGGCAATTTTGAGTCATGTCTCATCAGATGAGATTCCGTGTGTTTATCTGTAGAAGAAAAGAGTTTCTCATACAACATGAAATAAGAGTCGGAAAGAGGCGGGGTTTCCTCACTGATGTTACACGCCCACTTGCTGTGTCCAAGAGAAGGACTCCTGTTCCCTGAAGTGGACGCGGCCAAGACTCACAAATGGAGTTGTGCTAATGACGAAAGAGACATCCAGTGAATCCACCAGACTCTGTGTTCCGTGCTTTCCTTTCCTGTAGGTTGTGAGCTCTTGAATTGTAGCAATTACCAGAGTCTTTGATTGGAGACAATTCGTTTACTTCCTGAAGCTGAAAATGTGGCAAAGCCAGCCTTTCTGCCACGGGCACGTTATAGCAACTTTGTAGCTAATCTTCCTGATGTCCCAGCAGAAGGAATCAGCACGTTTTGTTTCACATATTCTATTTTTACGTTTCTTACCAGAGTTCCATTTTAAACATGTAGCTAAGTTTGTTTATATAAGGAAGGAAATTGATGGAATCACTCTAGTTTTCAGCAACTTTTAAGTAGAGTTAGAAATTCTTCCTTATCAGGAATTTATATCTGATTCATTCTACCTTTATGGGAATTTTATTTTGTAATTCTATAACCTCCTAAGTGAGTTATACCATTAAAACTGGATGCAAATTTGAAAAGGTTAAAGCAAGAAAAATTGTGCATAATGAAAACATGATTTTTATTTTTAGATACAGTGACCATCTATATAAAATCTTTCCAAACATAAAATTTCTAGGAATAACAGGGAGTTGGAAAGAAATCTTTAGCATTTAATAAAAATTATATTTATTTAATATATAATTGTCACATTGTCAGCAAAAATCTACATAAATAAAACTATTAACACTATTCTCGTCACAGAAAAGAGTAACTTGAAGAGAACAAATACCCATTAGCTAGGTTTGAATAAAGACTTAAGCTCAAAATCATAGAACCTTAGACTGGAAATAATCCTAAAACCTGTCTAATCTAGCACCTACATTTTTCAACATAAATTCATTATTGATTCTTTGAGAATTTCACAACATGCACCCCAATCCCACTCATCTCCCATTCCCCCATATATGTCCCTCACACTTGCGGTGCCCCCCAAGAGAAAATTTTTAAAAAATTAAAACCAAAGCAAAATGAAACAAAAACCTCTTTGCTCCTTCATCTTTCCCACCTCTCCAGTTTCAGAAGAATAAACTGTCTCAGGATAAATTGTCCGTTGGTGGCTCAGTTGAGGCAGTTGTCCAGGCTGTCCACTTCTAACTTACTAACACTTACTTTATAGATAGATGACCTGAAAGGAGAATGATTAGGATGGGACTCTCCTTATAATAGCTTATTTAAATTATTTTTAGGCTAAACCTTGGTGTTTAGAGCTGCATCTGAACATAATCTGCTCACTATTATAATCTTTTTAGGTCATGTTCAATTGTTTATTTCTTACTTAAAATTTATTACTTTTTGTACAAGCTTAATTTGGAGAATACGAAAAATTAAGAAAGGACACAATTTTCACCAGTATAATTTTTAGTTTTCAGTTGTTACTTATACATGCTCACATATTTTCTGAATTTGTAATGATGAAGTAATATATTCTATTTTTAATTAGTGTTATACCAAGACATTGTCGTGTTATTACCTAATGTTCATAATTATTTCTTTAGCAAGTACACAATATTTCATTGACTTCCTTTGATATTTATCCAACCATTTCTTTCTTGTTGAGTAATTAGGCCATTTCTAACATTACTATAAATAATACCACTGTGGAGATTTTTATGTGCATTGCTTTCTTATGCTGTTTTCCTTCAGATTATTTTTCTGTGAATACATGTGTTGCTCAGTTTCAGCTAGAGATGAATATTTAGACGTTAATGTGGCTTGTAGAGCATCTTGCTAAATTGCATTCTAGTGAGGTTATAGTCTCATAACTTAAAAAACAGAGCCATATGGGATGCTGTGGTTAAAGAGCACAGGCCCAATTTTACCTGAAGTAATTGAAAGCAACAGGGAAGCCATAGGGGGCGGGGGATGCCTGCCCTTGTGTAGGCAGGGTGCCTCAAGAAGCCTACAAGAAGCATGGGCCAGTCTGATGGAGGCAATTCCTCAGGTGTGGTTTCCTCTTCCCGGGGGCGGGTTGGAGGGACTCTGGGCTGTGTGGCATTGACAGTGGAAGGCAACTATGACCTGAGCATCATCAAGCAAAGGTATATGTAGTCTCTCTTTCCTCTTGACTATGGATATGATGTGTCCAGTTACTTGAGTTCCTGCCTTGATTTCCCTAAAATGACGGACTCTACCTTAAAATTCCAAGTCAAATAAACCCTTTTCTCTCCTGGGGGACAGAAATGAAAAAAAAAAAAAGAATTATTCAAAGACATCAATAACCTTTCTTGAAATTTCTAACAGTACTATTTATCAGAACTGTTTAAAGGCGCTAAGCTAATAAAAATAAGGCATTTTTTTTAGAGTCAAGCAAGGGTAAAGCAGTCAGAAACTAACATACACAGGATCTACTCCATAGTATGAATTCCCATGATCCATCATAAATCCTTGAAGTGTAAAGACTCTTCAGATAAACCTTAAAAAGAAGAAGGCTGGGAACAGGGACCAGTGAGTTAAAAAAAGACAGAAAAGAGAGAGAGCAGTGAATCAGAATCTCTTGTTCATCACCACCTCTTTCCTACAGAAAGCATGCACTAGTCATGAAGAGGTCATGTTTTCCACAAGCTTCTTGGGATGCTTGCCCAGGATTCACAGGACCATGCTGTTTAACTTACTAATTCGAGCACACCGGTGTTGTTCTGGTGTGGATAACTCTTTATTTATTGCCCCTTCCGTGTATTGCCAGCTGCTTTGTCCTGGCCACTTTCTTTGCTGCTTTTGATTTGCAATCACATTAAGCTCTCTAATGACCTTAATAACAACTCCAAAGAGTATGATTGATTTCTCTCTATTGCATTCATATTGTTCAAGTCTCAGAATGTTTTAAGTATTTTGCATATAATTACAAGTACTGAATTGTCCAGTGGGAGAGTAAAGTCCATCTTTTTCTGAGTGTTCTGAATGAAATCCCTTTAGGTACAGTGCTATCTCAGTAAAAACATTGCTGCCACAACACTGGCAGTCGCTTTTCTCTGGTATCTAAGTCACACGGGGACACTTCTGTGACACAATGTGAAATGCCTGTAGTCCTCTTCAGAATGTCAGTCACGCTGAACTTCTGCTCTGCAGTGAGATATGTATTCAAGAAAGAACAAATGGAAATCACGATAGTGACCCAGAATGAACTCAGTAGTGTTTTATGAAATGCTATAATATTTTGTCCTCAGTTTTCAGGGCTAACATGTACTAAAGTCACAAAAGATATTCCAAATCAGCACTTGTGCTGCCAGTAGACTCTCAACAATACTAATTCAGATTTAACAACCACCCTGATTCATCTCTTCATGCTCAGATTTCACAAAAACAAAAGATGAAGTCTCATGCCTTTGGCTAAAATGTCTCTAAACATAATTCCTAAAAGGTACCCAAACCCTATAATGTGGATGTGAAAACTGGGATAAGAAAATAATGTAGCAGGAACCCATGTCCTGAACAAAGCAACCACAGATTTAATCATTTTTTCTTCAAGTATTCAAAATAATTTTGTAGAAAATCATTTAAAATTACTCTCAAGAATGTATGTTGAGTAAGTTTGGGGTGATCTCGGTACAGAGTAGAAACATAACTTTCTTTTTATTTGCTTCAGAAAATTCACAAAAGGCTGGATGAGTTCTAAAGTTCTCAAAAATTTAAATATTTCTGCCACAAGTTTAATCTCAAAAAGGAAATTCTTAATGTGTATAATTTATATAATGAATGTATGTTTAGGATTTTATAAATCTCCTCCTGGGAGAATGGGGAGCTGCTAATGAGGCCTCACTCCCTTCCTGAAGGATTGTAGAGAGTTAATGGATACTACTGGAGAAGATGTTATTTGCTTCAGTGGTGTAGTTACTAAAAAGTCACCCATGCTTCAGTAAATTATTTTTTTATCCATGCTCATACATAAAACTCTAATTACAGTCAGTGAGTCACATATTCGCATATACACACATACACACACATACACAAAGGCATGAGAGGCTAGAGAGATGGCTCAGAGGGTAAGGGGTTTTGCAGAGGACCCAAATTTAGTTTCCATCAATATCTGGCCTCTCACAACTGTCTGAAATACCTCCTCCAGGGGATCTGACTCCCCCTTCTGACCTCTTCAGGCACTAGACTCATTTTCACAAACCCCGTACAGATACGAACATGCATGCATAACTACATATAAAATAAAATCTTTAAAAAATGAAAGTAGGAAGGCATCTTTCTTAGAAAGAAAGGTTTCAAAGAGAGAGAGAGAGAGGGACAAGAGAGGATAATGGGAGTGAAAACGACTAAAAGTAGTCACACATATAATTGTCAAAGAATAAATATATATTTAAATTCCATTTTAAATATTCATAAGAAAACTACTTTAACTCTATAACATGAAGCAAGATCCTGACTGCATATACATCTTGAGTTGTTAACTGCAAAGAGAAAACATTTGCTACCTACCCAACTCACCATCACATAGCTCATTAATATTCTATGCACATATATATATATATTTACAAATACAGTTCTACAATGAATTATGTCCTATAAAGGGTCAAGATCATAATTCCATGTAGTTGAGCACATCCCTGAGCATCATTATAAGTAGTCTAGCTCTTAAAACATAAAACACGATATCTGTCAAAAAAAATTCACCCTGGCCTGAAACCTGTTGCCTGTAATTAAGCTAAACTGTGGTTGTTTCAGTTGAACTGAATACATATTTACTTCTTATTTCCTAGCTATGAGATTGCTAATAAAATTTTTCATAGGTAGTCTAGGTGGGAATTTCTTCTTTCTATTTATTCCCATCTCACATGAGTGATGACTACCAGTCACCTTTTGGTAGGCTATTCTAAGTCCCTGTTTTAATGGAGACTCATTTGCCTCTCAGGGTGCTCTGTACCTCAATGTTATTTTCATGCCGAATGTCCTGGAGATTGTGCCTTGTATCATAATCATTGAAAGAGTGGACGGAACAGAGAGATAAGAGAAGACGCGGCCTTAATTGGCCCTTCTTTTCCTGCTTGTTCGCTTTCTTTCCATAAACATCCTCACTATCCTTCGGGTTTATGTGCTTTTTGTTTTGTGCAGCGATTCCCTTGGAGGCGAGAGCTGGAGTTCCAAGAAACGTGGTGAAGCAGAGCGCGGTGGCAACAACGCCGGGTGGAGATGACGGAAATAACCAAGCAGCGTGGCTCAAAAGACCATTAACGGCTCCTTACTTAACCAGGGAAACATGCTGCTGTCCTGTGCTGTAGCCATCTTGGGCTTGACCCTCGTGGGTTTCACACACAGGTGGGAAAAGGAAACAGTTACCTGTACGTCCTCCCCAAGAGCTGGAGGCTCTCTAAAACAGCAGAGTCTTGTTCCTGACAGGGCGGGTCACAGCCCACAAGCTCAGTGCTGAGAGCGGCTCCACTGGCAATTCCTGGGCAAGGTGCCTCCTTGGGCCCTTCCTGGGCTGCATACCTATCTTATTGCTAAACTGTGTCTGGTTGGAAAGCCCACGCACATGCTCTTGTATGGTCAAAAAGAGAGACACCTCCTCAGTACAGAACTCACTCAAGGGCCGGCATGGGCACATGGCAGGCTGCTGGCCAAAATGTGCCCACTAAGCCCCTAACAAATGAATCATGGCCTTGGTGACTGGAGAGACAGATGTTTACTGTGGAACAGAAACAGAAAAGTCTGGGCTTTTTGCCATTTAAGAAGAAAAAAAGAAGCTCATGAACTTTTTTGTCCTGGATCGAGCTCTGAGAAGGTATAATGTACTCAACTCCTTGGAGGGACACATTGGCAAAAGAGACATTTACATATATATTTTATATGTATATATGTGTATGTGTGTGTCTCTCTGTGTGTACATACACACATGTACATACAATCATGTGTATATTGTGTTATGATGACAGATTTGGCTTACCGTAATGAAAAACTGGAGTTTCTATTCTAATTTATGCTATACTCTCACATTCCTTTATTAAGCCTAGAAAGTAGTGTGCCTGGTTTTCTCATTGAACACAAAACAATCATGAGCTGGGAACTTACTCTGCTCACTATCAGTTCTAACGTTGCTCTTAGCTAGCTATGTGACTTTCTAGCAAGTCACCTAACATCTGCTCTGGTCATTGCAACCTGGAAATGTTTATATGGATTAAGGACTTAGGACAATAGCACCTTCAATGTGTTAATTATTTAATAAAGGTTACTTGAAGTGCATTTATTTGTTGAGATTATTTCCAAAACTTGCATGAAAATAAAATTCCATCCATAATATTATAGCCAAGAATCCCCAAATATGTACAATAGTATCATGACCCACTTACACAGACTAGTTTTCTCCCATAAAGAAAGCTATCTGAGTGATAATCTTTATCTGCTGGCTAGATATTTACCTGTCCTAGACATGATAATTCCTATGATGTGCATTAACTGCTCTATTTCCACTGCAGCTGGGTAGTAAAACAATGACAGCTCCAGGACAATAGAAATAGCAGAGAAATGAAATGCATTCCAGATGAGAATTAGGGAAAAATTAGTACACTAGCTTATTACTGGTGCCCTACAGTACATCAGCTAAACGCACTTTCAGAGAACTAGACTAGGGAGGTAGATGTGCATAGTTTGCTTTTGGGCCAGCACAATGCTTTTCCTTCATGGACAGTTTGCTGCCATGTGGCTCTCTGGCAACGCCACACATTGTGCGCCACACATTTAGCACAGAGACTTCAGAAGCTCTGACAACTTTTTTCAAATGTTCAGGAGAAGCTGAGACCGTCATTCTATTTTTGATCATGCTGGAAACTTACCAGAAGTTTCTCAGTGTACATTACAGTAGACATGGCTTTATTATAGGAGAAAGTGTAATGTTGGCCAATGAAAAATTGACAGCTAGTATAAATTAGGCAGTTGGGACTTATTGAACCCTAAAAAAGTATCTGAGAAAAAAATAGTTTAAAAATTGAAGTCATTTGAACTAGCTGCAGCACAAAATTCTGATGCTTATTGTTTGAGACTCTTACTATGATGTATAGTTTTCAAGGCTGAATAATGAAAGGAAGAAAAGATAGAAAATTTTAGAAACTTACTTCTCAAGATGCTTATTTTGGATGCACTAAAAATACTAGCAAGACCTCATAGGAAACTGCCTTTCCTTCAGAACAACTCCTTGTATTCTAAACCTCGTGCTTAGTTACAGTGTAAACTAGAGACGAGAGAGGTGAAAAACCAAGCTGGGGAGTTACCTATATCCAAACACCCATTGAAGCAGAAGAAGAAGAAGAGGGGGATGGGCAAGAGTAATCTATGGTGGTGTATACAGAAGGTGCAATGATGTACGTGTATGAAATTCCCATGAAAGCCATTATTTTGTATGCAGGTAAGTAAAAACATTAGTCACTGATGATTTCTTTGAATACTATAATATGTACTTGAAACTTGAAGGAAATTAGCATTTGTTCATCATCGTAATCATTCTTTCCATGAGAACAATCACGAAATCTGCTCTTCCAAATGATCCAAGTTCAATTGCCAGTGCCCACACGTCAGTTCACAACTGTTTGTAACTCCAGTTCCTGGAGATCTGACACCCTCTTCTGGTCTCTGACAGCACCAGGCACATATATGGTGCACAGACATACATGCACTCAAAACACTTGCACACATAAGATAATAAAATAATATTAAAATGTTTCACAAAATAAAAGAACAAGAGAAGAATATTGACTATATCCAATATTCCACCTTCATAGTGTGCATCTTATATAATTGTTTTCTCTCTCACCTGGCTTGAAACCCTGATTGGACTTGGAACTGAAAATGTATAACTTAACCCAAAGGACTTGCAGTACAATTCAGAAAAGACAATTTAGCTAAGGAGCTTTCATTTTGAGGTAGAGTGGAAGAATAAAGAATTGGCCCAAAGGTTTAGTCTGGGGTGACGGGAACTGGGTTTTTGTTTGTTTGTTTCTTTGTTTTGTTTTTGTCTCATATGTCAAATTACTGATAGGACCTAGAGTTGTCTAGATAAGTAGGGTTTGTTTCTGAGGAAAAAAAAAAAAAAAAACAGCGACACGTTCAGATTCCATGGAGGAACTCTGGTTAAGCAGAACAAAACCAGCTTGGTGTCTTTTCTCTGGGATACAGGACAGAGAGAGGCAAATGGAGTGTGATGATAATATTCTAATTTTTAAAGGGCATATCTGAGGAAGAGGCTTATATATGCCCAGTCATAGAATTCTGACAGACTTTGACATAATCTAGATACCCTAATAGGCTACTGATAAAGATACACCAGGTGTTGAGCCATCCCAAAGCGCATGCGATACTATAGCCAGACCAGCATGAGTAAGAAATGAGTGCCGGAGAGAGAACTAGGCAAAATCTATATCAGAATTTTCATGAATGATTTGGATACTGTGCAGCCATAAGGAATATATGAGGCCCTCTGTCACAGATAACTGATAAAGTCAAACTGTCAAAGATGCTTCTTCTATAAAAGTAGTACATTTGTGCTTAAAGGGTGGCAGGACTTTGGCTTCGTTGGGATTTTTGTTTGTTTTTAAATAATGGACACCAATACAAAGAATGGACACCAATACAAAGTAAGAGGACTCAAGAAGAAACAAAAAAAAAAAAACTTCCAAATCAAGGAAACACAACCCAATTTCCATAAACCGACTTAATAAAAGAGAAATAGTACTTTGTTTCCTCCTCAGGCTTAGGACCTGTGTAAACAGAGGTTCTTGGTACTGATAATAGTGCCATATAGAGGCTTCAACATGTGAGGCCAAATTAAATCCAATAATAATGTATTTGGTTACTTTCATAACATTCAGGCCGCTATTGCCCTTGCCAGACAGTCATTACTGTAGTTTGCAGGGTTTACAGGTAGGGTAAGATAATGATGTCTTTTTTCCTCTTGTAACATACATAGGACCTTACACCATATGAAAAACTAGCTAATAAGGAAGAAGTGAGTGCTGCCTGAATTTAATGAATAGAATGCTGAGCACTATCTTAATTTCACCATTTTCTATGGTTTAATATATGGTGTCTTCAGCAATAGGTTCTTACCTATCAGTATGTAGCATTAAACTGACTCATAACAACTTATTATCGTACCCATAAATAAATGCATTAGTCATTATCAGAGGTGTTTCCTTTTACAGTGGCTGGTGACCCACTATTGATCAAGGAGCAGAGAATAAATGAAGGTTTATTCCTAACCAGAACATCTGTATCACAGCCCTTTCACCAAGGTTCAGGGATGCTGACAGAAGAGGAAGAAAGACCATAGGAACCATAAGTGGTGGATGACTACAGGGAGATGATGTTTTCTGCATGAAGCAGAACAGTTGTGCATATAAATTCACTGCATTTGAGACAGCATGCAAATGGCCTGCAGAGTCTCATACCAGACAAAATTCCAGAATAGGAAGAAATAGGCATGGAGTCCCATCCTCAGCTAAGAAGACACTGAAAGCTGATAGCTGCTGGAAAAGGGACTATTAGTTTATTTTAAGGTTATGGCAACTGGCAGGTAGACCAACTGACGTGAAGGCTGTAGTTCCTGGAATATAAGGGCAGCACAAATTTTACTTGATGAAAAAATAAGAAGATACGAAACTGGGTGATAGTTTGATTAGGGTTTCTTTTGCTGTACTAAAATACTATAATCAAAAAACAACTTTGGGAGGAAAGGGCTTATTTTATCTTACATCTTATATGTAGTTCATCATCCTGAGAAGTAAGGGAATGGAAGAAAACCTGGAGGTGGGAACTGATACAGAGACCATGGAGGAGTGCTGCTGGCTGGCTTGCTCTCCATAGCTTTCTCAACCTGCTGTCTTATAAAACCCAGGAGTGAGCTGGGTCATTCCACATCCATAATGAATCAAGAAAATGCTCCACAGTTTCGTTCACAAGCCATTTTTATGAGGGTGTTTTCTCAAATAAGATTTCCTCTTCTTAAATGATTCTAGTCTGTGTCAAATTGACATGAACTAGTCAGTACAGGTGGGTAAGGAAGAGGACATGAATTTGGGGGCTGTAGGAGGAAGCTGGAATTATGATCAAAATGTACTGTAGTAATTTTCCAAAGAACTAATTAAATGTGAGGTGAAAAATAGATGAAGAACTTAAAAAGAGAAATATACAGCTTACCTGACTATGAACTTGAAGTGACCATCAAGACAGGCTATTCTAACTGTATAGAGATTTACTGTGAAGTATAGACTTTGAGTCTGGTCAATTTTGGTGTGTGATTTTTTTTTTTAAAGTTTTTTAATAATAAAGTTTATTTTAAAATAAAAATGCAAAACAAGAGCAAGAAATAAATGTACTGAAAAAGGGGAATGTACAATGAAATAAAGAAAAATCATGCATGAACAAAATGAGAATATGAATACAGAAACATCAAGAGTTTCAGGCCTTGAAAATAAGTAAATTGAAAGTTTACTAGATGGGTAGACCTTTATCAAACAGAAAATTTATGAAATTTAAAAATTCATTTAAAATCATTCAACCAAAAGATCAAAAGTGTAAAAAGAGAGACAGACAGACAGACATACACACAGAAGCACATACACCTGTATGGGGAGTAGGGTAGTCTTTTGCACCAGGCACACAAGGCTATCTCAGAAAGAAAACAGAGAGAGAAAGTTTATTTGAAATCATAATAGCTGAAAGTGCCCAATCTCAAGTGGTGCGAGAGAATTGTCTGTATTCTGTCAAGCATGTTTTAAATAAACACTGATTGGCCAGACAGGAAGTATAGGCGGGAAAACCAGACAGGAAGTAGAAATGATGCAATGAGAACAGAAGAATTCTGGGAAGGAGAAGTGGATTCCTCCCACTCCTGCCCAGACTCCGAAGAAGCAAGATGTTAGCTGCCCTGCTGAGAAAGGTACCGAACCATGTACCTTTCTTATCTTAGCATAGATAAGAACAATGGGTTAATATAAGCTACAAGAGCTAATATGTAGCCTGAGCTAATGTGCCAATCAGCTTATAATTTATGGAGACCTCTGTGTGATTTTCTTTGGGGCTTGCTGGCTGTGGGGTACCAGGCAGGACAGAAACCCCAACAAGCAGGCCCCCATGTTCCACTCAAGGAGAAAAAAGACATCTATAATCAAAAAGACCAAAAAGAAAAAAAAAAGAAACAAAGAAAAAATACACAAAGAATGAAAGAAATAGAAGAGATAAAAGAAAGGAATTCAAAGTCAGGGAATTCAAAGAGAATATTACTGAGACACATTACAATCAAATTGTCAAAACTAAAAGCAGAACTTTTGATACAGACAAGAAATGACCTGTAAACCTCAAAAAAGATTCCATAAAAACTATCAGTAAATGTATAAGCAAAATCCTTGAGGTTCAGAAATGGGTGATGTCGTATAATAAAAAAAAAATGTAAGAAAAAAATAAATGCAAGTGAACAAAAAAGTAACCAATCAAACAAGAGTTAGATATGTTTGATAAAACTACCCTTCAAAAATGAAGGAAAAAATAGTTTTCCAAGTAAGAAAAAATTGACAGGATTTGTCACTACTTAGAAGAAATGATAATGTTATTGGTAGGCTTGCAGACCAAAACAAAAGCCACAAGCAACCACACACAAGGTTTGCCTAAGTATAAGGCTTGCTGCTAAAGGTAATATTACAAACATTACAGAATATTGTAACACTATAGTTCTGGTACATAAGTCATTGCTAATTCTTATGCAGAAGCAAAAAGCATAAGAATAGACAATTATAAAATATTTTAATGATAGTGCAAATTTTGTGTGACACTGTTTAGGGGAGACATGTACAAGCACCTAATCCCCTCAGGTAGGAAATTGACAAAAGACCAAGTAACTACAACATGACCAACCAGTATGTCTTATTGTGCTTACTTACAGAAAGATTTGTGAGGCATTTCTTACAGGACTAAAAATAAATCAGACACAGCCACATCACCAAAAGACCACTCCAGCATGACAGCTCATGAAAGCTGAAAATCCGGCGTGCATTGCACAACTTGCAGGCAACTCAGTAGGCTGGTGGCTGTCTCTTTCAGGAGGCATAGGAGGTCTGCGGCTCTTTGGGTAACTTGACTGGTCTGTTTCTTCCAGACAGCTTGGCTGGTCTCTGATTTCTTCCCAGTGGCTTTGCAGCTCTTCTAAGCAGTATAGCTTCTCTGAGGGTATCTCAGCAGTTCTCACTACTTATGTATGTTTAGGAAGGGAGAGACCTAGGATTTTTGGTCAGTTTCTGGACTCCCTGAAGCCTTTAAATTGTTTACTTCCTCAGCTTAAAGAACTTCCCTCGAGAATGTAATGCTTCACCTTCCACCGAACATCCTGTATTCTAATGACTTTTCCTCCAAGATGGAAGGTTTTATCTATGAGGAAATTGTTATATACTAGAAAAGTAAAATAAAAAAAAAGTATAAGGCCAAAGGGGAGACTAAAAGTGTTAATTTTTCTATATAATTGAGGTTTTCATCTGCCTAAAATATTCTATTGGGTATTTTATGTGGATCATATAATAAGTACAAAAGTTTATGTGATATAAACAAAAGAAATAAGAAAAGAAACAAGGAATGTTACAAAAATTCAATGAAAGACAAAGAAAATATTAAAATGAAGAAAGAATAATAATCTATAAAACTATAAAAAAGAAAACCAAAATAAGAATAGTTATATTCCTATCCATAATTACCATTAACAATCTAATCAAAAACAGTATTGCTATCTTTTGCATATGCTATCTACAAGAGACTTTCTTCAAATGTAATGACATCTACAGGCTAAAAGTTAAAGGATAGAAAAAGATACCCTATTTAAATGATAACTAGAAGAGGTAGTCAACCTTATATTTAACAACACAGAGTTTAAGTCAAAGTTATCACAATGGAGAAAGAAGGCCAATATGTAATAATTAAATATTGAATAACTAAGACAATAGAAACATAAATACATGAACAAAACAGATACATGAAGTAAGCTTTCTCAGAGCTTAAAAAAGGAAAAGGGATATAACAGTAGAGGTGATTTTAATACCTCATTTTCAGCAATGGATGAAACAAGTAATAAGATTGTTAAGTAAACAGGGGATAGGACCAATACTGAGGACCAAGTAGTGCCAGTGGGCTTTTAAGGGTAAACCACCCCTAAAGAGAAAGAACAGGTGTTCTTCTCCAGGACTCGTGTAATAGCTTGAGAAGAGAACACATGTGAGCCTGCAAACAAAACGTCTTAACTAAATTAGAAACATTCCAATGTTACCAAATATCTTCTCTGAACAGTAGGATGAAACTATAAATCAATAACAAGGGGAAATTTGGAAAAGAAAATATGTGTGAAAATTAAACAATAAAGCTTTGAACAACCAGTGAGAATTCTAAAAGAGAAATTAAGAAATATTATAGGACAAATTAAAATGAGTACAACAGACCTAGGCATGCAGGATGCAGGGATGACCATCTTAAGAGAGATATTTGCAGTAGAATATGCCTGCATCCAAACAGAAGAAAAAACTTAAGCAACCCAATGTTATATGTTGAGATACTATGTAAAGAAAAACACTCTCATAGTTATCAATAGGAAAACAATAATAATGACTATTTCAGAAATTAGAGACTGAAGCCAGGCGGTGGTGGCGCGTGCCTTTAATCTCAGCACTCGGGAGGCAGAGGCAGCCGGATCTCTGAGTTCAAGGCCAGCCTGGTCTACAAGAGCTAGTTCCAGGGCAGGCTCCAAAACTACAGAGGAACCTTGTCTCAAAAAAACAAAAAACAAAACAAAACAAAAAAAAACACAAACAAACAAAAACCCAGAAATTAGAGACTGGGGAACCAAATATGAGCAAGGAAATGGGGTTCTTTTAAAAAAAAATCAATAAAATAACTAAAACCTTCAGTCAAGAAAAGCAAAGTCAAAAAAAAAAAAACTTCAACAGGAAACATTAAATTAAAGCTACAGAAATAAATATGAAGCTGGGTGTGGTGGCAGATGCCTTTAACAACAGCACTTGGGAGGCAGAAGTAGGTGTATCTCTGTGAGTCTAAGGCTAGCCTGGTCTAGGAAGGGAGTTCCAGGACAGCCAGGGCTGTTGTTAAGCAAACCCTGTCTTGGGAAGAAAAAAAAATATTATGAGATTACAGGGAAATAATTGTGTGCCAATGATTATAGTTTGAATAAAAGTGCCCACCCCATAGGCTCACATAACTGAACACTTGGTTGAACACCCAGCTTGTGGTACTATTTTGGAAAGTTATGGGACCTTTAGGGAGTGGAATCTTGGTAGAGAGGTACAGCAGTAGGTGTCTACTTTGAGGTTTTGTTACCTGGCTTCGCTTCCCCCCTCCCTCTCCCTCTTTCAAACTACCAAGCAAGCTTTGCAGCCCAGATACAGTGCCGTTGCACAATGATGGACTGTGCCCCCACCCCCCGGAAGTGTAAACCAAAATAACCTTTCTATTTCATAACCTGTTTTTTGTTAGGGTATTTTGTCACAGCAACAGAAAAGTAAGGAAGACACCAATAAACTGAAAGTCCTACAGGAAATGACTAGACATCGAGCCTTTAAAACTGCACAATTAAGAAATGGAAATTGAAAACATCTATACAACTAGTGCTGCAGTACAGATGATATCCAACCTCCTCCAAAGAAGGAAACCTTTGGGAGCAGATGCTTTCTTTGGAAAGCTGTGCTGAATGCGTAACAATTTAACACTTGTCTTTTCCAACTCTTTCTGTAAACTGGAGAGAAAAAAAATCTTTCAAATTTATTTCATGAGACTGGCCATTCCAAGCAAGACAGTAGGAGAAAACTGTATACAGTTCAATATCCTGACCAATAGAGAAGAAACATCGTCAACAAGATAGCAGTGAACCAAGTTCAACATAAACCTTAATAACTGGGGTTTACTCTAGGGATAGTTAGCTGCTTTAATATAAAAATTAATTCATCCTACACACAAAAGTATCCTGAGCAAGGAGAATTAACTATACTCTTTCTTTCTTTTATTATTATATGCATCCCTCTTTGCCTAATTGTTCTAGATAACTCTTTTCAAACTATATGAGTAAGAGTGAGAACGGACACTCCATTTTCTTCCTGAGCTGAGGGAAACATGTGGACCTTCCCCCTCTTCGGTGGTGATGTTAACTGTGTCTTTGTCATATAAAATCATTTTGATGTTAGGTATGATCTTTCTTTACCTGATCTGTTCATGAATGCTCATTAAATGACACTTAATTCTATCAATGACATTTTTTTTGTACTTGTATATTGCATAAACTTTATCCTTGTCTGTTCCTAAGATGCATTATGTTTGTTAATATGTGAATGTTAAACACCCTTGGCATTCCAAGGAGGAAACATAATATGGAGAGGGATCTGTTTGATATGCTATTGAATTTGAATTGCTGTATTTTGATAAAAATTATTACATAGATATTCATTAGAAAAAATTAATTCTTCTCACCCAGTGCAAAAAAAATGGATTTAATAGGTCATAGACATAAATCTAGGACTTAAAGCTCTGAAACTACTAAGAAGAAATACAGGGGAAATAGATTTGTACAGGCAATGGTGTTTTTAATCTAACCCAAAGAACAGGGAACTAAAACCCATATTGACACTCTGGAATACATCAAACTCAATAGCTTCTATGTAGTAGAAGAAACAATCAAGAATGAAGACATTTTATAAAATTGGAAAAATTGTTTGTCAACTGTTCACCTGAGTGAGGCTTAATATCCAGAATACATAAAGAACTAAAAAAAATGTAATAACAGAAACCCAAGAGAATTAACATGAAAATAGACAAATTATCTGAATTAATACTTCTATAAAGAATGAATACAAAGAAATGGTAAGCAAATATAATGTTCAATGCCATTAGCTAAGAGAAAAATACAAATCAAATCCATCATCTCATCCTAGTTAAAATGCCTATGATTAAAAAATTAATTTACAAGTGGTGAAAGGGATGTAGAGAAACATTTATGTACACAGAGCTGGTGGGAACATAAATCATTGTGACCAATGTGGAGAAAAGATTGATCAAAAATTAAAATTATATTTACGACAAAATCCATCTGTCTACTCTGAAGTATTGATTTAAAGAAAATGATATCAACAAACCATTGAGCTACTTGTATGCTGTGTTTATTTGGAAGCTATTCACAGCTACTAATATGAACATTGCTTAGGTGCTTAACAACAAATATGGATGAAGGAAATATGGCTTTTCAGCAGACTACTGTTTTTGAAAGCCACACTCAATAGTGTGAAGTTGGTTCTGATTGCTACATTAAGGCATCCATCAGATTTTAAGCCAGAAAATGATGTGGTCACGTCTCTCCTCCAAAAACATATGAAAAATGTTCAACTTTATGAACCACCAGAGAAATGCAAATGTTGAGATTGCATGTCACCACAGTCAGAATGGCAATCATTAAGAAAACAATAACAGTTAACACTGGCAGGGAGGTGAACAGATGGGAAGGCTTGTACACAGCTGATGGGAACATAAACTTTAGCGGAGCCACTACAGAAGTCAATATGGTGACTTCTCAAAATAAAAGATGACCCAGCTATACCACTCTTGGGTATTTTCCCAAAGGACACCAAGAAAACAGAGATACATTTGCAGCAATGTTTATTAAGACACTATTTATAATAGCAAAGTCATGAAACCAACAGAGGAATGTATAAGAAAACTGTGGTATATACACACAATGGAACTTTTGTCAGCAATAAAGAAGGAAGTCATGTCGTCTGCAGGGAAATGGGTGCATTTAGAGATAATTCTATGGGATGAATTTAGCCAATTTTAGAAAGACAAATATACATTTTTCTCGCTTGTGGTTCCTAAATGTTATGTGTGTGATATATAATCATGTATATATTTGATACAGAAAGGTAAAAGTGAAATTGTCTAGGGAAACAAAGAAGACTATTGAGAGGAAGGAAGGGCAAGAAAAAGATGGAGAGTTATGAGGAGGAAATATGATCAATGTAATATATGCACAATATGAAAATTTAAAAAGTAAGTCAATACACATTTAAAGATCACATTTATTATAACTATATATGGTATATAAGTATATATGCATGTGGTGTACATATGTATTATATGGTATATGTGTTATTATATATGGTATATACACACATATGATTGTAAAATAGCCACAACACATGTTAAACATTAATAGTGACTAGCTATGTATGGTATGATGATGAATCACTTCAGTTTAATTATTTTTTTTGTCTAGTTTCCTTGAGATAGACTTTAATAAAGTATTTTCTTTAAAAGCACTTTGGAAATTTTTCCTGACCAAAACTAAGATGTTTATACATGCATATATAGCACGTATATGATATATACTTATGTATACCACTTTCTACACTGCAAGTTTAAAACCTCTTCCCAAGGAATGACTGGTTATCAAAACCATATTCCAGTCCCTGGGTCCAACTTGTGTATCCAAAGCTTCTGTGGTTTGCAGCACATGGTTTCAGCTCCCATCTTCTGATCTCCACTTGAATTCCATTTTATATTCACTTAAAATCATTTTATCTATTTTTAAAAGTGGACACACGCTCTTCTGAAACTTTAACTATCTGTGCTGGCAGAGACAGTGCTACTTCAGAATACCTTATCTGTCATATTATCATACGTTTTAATGAAATGCAGATATTCTTTCTGTTATGTTATTCTGAAAAATTAAAAATGAATTTATATACCTAATCTCTTAATAGCCTTTAGCATAATGTAACTCATTCTCTAGTATCTGACTGATTAAAATCATCCTTTCCTAATATATAAAGGTTCTGAGAAACCAGTGTTACAGTTGGGAGAGACTTAGTAAATGATAAGTAAGAAGCTTTTACAATGTTGCTCAAATACTGTGAAACCTTCAGGGCTTGGTGGTGCTTACTTGAATTCAGTAAGATTATGTAAACTCTAATTGATCCCATATACATCTTCAAAAATCATAATAATTTTTTTAGTGTAAAAAACCCTTAGAGCAGTTGTATTCATTTTTAAAAAGGTAATAAAGTGATAAAATAAAAGCACAATTTGTTCCTTCCTTACATGTTCTCAAAGACATATTCAATATATACTTGTCAGATCCCCTCCTCTCCTCTCTCTCTCTTCCTCTCTCTCTCTCTTGCACACACACACACACACACACACACACACACACTCCCACATACACACACACACACACATACTCATACACACTAAGTACATACTTAGTCCCAAGGACTAAGTAAATTTTATCAGGAACTCTCTATATTGTCCTGAAGTTAAATTTAACATATGGATATTAGCATATAACAAATATTATTAAGGTTTTTGCATTAACTCTATTTGATAAGTGCAATCTATGACCAAACATATACTCGACTATGTATAATATTCTACATCATCCAAAACTACTTTGATGATATCATTATCCTCATTTTATAATAGAACATATAAAGCTTAGTGCCTTAGTTGGGGTTTCCATTGCTGTGAAGAGACACTATAATCACAGCAACTCTTATAAAGAAAACATTTAGTTGGGGTGCCTAGCTTAGACTTTCTGAGGTTCAGTCCATTGTCATGACGAAGAGCATGATGGCATTCAGGCAGACATGGTACTGGAATAGGTGAAAGTCCTACGTCTTGAAGGCAACAGGAAGTTGACTGACACACTGGGCAGTATGCTGAACATAAGAAACTTCAAAGACCCACAAACACAGTTACACACTTCCTCCAACAAGGCCATACCCACTCCAAAAAAAGCACACCTTCTAATAGTATGATTTTCTATGAGATTATGGGGGTTAGTTACATTCACACTATCCCACTTAAATATGGTAAACTCTAATAAAGCCTACCTTACAGATAAACTAATATATCAATAAGATATAAAGTCATAATGAATAACTAAAATAACTATCACTATGTGAATTTCTAGCAGAAGGATTTTAGGTCAAAATAGAATTTACAATCAACAGCCACTTAAAATTTGTTTGACTATAATCAAAATAAATACTTGGAATTTTAAATATAAAAAACAGAACTCTAATCATTTTAGTCATTTTTAAGAACATAAAAGTTTTAGAAATGATTTTTGTAGCCAAGAAATAATTAATAATAATAATAAGGGCCACATCCCCAGCACTTTCTATATATCTTTTCTTGACACAAAGGTAAATAAATAAAGACAGCCAGGTGTTCCAGGAGTGAAACACCCCAGTCAGGTCACACCGAGAAGGGAGTACACAGAATGAACCATGTCAGTCACCTTACTTATACCATGTGTTTGATCAAGAACAGTTAATGGACTGTCAACATTTGAAGAAATCTGCTAGCATAAAACATATAAACATCCAAAAGATCTGAAATAAAAGCAATGTAGAAAGCCATAAGGGACAGGGAAAACTTAGTGCCAGAGGGAACCATTGCTGGTTGGTAGAGAGACGAGAAAAATGAAGTTTTTATCGAAGAGTATTATTGAGTTTGCAGACATGCTACCTTCAAATAACAGTTTAGAAGCTGTTTCCTGACTTGAAAACATGATTGTAGAAATTTGTATAAGACACACAAGATTCAAAGATGGAAGTAGGAGCAAGAAGAATGGATTTTTTTTTTTTTTAAGGAAAAGGAGATATAATTTAGAATATTGATCCGGGAGTTTCAGCATTTGAGAACATTTCAGGAAGGAAAGAAAAGAGAGAACAAATCACAAAGTAAATAGTTCAGGATAGAATTGAAGGGCCCAGTGCACACTCGGCATGGTGCCCATAGTGGATTCTATTAAGACCTGTGGTGTCATTCTTAGGCAGGTGGTCCTTGGTTGTTTTAGAAAACAGGCGGAGAAAGGCATGGTGAGCCAGCCAGTAAGTAGCTTTACTCCAGAGTCCCTGTTTCAGTTTCGCCTCTAGTTTCCTCCATGAGATTCTGCCCTGACTTCCCTTCATAATGGACTGTAGATTATAAATCAAACAAACACTTCTCTTCCCCGGGTTACTCTTGCTCATGGTATTTCCCACAGCAATAGAAAGCAAGCTTATACAGAGTTGTTTACTTAGTGTCTGTGGCAACTTCTATTTAGAGCAGAACTTTAAATTGTACAAACAAATAAATAAAAACATAAATAAATAAAAAACCCACTCGTTCCGATTACTGACAAATGATTTGAGCTAATAGGTGTTCAACCGTATATGATAAAATATTTAAGAACAGCAAGTGCCAAATTTTGTTTAATTACAGAGAAAGAAATTTAGTAGTTGAGCTTCCTGAAAAAGAAAAAGGAGAGAAGAGAGAAAGAGGGGGACGGGCTTTCCCTGTCTTCATCTAGAGTCGGGGAAGCTGGGTAATAGTGATTTTTAAGTAGTAACTCTTCTTTACTGGCTGAGCTCTGCCTTTGCTGGGGAAGGAAAAGTTATTCCACGCTGAGCATTAGCCTCAAGGGGATGCCGACCCATGCCTGCTGGTTTCAATTAGCGTGCCAGCCCCAATGGCATGTCCGGCAGCCGGTGTTTTATTAGGGCTTGGTCATCTCCTCCTCTGAGCCACGTGAATGGCCTGCGGTTCTACAAGCTTCCCTTGACCTTCCAGTCCCTCTGGAGCTGTGCAACCACTGGAAGCTGAAGCCACAGCTGTCTGCCGCTTGACTCCCAAAACCCAATCTGCTCTGCGATCTTCCCTTGGGACAGAGAGGGAAAGCAAGTTGATAGAAAGAAATGTCTCTCCCTGAGCAGAACGTGTTATTTTAAAGCTTGGGCGTGTTTGAGCGCTGGGATGAGTACGTGGCTGCGGCTGAGGGGTGAAAGGTGAGGACCCTGGGGGATCTCCCTATGCTCTCAGCCAGGGGACCAGTTCTGGGCTAAAGGCGAATGGCAGTTTATGGATTTAGAGCAGGGCAGGGATATTTAAAAATCTGGCACACGAGACTCCAGAGGAGTGAGTGGACCTGGAATTTAGCCTAAAGAAGAGAAGGTTGAGGGTGATTTAAAAAGGAACTCTAGAGCAGGAAATGTCATTAGCGTAGGAATGAGGACCAGATGTTCTCCGTGTCTTCAGAGCGCAGCAGAGAGAATGACCTTACGGCAAAGGCAGAACCTTGTGACAGTGGCGCACCGAAACCGGCGCTCACAGGCGACTGTGGAATTCTCCATCAGAAAGGCTTTGTCTTATTTGATGGTTTGTGTGTAGCTTTGCAGAAAGGGCTGAAGAAACAGTTTTGGGGCTCTTTTCCGAGTGTCCACTGTATCATAGCAGAACATTGCAGGGAGTTTAACAAAGGGCTTTTGTGGAAGCCTCGGATACAAACCCAGGAAGGCTATAAGTGTGTGTATCTGAATGACCTACATAATGTTATCTTTTCTCCCATTCTTTCCAGTTCCCCTGCATGTTTATAAACGTATTGCAGTGGTAGGTGAAAGAGACAAGTCTTCAATAAATCACTTCTGTTATGACTTTGCTATCTTCTCATTGGAGGCAGGAAGATTGATGATCTAAAGTTTTGATATCTTAGTTCTCAGAAATGACCCAAATGATGTTTTGACACCATGTCAGTTCTCTCACAAAATGGCACAAAGTAGACAGTTACTTTTAGGCTTGGAGCCTTCTTTTTATTTACTAAAATCAGATAACAAGCAAGATCTAAATGTATTTTTGAATTCTTTCATTTGCTCTAATAGGAATTTTGCATACCACTCACCGTAAGATAGAAAAAAAAGTCCACCCAGCGCCTGGGAATACCATCTCATAGAAATTTAAACAAACCAGCCACAAATTGCCCACTGTAATTCACTGCAACCTTTCGTTAGTTAGAATAAGTAGTTTTTAATGTGTATCCCTTATGCCTCACATCAAAGCTAACTTAATTAGTAAAATGGCCAGGAGAGAAGGGGCTGATGGCTAATTACCACTGATTACCCCACTACTTACTGATTAATGACCTCGGTTAGTATGATAGCCGTGAATTCTGATCAAACTCATTTGTGAATCTTTTAATCAAGTTAATTGCATTAAATTCAATAACCTGTTCTAATTTAGGGAAGTTTTTTTAAATCTTCTATGACAAAGAACTGTTATTCAGAGGAAAGAAAAAGAAAGAGATGCATAATTAACTGTGCACTGTCCACTGTGTATTCCAAGTTGCATCCAAGCTCCCTTCCCTATTTGGTGTGATGACTGAACTTTCTCAGGGGGATGACACAGCCCCTCGTGGCCATCTGTTGTGTGGTTGCAGCAACTCAGAACCATTATACTTACCTATCAAGCACTGTTCAAAGATACGTAAATCAGCAAACTTCTTGAAAGAGCAGGGTTGGAAGTTGCCTTATCCAATCTGCTTCTTAAATGCTTCCGGGGGAGTTTGATTTTTAAGGCTGTCTCATAGGGTAGACCCTTCTTCTAATGGCTAACACTCAGAAAGAGGAACGTGAGGCAGGTGTAGAGATGGGGAACAACGCATCAGCTATAGTGTGTGAAAGACCACAGATACCAAAACTCTGTCAGTCACAGCATCAGAAAGAAGCTACACTGCCACCAAAGAGCATGATCAGACCCCAGTGCCAGGAAAAAGCACAGGGACTTGAGAACCTTTTAAAGGAAGAGTGAAAATGTTTGTTACAGAATGGGTTCAAATACTCGAGTAAGTGAGTGGACAAACTCATTCCTGTGCATACACATATATACATCCATACACAAACTTCTTTTCTTAGGTCACTCGTAACTGGTAGGGTTAGTAATTTGGCACAAGACAGGTAAATCCACAACCTGTGTTTGCAACCTTTTCAAGCAAAAGTGCAATGATAGTGAATTTGTTATGATTTAGTTAATCTTCAGAGTGAAGTTGGTGTTTAGTGATAATGTTTCTTGTGTTCTAAAACATCTGTCTCTTTGTGTTTCTTATTGTAGAAGACAAAGCAAATCAGGAAGAGTGTAAAATGGAAAAAGCAATATTATTTAAAAAAAATGCTTGCATGTTTCTTGATGGATGTAGTGAGAAGGATGGATAGAGTGAGTATGAGAAAGATGGAGAAAAGATGACCTCAATGTTCCTGGCTTGAGACCAGGCTAGATACTGTGTCCCTGACCACTGCCCAAAGTTTGAGAGTTTGAGTGAAAAGTCATCATGAGGGAGAAGTGATGGGTTTTGTTTATACTGTTCGGTTTCAGACGATAACATTTCTTCCCCCACGAAAACATTATCTAAGGAAGCACAAAGTTTGGACTGCAGCACAGGCATAAGGCAAACACGTAGGCCAGAAAGATGATCAATGAGAGCGTAGGATTGCAGTAGGAGCTATCCCACACTGTATTTCTACTCTGGGCATTCTGTATGTCTAATGTCAGCAGTCTGGGCAACAGTCACGAGCAAACTGTTGAAAAATAGTGTGGGGGGGAAGAGAGAGAGAGAGGGGGGAAAGGGCAAAGAAACCTTAGTTTTGTAATACTCTGTAGTCTGTACTCATGAGACTCTCCATGTTTGTTTAGTGAAAGAGATACTGACACAACTATCTGCTATCAGGAAAGATCATATAAAAATAGATAAAGACAGAAAAACTCAAGAGGTTACAGTGCCTCCTTTATAAACACAATGGAAAATTCTGGAAAAGGTGGTTTCATGTAAATTATTCAGAAACATCTATCTGTGATCAACACACGAATTCAGCACTAGTTCATGGGCTTGCAAAACACCTACATAATCTCTTCAGACTGTTTTCATACGGACTGCAGCTAAAAAGGGAAGCAGAATTACTCACGAATTTTTATCAAATGTGTGATTCTTATCAAAAGTTTCCACTGACTTCACTTCAATTCAAAAAGAAAGTAATTCCATGACAAGTTTATTTCTCTAAGTGTAATACATCGAGGGGGTTATTTGATGCTTTTCTGTTCCTTTAGACCACTCTGTTTCACTTTCTGGGTCTCCCCGACAGGTGTGTGTATGGTATTTTCATTTTATTTGGATAATTTCATTTGAAGACTTTCAATCATTTATCACATTTTGAAATGTTTTAGCTACTTTTAAATAAACAGAACCAGAAAAATTCCATCATAAAAAGTGATATTTCACTTGTGAAACATTTCATTGTGAAACTGTCCCTTGACTAGAATTTTAAATTTTTGATCTCGTCCTCCCCAGCTTTTCAGCCATTCGACAAGAATGTTCAATTCGCCAGACTTGTTACATTCTGATAGGAACCATGTGCGTCTCAATAATTTCAAAGACTTCTGACCCTAAAATAAGTTAAGGTTAGATTTTTGTGAGGTTCTGTTTTTCTTGGCTCTAAAATACAAATTATATTTATGTCTGAAGATTTGCCTGAGTGTGTTTCATGGTGTTAGAATATTTGTACTGTGGAACTAGAAAAAGGACACCACACAGCCAATTATATATTTTCCAAATGCCCAGAGAGCTATAAGGTATTTCAAGCTGGCATTTGTATTTTCCCCATGATTCATGGGTAATTCCATCAGAGGCCTCCTTTGCTGAGATTCCCCACTAAGGAGCAATACCATGATCAGGATATATTTCTGAGATTGAAAGATAGTTAGGGAAATTAGAGTCACCTCCTGATTATCTGGGATTGATTACCACTGACTTGAGGGAACAAAGATGGACTCACAGCATCTGTGAACTTTAAAAGTTGCTACAACTAATAAAAAGTCAACGTCTTGGAAGATGTTCCCAGCCGGAACCGAAAGTAAACATTGGGCATTATGTAAACTCACCATCAGCTTTGACAGTTTTCTCAGCTGGAGGTAGGAATAGGGCTCCTCGGCATTCCGTGCAGTGTGAGAGTGCCCCACTGACGTGATACTTAGCCTCATCCCATCCTTTAAGATTTTTCTTCAAAGAGGCAAAAGATTCAGTGCTGTCAGTGAATCTGGAAGAAGTTAAAAAAGACAGAGCCATCCTCTGTCTTTCTAGGAAGGCAGCTGGGATGGGGTTTGAGGGCTCCTTCACTACGTGTGCTTGGGTGGGCTAACCCAGTTCTGACAATAAGAACCAAGGATTCCACTTGACCACACAGGTGGCCCAAATCAGCTTTATTAGAGTTTATTCAACTCTCCAGCAATCATAGTCCTTTGTTTCACTTCTCTGATCATTTATAAGCTAAGCCAAGCTGGGGAGGAAAGTAAGTGATTTCAATCTGTCGAAGACCACTTGCCTAGCAAGTGTGAAAGCTTGGCCTTGACCCGTAGCACCAAAATAAACAAATAAATCAAACAAAGAGGTATTATTTCTCCCTTAAGTCCCTACCTCTGTTCTTCCAGCCAGAACCTTCCATCTGTGCTTTTCATACCAGAAACATTGATGAAGTCTGATGTGCGGGGTGCTGGCATTTGTCAGCTGGTGAACTCAGATACAGCTACAATGCAACCCAACTTTCATCAAACTGCAGGGTCAGGACCAAGTCAGGCCAAGTCAACACATTGGCTGTGAATCTGGGAGAATTTGGAAAGAGGAGAAAGAAGCCAAGTACCCAGTTTTGGTCAACTCAGCTCCTATTCCAGTAACTGACAGTGAATAAAGCCATTAAAGAGAAATTGCTCTGATGGAATTATTTGGGCCATTATTGGTAAAAGAATTATTTGAATTTTTCAGTCTTTGAGCAAACTTTGTGTCATGTTTATTCTTTGAATGATATATGTTGAATACTTAATTTATTTCCAAATGATGAGGATGAACAAAATACATACAATTATCCTTGAATCTGCTTGGCTCCTTTTGCTCTCATTGCAGTTTAGAGAGTCTGTATGAGGATGTGATTGAGAATGGTCCCAAGGGCTCCTGGGTTTGACTAGTGAAATGGTTTGGAAAGGATTAGAAAGTATGGTCTTGTGGAAGGAGGTGTGTCCCTAGGAGCAGGCTTTGAAGTTCCAAAGGACTCCAGTGTGTTTCTTCTCTGCCTCCTATTTTCAGATCAAGATGTGTGCTATCAGTGGGAACTCACAACTGGGGAACCTGCATGGGGGCGGAACTAGGGCCTCTTCATGTAGGTGACAGTTACGTGGCTTGATCTGTTGGTAGGGGTCCCTGGTAGTGGGACCATGAACTGGATTTTGGAGACCATTCCCTATGGTGGGATACCTTGCTCAGCCTTGATGCAAGGGTGAGAGGTTTTGTCCTGTCTCAACTTAGTATGCCAGACTTCGTTGACTCCATAAGGGAGGCCTTAGCCCCTCTGATGAGTGGATGGGGAAGTGGGTTAGGGGGAGGTGGGAGAGGGAGAAGGGGAGGGAGGGGAGACCAAAGTTAGTATGCAAACTAAACAAAAAAAAAAACTAAGAAAATGGTGGAGGAGGGAGTCAGAACTGGGATTGGTATGTAAAATAAAAAAGATAGTTTCTTTTCTTTTTAAAAATAAAATAAAGAGGTTAAAAGAGAAAAGATGTGAGCTGTCGGCTATGCATTTGCTCTACCATCATGGTTCTAGCTCTGAGAAACTGTAAGCCCCATTAAACAGTTTCTTTTATACATTGCTTTGATCATGGTGTCTGAATACAGCAGTAAGAACCTTAACAAATACACACTGTGATTTCCTCCCTTCTCCATCTTCCTTCTTGCCACCATCCTTCCGGTAATAGTCGGCACTAATTTAACGGCACTGGTTTCTCAGCCCTGTCCCCATGTGGTTAATAATGAAGCTATATTCTCTTAAGACTTCATGTCCAAAATCTGCTGTTGTACCTTCTCACTGGACACAAAATAATTTTTCCTTCAGCCATATTAATAATTTAGAGGGTGAACTGAAAGTTGACTGGATTCTAAGGCATTCTTCCTGTCCGGCCCAGGGTTATATAGAAAGAATATGTTTTGAGTATGAGCTTCTCACTCAGCTGGGGGCATGAGTGGAGATATGTACTTCCACCTGGAACCCACACCATTACTTTGCCTATGAGACCAATCTATTCCAAATTCCTCTTCTATTTTCATACTACTGCCAGGCCTAGGTCTACTAGGCCTATGTAGGTCACCCTTGACAAGCTGTATAATGTCTGTGTACTGGAATAGATGTTTGCTTTCTCAAAGATATTCTGTTCCAAGAAATATAATGTTTTTATTATTATTTGAATAGGCAATGTATGGGCCATTCATCCAGCTTGCCAAAATAGTTTTAAAATGACACTATGGAAAATCATTAGCCAAGCACTCTGCAGCTCTTAAAACAGAGTATTCAAACACAGTTTCAAGCACTCTCAGAAAAACAATCTTTATCTGTTTCTGACTGTGACTTATTTTGACTCTGCTAGGAAACTCTCAGGGTGGAGATTTCCTGAGCTGACAGCAGGTCATGCTGAATTAAAGCCATCACCCTTGGAAAGAGGGGAGACAGGAGTTAAAGAATGTAACTGGATTTATTTCTCATTAGCTATATATCCAAAAAAAGTATTGAGGAGTACCATTGCCATTCTTGTTCCTGAGTTTTAGAGACAGTGGATCAGTTTTTCCACTCAATTTCTTCTAGCAGGATGAGACCAAAGAGATACCCCAAGTGAAGCGCCAACTCACGACACATTTTCCAGTTGTCTTTTTCCAAGAGAAGAGTTTTATCTTTTCCTTTTAGTTATTTATTTTTTCAAATTCACATTGTCTCTTCCATGTCACAGGGTCAAGATACAACAGGCAGGTATACTGCAACATATGAATGAATCGCCAACATTTCAGCCTGGCAGGGTGGCCTGCAGGATTTCCCTGGGAAGGGAGGTGAATGCTTTAGCCCATCTGTGCTGCACCGTCATCTCCCAACTCATTCTTAGGAAAGCTGAACATTTTCCTCACTATAGAATATACCTTATATTTTCTGTTCACATTAGTAGTATCCTAATAACTGAACTTTTGACATGAATGGATGACAGCTCATTTGATCGCATGCTTGGGATGAGACCAGTAACTGAAGGGTAAAGGGGACGCTGATTATTTTTTAATGTTACTTGTGTCTGTCTGTATGTATGTGGGTGAGAGAGAAACACACACAGAGAGAGACAGACAGACAGACAGACAGACAGACAGACAGACAGACAAACAGAGACACACACATAGAGAGAGAATCCACAGAGATCAGAAAGGGTATTGAATCCCTTGAAATAAGAGTAATAGGTGTACGTGAGCTACCTGGTGGTGGGGGTTCTGGGATCTAAACTTCAGCTCTCTGAATGAGCAGCAAGTCCTTTTAACCACTGAGCCATCTCTGCAACCTCCAAACTGGTTTTTTTTTTTTTTTATGAGTTTTATTCATTCATCTTCTAGAGAGGAAAGAACTCTGCCAGGTGCTTTCCGTGGTATTACCAATCACGTTTTTTTTTTTTTTCTTGTTTCTTCTTTTAACATTTTTTTCTCCCCAAGTTTGAGGTGATGCTGTGTCAGCTAGAGGATTATGATGTTGCATGACAAGCCCCTCAGAAGTTCGCTACAAGGTTACAGCAATGAATAAGAATAATGAAGTTTCTCCCCATGAGCCTTACATTCCAATATAAAAAAACAGACTTTGAACTCATAAACATTTTTAGATATTTATAAAGTTCTATCTGAAAATAAGTATCTTTAGTATTTATTATGCTTTTTGTGGCCTGTCCACATCTCAATTCCATCATTTTTGATTTCCTTTTATTTCTATCTTTAGATTGAGATATTAAGTCATGGCATAGATAATATAGAAAAAATGCAAAGTAATATGTACTTAATTCATTCTTGGTTTGCCTGGTTATCAGATATGCGATCTCAAACATTTTAACCACTTTGACCTACGCTTCTGCAATTTGGATATTAAATGTCCCTCAAACATTTATGTGTTCAAGGCTTGACAACCTCAATGGTTAGATTGAGAGTTGCTAAGTATCTTAAGAGATGGGGATTCATTGAGGCCCTTAGGTACCATGCCCACAAAGGAGATGGTGGAATCTCTGTCTGTATCCCCATGCTTCTGTGCTTGAGATATGAGCACCATCTACTCAAAAATGAACTCCCAGCATGAAGTTCTAACTTTGTGTACAAATAATTGAGACCATAGAGTTCTTGGGCTTGAACTTAAAGTATTTGGTTTCAGTAACATGAAGTTGATTAACTTTCTATTTGTAAAACATGGTGATGGCAGCGATACAGCTAGGAAATGATACGTGAGGTATTTGTGTTTGCTAATAATTCTGCACCTGCAGTCAGCGCTCTCAATTCCCACACCCTTCCACAGACCCATTTTTCTCTTCTGGCCCTTACTGTTTGCCAGACACTGATCCTCAAGGAATGCATTTGCACATCTATGTGATCCTAGCCAACAGACACACTGGAAAAAGACTGAAGGATATCATCAAGGAAAATCCATATTTCTTCCTTTTTGCGTTCCATACTCTGCAGGTATATTTAGCACTAGTCACATCCTTTCAAAACCAAATCTTCTGCCAGCTGGCCTCTTTTTCATAGCTCTTGCTTTCTTTATAGTCCCTCTGGCTCGAAGGGACAATTTTGAGCTTTTGGTCCTTGGAGTGACATACTTTCCCACTAAGATTCATCCGAGGCCATCTTCATTTAAATCTCTTGATAAGCCATGAGGGGAAGCTCTACTCTCCACAGGGATTCTGAACTGCATAGTACCTGATAAGAGAAGTAGTTACATGGGATTGATGTTTAACATGGTTTTATGAAATTGCTCTATAAAGTCACTTGATGAGTATGTAATCTTCTTGGAGAAACACGGAATGCTCAGAATATGTTCAAAGTTTGTTTGCAGGGGTAGTCAGACATGGAATCGCTTTGTATTTTTTTTATTGTTGTTGTCTTACAATATAGTAATTTAAAAGGCTGTAGAATTGGTTAACTGTTTATGACATAGATTTCAAAAAGAACTTTTCAGTTTGTACTTAAAATTTGACATTGGGCAAGATCCCACATATAGGGTAGGTTCATCAAAAAAAAAAAAAAAAAAAAAAAAAAAAAAAAAAAGAACCTGGAGTGGGGGAAACAAGAAGTTGAATTGCCATTGACTGATGCTGGGAAGTACTGAAATGGGCGAGAATGCCCAGTGTAAAAGGAAATAAAAGGAACCTAGTATGCCTGCTGACCTTGTGCCCAAGGTCAAGGGCTTTCCTCCTGATTCTAACTTGAAGATTCTTTTCTGGTGCCTACAGTGCCATCCTGGACCATTAAATCTGCTGATCTTTCTGTGAAACTGCATCAAAAACTATGTGTGTTCTCTATACTAATAAATGGGTAGATGGGTGAGCATGTTAGTGTGTGCCTGTAATTCCAGCACTCCGAGAGAGAGGAAGGGGACAAATATGAGTTTGAGGACAGTCTAGCCCATATGTCAATTTCCAAGACATCCAGGGCTCCATAGTCAGAAACAACAGACAGATGATAGATAGATAGATAGATAGATAGATAGATAGATAGATAGATAGATGATAGAAAGAAAGATAGACAGGCAGACAGACGTAGACATCAATAGATACTATTAAATGAGCATCTTTAGACCTATACCTCTTTTACCTCTTCACCATCAGTTTGTTAATTCTAGTTTTAGTCAACCATCTGCCATACTAGATAGCTCTTGAAAAAAATCTACCTTTCCATGGACTAAGTATAAAAGCTGATATCTCATTTCCCGTCTGTCTTATTTGTTTGTTTTGCTTTTGTTTCTTTTTTCATCTTTTTACTTGAGGGTGTCGCCCTTTCCACTCTTGGTGCTGCTCTGGTGTGCTGTCACCTGCTGTCAACTTCAGAGCATGTTGAATATGTGATGGCTGATGTACAGTGGTCTTTCTGGGAGGGCTCTGCAATCCACATTTTAGATTTGAAGATAGCCGGGATCAGAAAGAGCAGTTAAGTCTTCTGCCCACTGTGTCACACACAGAGAGTGAGTAAAAATTCGGGCTATAAAGTATTAAAATACTAGCTATGCCGTATGACAAATGAAAATAAAATGTCTCCCGCAACTTATGTTCACGCAGTCCTATAACTGAAGAAATGTGAACTAGAAAAGCGTCAATGGGTTGTGCTTACTGTTGATCATGATTCCCACGGTCCTGCTTCTGATGGATAAATTAATGTCCCCGTGGATGTTGTACTGGTTATTTCTGCATTGCTAAGACCAGATATGTGATTCAAAAAAAAAAAAAAAAAAAAAAAAAAAAAAAAAAAACCTTACAGGATAAATTTTTTTGTTTTATCGCTCAGTTTCTGAGGAATTTTTAGTTTATTGTGATGGAGAAGGCATGGTAGAGGGAAGTGGCTATGTCCATGAGAGGAGGAACCTGCGACAGAGCTGTGTATTTAGTGGCAAATCAAGGAACAAAGAAAATGCAAGCTGCAGCCACAAGGCACTCCTGGAAACTCCCCAGCCGTACTTCTTCAAGAAGGCTGCACAACCCTCAAAATAGTACCAAACTGGAGACGGAATGGCACAAAACTAAAGTTGGTGGAGGGCAGTGGGGCACATTTCAGACTCCATTTGTAACAGGACCTTTATTAACAGATGTAGGATGATACACAACCCTATTTAACCCTCACAAACCCTATCTATCTCCAAACACCAAAGTCAGATTACACATCCATCTTCTTAATTTTTGAGTGGGGGATTCAACCCCAGCGTGAGTTTGGAGGGAACAAAGTATATTCAAACCAGAGCAGTTGTGCTTTTCAGTGGTTACTGTGTCATCTGTTGTCAGATTGATGACTGTAGCCCTCACCATGTGGAAAAGAGGTATCAGATTTCTTCCATTTATATAGGATCAAGATACATTTTACCTCTCTCTCTCTCTCTCTCTCTCTCTCTCTCTCTCTCTCTCTCTCTCTCTCTCTCTCTCTCTCTCTCTCTCTCTCCTATCAGACCCAGATTCTTCAAGACCTATTATCTAGTTCATGGTATTGTAATAGTAGCTGGTAAAAGTGATCCATTCTCCAGACAGTGGTGGCACACACCTTTAATCCCAGTACTTGGGAGGCAGAGGCAGATGAATTA